>NC_046159.1:46059719-46359719 GCF_011064425.1 Rattus rattus
TTTTTAAGTATAATTGGAAAGAGGAAATACCACTGAGGAGCGAAGATGAGAACATATGAATTTTTAAAGCTTAAGGAGAGGCAGGCTGTATGTATAAACACAAAACTGACTCGAGATCAGGAGTGCTGTCCCACAGCGGCACACTGAGTTCAAGGTCCACGTCCTGTGAAGATTCGCACGTGGGGGAGGTGCAGAGGTCACAAAGGGGTAAATGTAAAACTGTGCACGTCGAATTCGTTTCTCAAAAATGCCAAGAGACTATGCAAAGAAGTGCAATGAAGTGTCTGTCACTGCGTGAATGCAGTAAAATCCAGCACTCATATTTTGTTACCAATAAACACTTCCTTCCATTACTATGCATTGTGCAGAACCCACCTCCTGGGCAGGCACGCTCTGGGGAATCCCTTCTTTGCCTAATCCTTGGGAAAGGGGAGTTCTGGAAGCAAGAGGGTATTTATAGTGACAACGTTGGCAACTCCCTCATCCCACAGGAGCCTTCTGAAATGAGGCTGTGCAGCACCCCCCCACCTCACCCCCTACCCCCCACCCCTGTCAGGGGACAGAGTGTATTGAGGACATTCCTGAGCTCAGCAGGCCACATGACTGCTTTGACCACTGTGATCCAACAGGAGCGACACCACACAGCTATGCACAGAGCTCTTAACAGGCCTGGGAGCTTCTATTTCCTGCTTCTCAAATGTCAGCCTCCATCAAGAAAGAGACCATTATGCTTGAAGAACATGAACTAACTATGGGGGGAGAGCTTTGGAAGAGATTCAGCAGTCAGTGACAGCCATTCATACAGATGGGCAGACAGGCAGACAGACAGACAGACAGAGACAGATGACAGTGAGCACCGCAGCCCTAAGCATAACTGAGAAAAAGGCCATGTTTGGGAGAGGGGAATTTTTAAAAAGACTCTTTTGTGTAGATTTTATGCAAATTAAAAGGAAAACACGAGGGGAGAAGGGAGGCATGGAGAGCATGGTGAATGGGCGTCTCTATGAGACGGCGTTTGAGAATCAGTCATCAGTCCTGGAAGCCCGGCTACGTGCCTCAGGTCAGATTCAAACCGCCCCAACAAGTGCTTCCTAAATTCCCGGGTCACAAGATCTGAAGGTTTATTTTAAGCTACAAGTCGGGTTCTGTGCTAGGCAGAAGCAGGTAACTGGAACTCTGTCCTATATGTGCATGTCAGCTAGAAAAACAGCCAACTGCCTGGGTGGAATTCCAAGATTTCTTTTTATTTGAAAATTTCAACTACGCAACTTTTGAACACTTCCTCACAAATCTCAGTGCCACCAAACAACCCTAAAAGTCAGCGTTCTTTTGGTTACTGTGCAGAGAAGCAAACTACACTGGAGACCACCTGCACTGAGGACCAGCTGCCTGCGGGACCATTGGGGATGTTAACAGATCCCTACCTCTCCCTTCAAACCTGCTGAATGCTGATCTGTGAGAATAAAGCCATGACACCTACATCGATGCCTCTGGATGCCAATGGGGCTACATCCTAGGAAAGTCATTGTAACTTAAACATAGCCTAAGCTGAAACGTATATAATACACTCACTACTGAACCAGATATCCTAGCAACAAGGAAAGCTGTGGCGTGTTTGAGGGGTCCCCTCACGGTGTCCCGGGCCTCATAGATTACCTCTTGACTGACAATGGGATTTCATTCTGGAAAACCTCCCATAAGTTGAACATAGCCCGAGTTGAAGATGTATTTAATAAAGGTGCCCTACTGAACACAGCAGCTTAGCAGCAAGCTATGTGGAGCACTAGGGGAGTCCCATCGTGACAGAATGGCTACCTGGTGGCTGTCACTCTCTGCTGCTCTGGATCATGAAGACACATCGAAGCAAATATCTCAAACCCAGGAAAACATCCAAACCCAGAATTTGAAATCTCCTGAATATGTATCATTTTCGCACCATCGTAAAGTCAGCCCAAGTTGAACTGAGTAAGTCAGGGACCACCTATTTTTAACCCCCTCCCCCATACCATCACACATAAGTGCCGACTTAATTACCCCTCCTAAGCTCTGAGCTGACTTATTTTCAGGGCAATTTCCAAAGGACTCCAGGAAAAGTTTTGGGAGCTGCAGATACTCAAACTTGTTGATGGGATTTCATCCACTTCAAAAGAGACCCTGTTTGGTGCATGAAAACACAGCGAGTGCCCCTTGTCTGCACTTTCTTCAGCTAAGCAGACAACTTATCTGTGAGGCAACTGGATGGTAGCAGACCTCGAGTCTACCAGGCTTTGTTCTGAGGAAGGAAAAATAGAAGTGAAATGTAATTCACCCTGTCTCAATGTAATTGGTGATGACGACAATCCTGCTTACTGGTGATGCTGGTGGTGGTGTGGTGATGGTGGTGTGGTGATGGTGGTGTGGTGATGGTGGTGGTGGTGGTGGTGATGGTAGGGGTAGAATGATGGTGATGAGGGTGGGATGTTGATGAGGGTGGTATGAGGGGTGGTGGTGATGCTGATGATGGTGGTGATGGTGGTTATGTTGATGAGTGTGGTGATGGTGATGATGTGGATGAGGGTGATGATGATGATGAGGTGGTGGTGGTGGTGGTGGTGGTGGTGGTGGTGGTGATGGTGGTGGTGATGGTGGTGGTGGTAGTGTGGTGGTGGTGGTGGTGGATGGTGGTGGTGGTGGTGATGGTGGTGGTGGTGGTGGTGATGGTGGTGGTGGTGGTGGTGGTGGTGGTGGTGGTGGTGGTGGTGGTGGTGGTGGTGGTGATGGTGGTGGGGGGTGGTGGTGGTGGTGGTGGTGGTGGTGGTGGTGCTGGTGCTGGTGGTGATGGTGGTGGTGGTGGTGGTGGTGGTGGTGGTGGTGGTGGTGGTGGTGGTGGCTGCCCGTGGCAGTGGCAGCAGCAGTGGCAGTGGCGGCAGCGGCGGTGGTGATGGTAAGACTATAATGAAGAGTAGCCCCCAGCTGCTTGCCACTCTGTCTGGCCAGGAAAGAAATCAGTTACATAAACAATTTTTCTCATTGTGAAGATAGGATCAGAGCTACAAAAGCAGCATTCTGCTCCACTTGGCACCTGAGGCCTGCAGAGCTTGAGCAAGAGGAGGGCTAGATTTGCAAAGCAAATCTGACAGGAGCTTTTTATTGTCAATGAGAACTCCTTCCTCCAAGACGGACATACCACAGTACACAGTCAACTCCTTTCACGGCAGACAGAGAGGAACAATGGTTTTCAGAGATACTGCCCAGGGCCACACTTGTGCAACGGGGTTGGTAAGAAACCCTTAATGACATAGATCGATTGTTCGGTGATTCCTTGTCAACATGATGACGCTCCACATTTCTTGTGCAGAAGTCAAAGCCAGTGAGGAAAGAGATCATCACCAGGTCATACAAAGCATGTGCACACCCAACGGGCATCTACTGTGAAGTCACAAGTCTGGACTTACTTTTTCTGTTCTTTTCTCTTCTTTTTTTAGGACTGGGAGTAGAAGGGAATGAGATCGCTTGGAGTCTGAAGCCGGGAAAGGCAGACCACAGCAAGAAGGAACCTTCGTGTTCATCTGGGTGGTGTTTATGAGTCAGAAAACACGTGTAGAATTTCTGCCTGATCCGAGTCACCAAGTCAGTGTCTGACACCATCATAACTACATAACTACGGCACAAACCAAGGCACAATTCCCAGGTGTGCAAGCGCTGCTCAGTCCAGAAGTGTAGGGTAGTCGGCATCGAGAGCTGTAACCGCACCTGACCCGGCTGCGCATGCCCAAAAGGCATGCCCACACCCTACCACAGAGACACTTAACCAGCCATTCTCATTGCTACTCTCTTCCATCACAATAGGTAGGAAAAGGGAATCAGTTAGATGCCCATCAGCCGAGGAATTAATAATGAAGATGTGGTACATTTATACAATGGAATTTTTAGTCAGCTGTAAAGAAAAGTGAAATTATGCAATGTCCAAGAAATGGGTAGACCTCCAAAGTGTTACATTAAGCGAGGTAAGTCAAATCCAAAAAGATAAACACCTCACATTCTCCCTCATATGCAAATCTTAGCGTCTACCTTTTATATATGTGTATCTAGGTAAGACTGGGGGAGGGGAGATACCAGGAAACTAGAAAGGGGCTGGAACAGGGGAAGAAATGGGCTTTAAGGGAGAGTGACTGAAAGGGTAATGGAGCACCTGTCGAACGAAAGTGAAAGGGTGAGGACTGGGGGTGGAACAGTCTAGGCCGCGGTGGGAGATGGGAACGTGAAGGAAAAGAGGAGAGAGCAGAGGAGATTAAAAAAAAATGTCTTGAGGAAAGCTGATAACATCACATGCTAATAATGTAAGGGTTTTTTTTTTAACTGAAATTTTTAGATATATAAAATTGAGAATATTTTGCATGACACGACTAGAGATCTAAAACGAAACTAAAAATAAGCACGAATTGGATAAAATATTTTAAAGGTTCAAAATGATAATTTTGTTAGCTATCACAATAAAAAAAAATACTAAAAGCTTCTATTAAGCTCAGTCCCTATTCAATGAGGCGGGTTGGTTCTGGCTGGCGTTAAATACTCTCAGATTGGGCATTAGGTGGTACAATTTTAGCCCAACAACCTCAAACAGCATTATTTGTCCAAATATTTCCATCTGCCCAGGCTTCAGTTTCTTCATCTGTGGGATAAGTATGTCACTTTCGAGAAAGCAGATGCAGGCTGGCGAGCTCTGGAAGAGCCCACGTACATCACTTAAATGTGCGACTCTCTCTCTAGAAGCCCATACCCGTGACTTAGGTATGCGCTGCCCTCTCTCTGCGCACCCTTCTCCTCCCATGGCTGTGCTTAAATCTATATTAAACATTATCGTTTTCGGGGTTTTTTTTCCTGGGTTTTTATTGTGTTTGTTCATTTGTTTTGAAAGCCCAAGCTAGCTTCCAAATCCCTGCGTGGCTGAGATTGAAGGTATGTGGCACCGCGCCAGAATCTTAAAACTGCTTCTGTAAAACCTTACTGCGTTTTTTACACCGGATGGGGGCGGGGGCAGGGGCGGGGGGGAGGGGGACAAACAAACTTCATCCATAAAACCCTCAATGCTCAAACCAAAGAAACTGGGAAGGAGGGAGGTGTCTGGAGAGAGAGAGGAGAGGTGAAAGGAGAAATCCAACTGACCTGGGTGAGGTGTTGAAGGGTATTCAGATCTAGGAATGGTGTGACCCAGAACCTGCTTCTAGACCGCCATGGCAGCAGTCACACTTCAGAAGAGATGATTGCATGAGACACAGGAGGACAAGAGTTCACAAGCCTCTGTCTCCTCACAACACCCCCTGCCTCAGTGAATGGGCAAGTAAGCAAAGGTGTAGGCAGAAATAAGGATGCTGTGCAAGGTCACCTGTACGAAGCGAGCAGTCAGTGCCACTAAGGCAGGGGGAGCCAGCCTAACCAGGCCTGAGGTGCCACATTGCAACTGAAGAGTCGCATTCACCACTCGCTCCGCAACCAGGCTCTGCTCCGACATGAAACGTATCCCTCTTCCTTCCACTGACGCCATAAGTAAGAGCACATTTGTTTTACAGGGCAATGTTTCATTAAAAAAAAAAAAAAAATTAAACAGTAAACAAAGCAACGTCTCAGATTCCTGGGGGGTTGGGAGGGGGGGATAAGCAGCTCTTCAATTCTATCACTTCCTGCTCTCACCAGGGATACGCTGTCCGTCTAAAACGACAAGACCAGCTTCCTTAATTAAACTGCCATTAAAGCGATCCACCACCGCATTACCTCCAATGCTAAAAGATGACTGCTGTGGTGGCCTTTTGTTCGCTCAGACTAGGACGAGAGGTAGCCAGGGGAAATTCTCACACAGCTTTTCTGCCTTCCTAACAAGGAGGGAGTGGGGTCTGCATGGCTGTTTCATTAGGACCACCAAAGAATTTTTATTAGCAACTTCATCATATTTAACTAGATCCTTGAGTAACGCGGGGAAAATCTGTGTCAAAGCGCTGTCAGCCTCTGATGGATGTTTTCGTTCTTGGAGTGTTATTATTGTTCTCCTTATGTGGCGGGGCTGCAGTGGGGAGTTCAAGCTTATTACGCTCCACACCCCATCTGCTACCATGCCCTGGAGGTAGGAGCCCGAGTTCTAGCATCACGCCTGTCTCCATAATAATACAGCTCTGCTGAACGGGCAGGTTGGATGGCTGGTTCTGGGACGCTATCTCCACCTTTTTGACCTTAGAAAAGTCCTAAGTTCTTCACATAATACCAACCGAAACCATCACGGTAAAATGAAAAGAAATCAATGTGCTTGTAATCTGGCAAACCAGGGTACCGATGCCTTGTTCATTACTAAATGAACTCTATTCATTCGGCAGCAGCCGTGACAGTGACCGCGAGACTACCACAGTGATTCACACCATAGGTCAGCCTTGGAGGAGTCAGGAAAGCACGGGTTTTAAGGGTTAAAATGTCTTCCACAGCATCTACGGCCAGTTTGGATTTTCTTAAGGATGGCTATACATCCCCCACACTCAACCACGGGAGTCTTCTCACAATGTGATATTAATGGTTTTCAACATTGAAAATCCAGGTCCCCAGATCTTTATAAAACTAAGACCTTTTAAACAAACTGACTAGTCAGAATCCGGTGGAGATGGTGTTAGATAATTTCCAAGATGCCCTCCTCACAAAAGGTGATGTAGCCCGGCACCTCCTTCTTCTCTTTCCTTCTCTTCTCCTTCCCCCCATCTCCTCCTCCATCCTCCCCCCTTCTTGTATGCTTAGGAAGCTCTGAACTGACACCCAGGAAGCCTCCACAGACAGATCATATAAAGAGACTAAGCAGGGGAAGAGGTGCCCCAAAGCCCCAGCCTACCTCAGCTGTTGGGCGCTCCCTGACTCAGATGCAGCCCTCTGATTATTCCACCTATCTATCTCTACACCCTGAAATCTGCCACAAAGAAGTGAGTTGTCTCCCCCCAAGCCCCACCCAGGTGGCACACATCAGAATAAAGTAGTGGCGATTTTGTGCCAGGAGAGTAATTTCTACCCAGCACCAAATGGCCTGAAGAATCCTGTTCACTTCAGAGAGACTGCCATCGCCACCCTGGCTTCAGTGTTCCTAAGCACGGAAATCTTCCTCAGCCAGGAGAGTTTATTCCCAGTGATTGTTTCTATAAATGATGAGTTTGGCATGGAGAACTAATTTTCTCCAACACAGCAGACTCTCTGGGTAAGGCAAGCAGGAGAGGCCTGTTCAACTATGTCCACCTGTGAATGGCTCTTCCCGCCAGGGCCCCCAGTGAGGGAAATGAAGGACCCCAAAGCTCTTCAAGGACAAATCGAACCTCAGTGATTTTTTTTTCATGTCCGTGTGTCCTACCATCCCAGAAACTTTGATGGATTTCAAACAGTAAAAGCTAGGAAGTTGAAAATTACAATATCACTGTGTGTTTCTACTTCTTGGAAAACACTTGGTGGGAAATGAAGGATTTATAAGTGTTGAGTTGAACAGAATTTAAAAAGATGATGTATGGGCTAAGAGAAAGGAAGCCGTGTGTCTCCCAGAATCCCTTTGCCTTGTGGTATATTTCACAATATACCATATATGGTATACCACAATATACCATATATGATATATATATATATATATATATATATATATATATATATATTTTTTTTTCGGAGCTGGGGACCGAACCTAGGGCCTTGTGCTTGCTAGGCAAGCGCCTACCACTGAGCTAAATCCCCAACCCCAGTGACTAGACTTTTATAATCCTTGTCCATAGGCCAGGAGCATCAGCAGCAGTAGTAGCTTAGTGGACATAGTCTCAGAGCCAGCCCCACCCCTCGGAATCAGGATCTGCATTTTCCTAAAGACCCCTGTAGCACAGGTACCCATCACAGTTTGAGAACCACCACCTTCAGAGCCAGCCCTTCCCCTCCTTCCGGCTGGCGTGTTGTCACAGAGCTGTCTGGCCTTTGGGCATGCGTCGAGTGCCAGCTCAATGACAGTCATGTGACTCCAGCATGCACACGGGGAGTCAGATGGAGGTTTCTGTTAGCCCAAGGCAGAGGAAGGAGGCCTTTGGGGGAGGTGCTGAGCTGGTCAGACGGAAAGGAATGGAAGGAGTAGACGGGTTCACAGGTCAACATGAGGTCAGCATCAGAACCACTCCTTCTCCACCCCTCTGTATACCTAAGAGACTGGCACAGACATCAAACGGCAAAGACGAGCAGAGTCAGCCTCATTCCTGGAGAAGGAAATGTGACTCAAAGTCATAATCGTGCTCCTACTGTCACCTCACAAAACTGTAAGCACCAGCCACACGGGAGCAAGTCCTGCCCTAGAAAGCTTATACTGTGATTGGCCCAAAGGAGCATCCTGAAGACAGGCCCTGCCAAAAAGAGGAGGGGCTCCATCACACGGGCTAGTGGGACCGTGAGGAGGAAGAGGGCGGAGGAGGAGGGGCGGGGAGGAAGAGGAGGGGAAGAGGGGGGAGGAGGAGGAGGAGGAAGAGGTAGAGGAGGAGGGGCGGGAGGAGGAGGAGGGGGGAGGGAAGAGAGAGGAGAGGAGGAGGGGAGGGAAGGGGAAGAGGGGGGAGGGGAGGAGGGGGGGGGGGGGAGGGAGGAGAGGGGGGGGGGGAGGAGGGAGGGGAGGAGGAGGAAGAAGAGGAAGAAGAGGAGGAGGGGGAGGAGGAGGGGGGGAGGAACAAAAGCTTCCTGCCTTCATATGAAGAAGCAGAGTGGGGAGAGAGCCACTTGCCGCATCCACAGCCAATGTGGCCACCACGGAGGAAAGCCAGCTTGAGAAGAAAGGCCACATGCAGCGTGCAGCCAGAAGGCAGGAAGATTCCTGACTTCATCTGAGCAGCTGCAACCAGCCAAGGTGGAAGTTCCACGAGCACAGAGAAACCATTCCTCAAAGACCCTTGCGTTTCTATCACTTTCTGTCAAAGGCCGAGAGCAGATAAGGCGTCGGAGACCCTCTCCTGACACCAACACAGCTCCTGAACGCAGAGTATTTCAGGCTCCCCGACGCGAAATGCATCTTTGTTTTTGATTTTTTTTTTCTTTGCAGAAGTGACAGGCTTGGCATAGTATTAGTTTGTTTTCTGTTGCTATAGCAAAGTGCATAAACACTTCTAAATATGAGTTTTATTTAGCTCACGTGTAGGAGGCTTAAAATATAAGATCAGCCAGCTCCATCTGCCCATCCTCTACTCAAGGCTTCCTCGGTCCTGTCACAACATGGCAGGGACTCAGAAAGAAATACCCACATGCGGAAGAGATGGCCTCTCTTCATAAAAATGCACTCTGGAGAGCAGTGACCACCCCCAACCAGGAGACAACAGTAATCTGTTCAGAGGTAGTGTCCACACTGATCTGATTTCCTCACAGTGGGCCTTGTCTCTTACTTAAAGCTCCCTCCACTTCAGCACTGCCACTCAGAGAAACGAGTCTCCAGTATATGAACCTTGGGGCCCACAAGTGAGAAAGGTGTTATAAAAACTCAACGGTGCAGCTGGGGAGGTTTCTCAGTTGGTAGAGTACCTGTCAGCCAAGCATGAGGGCCTGAGCTCAGATTCTCAACACTCGCATCAAGACCTGGGCATGGTGGTACATGTCTATAACCCTAGCACTGGACAGGAGGAGATAGACAGACTCCAACCGTCTTGTCCAGTGAGTGAGCTTCAGGTTTGTTGAGAACTCCTGTCTCAAAAAAGAAAAGATAAAGAATGACCAAGAAAGATACCAGATGGCAACCTTTGCCCTTTATATGCATGCTCACAAGTATGTATGCACACCCACACGAACATGTGCACTTTGTACACACACACACACACACACACACACACACACACACACACACACACACCTGCTTTCAGCAATTCAAGGCCAAGTCAAAGAGGCTTGAAGAAAAGAAGGTTGAGGAGAGGTGTGGAACCTCCAGGACACTGGGCAGTGCAATGAGCCTGGAAAGGCCAAAGCGGTCTCTGGGCTGAGAGTAGAAGAATCCAGCAACCACGGTGTGAGGGAGGGGAGTTAGCTAACTGCAGCCTCCCATTGGCTAGCTCCAGTCTCACTGCTGGCCCAGCCTCTGAGAGCCTCCAGGTGAGGCAAGAAGAAACAGGAAGAGTATGGGTCTGTTATAGGGAGCCTTGAGCCAGCAGGACTGAGATGGGGAAGCAGGGAAACCCCAAACAGTGGAGAAGATCACAAAGCTCTGTACTCCACAGACAAGCATGGCTCCTTACAAACATTGGCTTCAAACACAGCAACCGGAGATAACAACTATCAGACACCCTCTTTTCCTTTCTAAAAGAAAGGGGTAGATCTCCGACCACAGACAAATTACCAAATTCACGTTACCCAACAGCAACAGGAAAGAGAAACAACAAAGAGCAGAGCAGATAATAAGCTTATTATAACTGCGTGGGTGTTAGAAACATACTTGAGATTCTCCATGGTAGACCAGAAACCAGTGACCTTTGGTGAGAAAAAAAAATAGCAGAGAGGGGGGGAGATCTAGTTTAGGAATCATGAGTCACACGAATTACTGTTAAATATTCTTTTCATTTTTTTAAACAACTTTAAAGTATGACAACCAAAAAAGTAAAAGAACCATTCTTAGCTCAAGTACTCTACAAAAACACACCACAGGATGAATCCAGCCCACAGGCCACAGTTTTCAAAGTCCTGCCCTGCAGTAAATCATACAAGATGTCCAGGGTTGCCACCCACTTAGAGGGAGTGCCTTCACCTTGACACTTTGTAATATGTGCTAAGTGTACAAAGCTTTATCTTGTGCCTGAAGGTGACTTAGTTTCTTCTGCCTGTGCAGACTCCCACTGGGTACTCTCTCAGGGGTTCCTTACCACAAGCAGTTACTTCTAGTATCAGAATTTCAAACGCAGTGGTGAGTTCTTAGTATGATCCAATGCACAGGCTATGACAGTGTTTCAAATTTTACTGCACTTATAACCGTGAATAGTTCTGTGTTTTGTAAAGCCAAGCAAAAGCAGGCCGCAGCTCTGTGGAGGATGGGGGTCACCCTCCTCACACCTGTGAAGAGAAACTTAGTTTCATGCTCAAGAATCAATGCTGTGGGGGCTGGGAAGATGGCAAAGTGTCTGCTTGCCTTCAGAGCATGAGAACCTTAGTTCAATCTCCAAAATCCATAAAAGAAAAAGGGAAAAGTTGGGTGTAGAGGTGTGTGCTTGTAATCTCAGCACTGGGGATGTAGAGAGACAAGAGGCTCTCCGGGGCTCGAGGCCAGCCAGCACAGCCTCTTTGGCAAGCTCCAAGTCAATGAGAGACTCTTGGGAAATGGATGACTCCTGAGAAACAATACCTTAGGTTAGCCTCTGACCTCTACACATATGTACACATGAATTATAAGCCCACATTCTCACACACACACACACACACACACACACACACACACACAGAATGTACACCTGAGTCATTTGAATGTCATGTATGATGTAGGAGATTTCTATACCATGTGTGCATGCTCAGTGTATGGAAAAGGTTAAGCATCTCTGAGCTATGTCCACTGGGCCTGCAATGCCTCCTACAGTTATCACAACAGCCGTGAATGCCCTGCCAGTTTCCAAACAGTGCATCCTATCAGTTGAGGTGTATCTAGAGGCAGAGAGAGACAAAGGTCAGACAATTTTGCACAAATATTTTTAACTCGTTCAGCTTTCCCAGAGCCTTGGGAGAGGGCATGCATGAGAGTGGCCCAAGTTTCCGTGTGTCAGCTTCTTATCCATCTGCCTCTGCCTTGCAGATGACTGCTCTAGTACAAGAATGTGTAAGGTGCCACCCCTGCACAGATGCTAGGAAACCCCAGCAAAATATCTGTATAAACTCACCACAGGCCCACAGTTGGCACCAACTACATAATTTGGAGAACCCAGATGTAGAATGAAAATACGGTGTGTCTATCTAAAACCATTCAGAACACCAAGACACCAACAGTATAGCACTGAACAGGATTAGGGAGTTCACTGCAGGGAGTTTCTGAGCAGTGCCCCTGCATGACCCACATAGGCCACCATCCTCCAAAGCCCCAGGTGGAACTGCAGGGCCATCTTAACAAGTTTGTGTTCTTAACAATTGCTTACACACACACACACACACACACACACACACTTTTATTTCGTCTTTAGCCCAGAACCTATCCTAAGCTGAAAGAAAGGTGAGGTTTACTGAGGACACATTTAGGATCATATCTAGGAAGAAGGGGACAAATGTGAAGAGGTCTTCCCACTGGCTGCACTGGCCCTAGGCTGCGACTCTGCAACTCTGAAGCCTTCTGGATTTTGTTACCTGTTAGGCAAATAGGTGAGTATCTTAATCAGGGTTTCTATTGCTGTGAAGAGACACCACGGCCAGGGAACTCTTAAAGGGGAAAACATTTCATTGGGGCTGGCTTGTAGTTTCAGAGGTTCAGTCCGTTATCATCACAGCAGCATACATGCAGACGTAAAGCTGGAGAAGCTGAGAGTTCCATATCTTGAAGGACAATACCACACTACGCCTAGCTTGAGCAAATGAGACCTCAAAGCCCTTCCCCCACAGTGATGCACTTCCTCCAATAAGGCCACACCCACACCCACTCCAACAAGGCCACACCTCCTAACAGGGCCATTCCCTATGGACCAAGCATTCACAAGCTGAGTCTATAGGAGCCATTCCTATTCAAACCACCACCGTGGGCTCTACAAAAGGCTATTTGAAAGCAGACACAGGGGCTTGGAGAGATGGCTCAGAGGTTAAGAGCACTGACTGCTCTTCTAGAGGTCCTGAGTTCAAATCCCAGCAACCACATGGTGGTTCACAACCATTTGTAATGCGATCCGATGCCCTCTTCTGGTGTGTCTGAAGACAGCTACAGTGTGCAAAATAAATAGATAGATAGAGATAGATAAGTAGATAGATAGATAGATAGATAGATAGATAGATAGATAGATAGAAAGAAAGAAAGAAGGAAAGAAAGAAAGAAAGAAAGAAAGAAAGAAAGAAAGAAAGAAAGAAAGAAAGAAAGAAAGCAGACACAAACATTAGCACACCTAGGTCCAGCTTTCCATCTTGAGGCCTGGGTTTCATGAAATAGCACAGATGGTTTGCAATTAGTTTTAAAACTATGGTAAGGCTGGATTTATTCCTGCCCAAAGCATTTGATACATTCCCATGGAAATAAGAATTAAGCAGTAGCTGGCATAGCAAGTATAGATCCACGTGATGATATAACGGTCAAAAGGCTTCGCCAGACTACACAACAATCTGCATTTCCAGACAGAGCCAGGGAAATGGCTCAGCAGTTAAGAGCCCTGGCTGCTCCTCCAGAGGACCTGGGTTCCGTCCTCAACACCCATACAGTGGCTCAAAGTTGTCCATAATTCTAGTTTTAGGGAATCTGACACCCTCTTTGCTTCTGAGACTCCAGACATGCATGTGATGCGTGTAGACACATGGAGGCAAATACTCGTATATGTAAAATAAAAAATAAATAAACCTTTAAAAGACAGACAGGGCTGGTGTGCGTTTAAGTGCAGCTGCAAAGCAGGTAGGGAAAGTGTAGAAGGAGTTTTATGACTTGCCCTACCAAACTGAAAAACTGAGTTTAAACATCCTACTTGGAATTTTCCAGAAACTAAACTTTTATATTCGGGGTGTGTTTTTTTAGTTGGCACTTTGGTAACAAATTGTCACTTTAAAAATAGCTTATCCAGTGCAGTTTTACTGTAAATAAGTTCTCTGTAGTGGCTATTCACAGTTGTTAGCTTGAATTAACTAAAACCCAAGTGGCAGGGCACACCTGTGAGAGAAATTTCAAGTCTTTTGAGGTGGGAAGACCTTTAATCTGGACCACACCTCCTGATGGCACCTTCCATGCCGGACATGGAAGGAGGAAGCTTGCTCTTTGCCTGCTTGCTCTTATTGGCAAGTCCATTCCTTCAGTGCCCTTACAGCCTGCTTCTTCAGGATTCCAATAATACACTGCAGACCAGCCAAGACATCCAGCTTTGTGGATTGAGCAAATACTGGATTCCTGGACCTTCCATTGGTAGACAGCCACTGTTGGATTGGCTGCATAATAGCACCTCACTCTAGACCTTAGCATAACTGAGGCCATGATGGAAATACCACTCAGGCCTTGGAGCCCAGCACAGAGGCAGCACCACCTGCCAAAATGAAAACAAAGATCTAACCGTCTGAGTCCACAGTTCTGGGAACATCTCTAATGTACTAACCTTTCCTTGTTGGCTTCTGTTGTTCCACCTGTGGATGCACTGTTCTCACTGAGGTATCTCAATCCAGGATGTGGAGTTTGTGCTTAAAACCTCACCCTGAGAAAGGCTTGGGACTGTACTCAGGTCCCAAATGCCCAGTGTAGTCACTGACCAGCTAGTAAAGACTCACTATTGGCTCGAACCTGTGTCTAAGTAGTCTTCTCTGGTGGATACCTCACAACAGCTGGACCACAGCCTGCAAGCCATTATAATAAATCATATAAATTTATATTTATATTTATATATTATTAACCATGCATGTATTATATTTAATATATTTACATTAAATATAAATGTATATATTTATATTCTATATATTTATAAATGTGTGTTATGTTATATATTTATAAATCTATATTATATATTGTATATTTATTATACATAAGTATACATGTACTGTGTAGAGTACTTATAAGCTGGCTGTTCTTTTGCAAGGCCACGCAAACACAATGAGTAGCTACTCAATGTGCTCGTGTAGCACCAGTGTTGGCAAACATGGAACTCCCCGAAAAGAACAACAATGATACAGTTCCTCCTTGATCATTACCTGATGGAGCTGGTCACTGTCATTAAGAGACTGTGTCATATATAATATATATTATATATTGCATTTACATCTATATAGTATTCGTATATAATATATATTTATATAGTGAAAATATTTATAGAATATATACACACACATATATATATACACATATATGTATATATACTCATTCTATAAGTTCTGTTCCTCTAGAGAACCCTGACTAATGCACCCACTGTGGTTTTTATTGAAGAAAGACTCATTCCTCCAGTCTCCCAGGGATGCTCAAAGCTTCTTATACATTAGCAGTAAAGATCTTTTGCTTTTTCCATCATTAAAAAATTCTGCCCATCACTACATTTCACTGTAAAGTGAGCGGCTCTGTCTACTTACTGCTGGAGATACAGTCCCTAAAGATAGGCTGACACCAGGAAGACTCTTCATGGATTTACCCTGTCTTGTGTTCTCTTCAAAAGACCAAAAGAAGTCCGCCACGTTGTCTAAAAGTTGCCTGCACCCTCTGTGTGAAGAAGTATTCAAAACCATCATAACATCTGCACTTACTAACCTGCTTCTCCTTGAGAAATCTAATGGTGGTAATGTGTCCAGGAGACAGCCCTAAGACTAGGCTGATTTATCCAGAACCACAGGAAAGATGGGGACCTACTCCCATCAAGATCTACTATTCTCAGTAAGAGTTCAGATTTCTTTTAGGTTTTTGTTTTGTTGTTGTTGTTGTTGTTGTTGTTGTTGTTGTTGTTGTTGTTTTACAAGAATGTTGAAAACAGACTCTCCCTAAAATCTTCTCCACATTCTCTTAGTGCCAGTGACCAACTCCAGGTCATCTCCAGGCAGATGTTGAATACATAAGTACCACTGTTGTTCTGTGGAATACCATGTTAGCCGATACTGGTGCTATTCAGGTAAATATACCCACCACTTGTGTTTGCATGACAGTGCAAAAGAACTGCCAGTCTATAATACACAGCCACAAGATTTCCTGTGAAACATTATCCTTAGGTGTCCGCATATTCTACCTGGTTAAAGTTCTGGTGGGTTGTCGTTGTTGTTGTTGTTGTTGTTGTTGTTGTTGTTGTTGTTGTTGTTAATTCGTTTACTTTACATCCCAATCACAGCCCCCCTCCCTCCTCTCCTTCCAGTCCCACCCTCAGAAGCTCCTCCCCCCAGAGCCCCCTCCCCTTCTCAGAGAAAAGAATCCTTGCCGAGTACACCCTGCCCCGGAACATCAAGTTGCTGGAGGGCTAAGCGCATCCTCTCCCACAAAGGTTCAATCAGGCAGTCTAGCTAGGGGAAGGGGATCCAATGGCGGGCAACAAAGTCAGAGAGCCCCCGCTCCAATTGTCCACATGAAGACCAAGCTGCACATTGGTTACAAATGTGTAGTGACCTACGTCCAGCCATTGCATGCTCTTTGGTTGCTGGTTGAGTCTCTGAGCCTCCGTGGTCCCAGGTTAGTCGATTCTGTAGGTCTTCCTGTGGTGCTCTTTCCTCATCCGGCTCTCTCACTTCTGTCCTGCACTCTTCCACAGGGCTCTCCGAGCTACAGCTGATGTTTGGCTTGGGGTCTCTGTGTCTGTTTTCAACCGCTGTTGGAAGAAACCCCTCAGAAGACAGTTTTGCTAGGCTCCTGAAGGTCTCTTTTGAGCAGAGCTGTAAAACTCTAAGGATTGACTTGTTGCTTTAAGGCAACTTATAGTTGGAAACACAGGAAATATTGTCCTATGATCACTTTCAAAATGGCACCATCATGGGACTCTGTGTCTGTGTGTGTGTGTGTGTGTGTGTGTGTGTGTGTGTGTGTGTGTGTGTGTGTGTGTGTGTGTGTGTGTGTGTGTAAGTGCAGAAGAAGAGTGAAAGGATTCAGGAACTTTCAGGAGTCAGTTCTCCTTCCCCCGTGGGTTCTGGGCATCAGATTCGGGTTGCAAGGCTTGAGTGACAAGCACCTTCACACACACACACACACACACACACACACACACACACACACACACACTGCACCCACACTGCACCCACACTGCACCACACCACTTTGTGGCTCAATAGGCAAAATCCTTTTTTGTGATATTTCAAAAACTTTGGTCTGGAGGTCTCAGCAGTAACATGGAGTACCATGCAAGCCAGATGCCCTGAGTTCAATCCCTGGGTCCGACAGAGTGAAAAGTGAGAACCACCCCCCAAAAGCTGTCCTCAGACCTCCATAAGCATGTTGTGGCACTTATGTGCCTGCATTCACGTGAGCACACACAAAATAAATACATGAAATGTAATAATGGAGAAAATTCCATGCTGATCTCAGCATTTTCAGGCCCTGAGAGTTACCTGGGGAAAGGGACTGGTTTACCAGGGAACTGAGCCTTCCTGTTTTGCTTTATTTTAAAATATTGGTTTTATGATATATAGAGAAAGTACTTCTTGATTCCCAATCCAGGTAAATTCAGTTACACGTTCTTAAATATGTTTTGATATGCATGTATACACATATATGTACATATTTATAATTATAATTAAATAAATATACATATATGTGTACATATATACATATTTTTAAAGACCGATTCTCATAGAACTTAGGCTGGCCTCAAACTTGTTTTCAGCCAGTGCTGACCTTAAACTTCTGATCCCCCTGCCTCTGACTCCTGAGTGCTGATTACAGGCATGCAGCACTGTGTTTTATGCACCCCAGCCTGTGTAGTACTGGAACTCTAATGGGTTTTGTGTAAACTAGGCAAGTACTCTGCCAAGCCTAAGTTCTCCTCTGTGCACATCAGGAGGCTGCAAGATTTACAAAACGACGTTAGCAGAATCTCTAAGTAACACACCCTCGGGTGGCCAGTTCTCAACCACACCTCCCCAAAGCAACCAAGTCTTATTTTAAGTTTATATAGGACACACACATATGGGCTGGCACTGGCGGGGGTAAGGGGGGACCAGGAAAAAAACAATTAATTGCAAGAGGGAGAAAGAGCATAAGCAAACAAAGCAAATTCCATAAGTGAAAGAAGGCGGGAGATGAGAAGCGGGCAGGACCAGGCCGGGAGCAAGCGTAGTTACCAAGTTGTCAGCAAAAGCGCAGCATGAATTACAGCTTCGGGAACAAAGAGAAGAAGATTGAAGTAGCAGAGATATTTCATCATAATCTACATAGACCACTGAGTTTATTTGGTAGTTAAGGAGGTAATGGCTTTCTTTCAAACTCATTTTAAAAGTTCTTTTTTTAATGGTGGCAATAAATGTTTTTTAGTGCTGGGACTATATCCACTAGAGTGGCCACACGGCCACATTCAACCCTTACATAGGATGCTTAATGAGGTGACTCCAGTTTAGCTAAAATATTCTGTGCTGTTTCAACAATTTCATACTTAGGGGAACTAACTCACAAGGTATAGAGACAGTGGGCGAGCGAAGAGGGATTTCGCCCAGGGTATGAGGCACCCAAGGGTTTTTCTTAAGTATGATGGCAACTGTTTCTTCCTCATAAGGTGCTAAGTGGCTTGAAACTTTAACTGGGGCATAAAAACAAATTAACAGAAGTAATGTATGAAATAAGCTTATGTCAGGATCCAATTACAGCATCAAGTTATGCTAAAAAGTTGATTGATGTGTTTTAACATCAAATAGCTTGGAGCCGAGAGGCTAAAACAGAGTTTCGGCCTTCCATCAGCCCTAATGGAGAGCCAACCACGGAGGCATCTACACGCCGTCTGTCTAGCCTGAAAAGATCCATTGCTTCTCAGGGGCTGCAAAGCTAGATCGGGCTTTGTTTTACTGTAGTATTAACTAATTATCATATAAAGAAATTCCCCTTTAAAGTCTCCATCTCATCAGGGAGCGGGGAGATGGATCAGTTGATAAACTGCTTGCTGAACGAGCACAGAGTCTAAGTTCATATTCCAGAACCAGCCTAAACCTGAGCGAGGCAGTGCGCACCTGTAAGCCCAGGGCTGGGGAGGCACAGGGTCCTGCAGCTTGCCAATGGACCAGATAACCCAATCAGTGAGCAGAGAGACCGAGGACAGACTCTGTCTCAAAACCTCAGAGAAAGGCAATGGAGAAAGGTACCCAGCATTGACCTGTGGCCTCTACACACGTGTGCACACATGCACGTGGATCCATACACACTTACTACAAAAACGTTCCTTTTTACAAGTGTCTGTCCCATTAAATCAGGCAGCAGTTTCAAGTCTGTTGTAACTATGGGAAGAAGCATGCGTGTTTGCCCCCCACAGCTCATGTGAGGATTTAGAAATCTGAACTCCAAAGAAAAGCAGGAAAAGACAGCAAGTGAAGGAAATGCCTGCAAATTTTTGCTTAAAAAAACTAACCCATTTGCAGTTGGTCATAGGTACACATGTGTGTCTATATATGCGTATGTTTTAGGCTTTCATTTACCGCAATCTTTTTTAAAATAATTTTTTGAGATTATATCATTTCTCCTTCCCTTTCCACTCTCCAACCCTTCCCATGTATGCCCCCTGCCTTTCAAATTCATGGCCTCTTTTTTCATTAATTATTGTTACATATATTCATGTGCATACATATACATATATGCATATAGGAATACACATATACATTCAGGAATCCATATACATGTAGGAATATATTCATATTTATTAAATATATGTGTACCTATATATACATATAGGACTACATATACATATGGAATATATATGTTCATATATATGTATATGTAAACATGTATGTTCCTATATGTATATATGTGTGCATATACATATTTTTTTTCCTAAATACATTAAGTACATATAATGTCATTTGCATGTATATTTTCAGGCTGACTGACAATTTAGTATTGGAAAGCCCATTAGTATTCTTTTCCCTGGGGCACTATTTGTGCCCAGCTCCAGTAGATCTACAGCTCAGCACCTGAACCTGAGGCTCAGGGATCATTGCAGAAGAAGGGGCAGAAAGATTGCAAGAGGATGGATGAAGGAATTCAGTATGAGTTTGAGTCTCCCAGAAATGTCAGAAGGTACACATGAAGCCTCACCACCAGGACTGCCTAAGCATGACCTGAACAAGAATGACACCAATGGACATGCTAACAGGGAGAGAGGAGAGCTCACAGGCCTGAACCCTAGGAAAAGAATTACTGTAGCAGTCTCTACATTAATGTCATTCCATTATTAATATACTATAATGCAATATATTTTAAAAGATACTTTTATATCCTTACAGCAGAGCTGGAAAACAAGTATTGAAAATCTAATTGCATTCAAAATTAAACATATACACTTAACTCTGAAGAAGCTTGGGTGCTGGGGAGTGATGAATAATTAAACGACTCAAAAGCAAACCAATGGGGAGAAAGGCTACATTAAAAAAAATACCAGAGACATGCAGGCATAAATCATGATTTATAACCCATTCCAACTTTGACCCCATAGAAAGCCAGAAAGATCAAAGGTGATGATTCATTATATATTTATTGTTTGGCCAAAACACTACTCATCCGTCTTCATTTTTAAAGATATATATATAGAATTTGTACAAGTTCTCACAGAGAGAACTGTTGCAGGGTAATTATTATGTGCAGAATTTATCATAAAATCTGCAGCTAATAGGACAACATGACTAATTCAGAATTTGACTCTCTCTTTTCAGATTTAAAGCCTTCGCTGCTCTGTAGCCAAAAGGTGGATGCTGCAATGCATCATGGGAAGATGGCTTATGGTTCAGATGAATTCACCATAATTCTGCAGAAACCTTACTCTTTAATCCTCTAATGACAATGTCGCTAAACAGAAGCCACTGCTACCATCATTAATACATCCACACGTGACCAAGCTAAGAAATTCCATTTGGAAACTTTGCATCAGAAAATGTCAGTTCCACTGAATTTGAAGTGAGATTGCTATTTCATTGTTCTTATTGTTTTGTTTGGTTTGCTTTGTTTTGTTTTCTGAGACAAGGTTTCTCTCTATACTCCTGGCTATCCTGGAACTCTATCTGTAGACAAGGCTAGCCTTAAACTTAGAGATCTAGCTGCATCTGCTTCCTGAGTATTAGGATTAATGCATGTGCCACCGCAGACTGCCATTTTAACTGGTGATGCCTCAATCAAATTAAAGAATCTTTTTCTAGACAGCTCAGAGAGAGCTAAAACAAACAAACAAATAAATGAAACAGATGATGTCATATGTTTGCTTCAACTCCAAAGTGTAATGGAATCCATGAACAAACACTGAAACTAGAACCCGACCTCAAATCTTGTTGTGAAATACCTACAAGACCTCCAGTTATCTTACATTGCTGTTATTACAGTCCTAAAATGTAACATAATGCTTTTTAATATTTTATGAGATGCTGTGCCCTTGTATTTGGAGAAGAGAGAAGAGAGATTCACAAAAAGAAGCTATGGGGCTGGGGGTGTAACACAATGATAGAGCACTTACTTGGCACCCATGAAACCCTGGGGTCCATGCCAGTACCATAAAAAGTAAAATCACGCAACATAACATAAGCCCAGGTCTTGCTATGCAAACAGAGCGGAAGACGCTACAGAAGAGCATAAACTCCCTCACACTCCAACCAGCACAGTCAAAACACTAGGATGTGGTCAGAGAGGGCTCCAGCCCCCAAGCTTCCCTTTCCACTGGTGGGGAGCCTTCTGCTTGATTTACCTAGATAGGAGACTTCGTCACACTGAGTTCTCTTGAGCGACATCCATAAGCAGAGACGCTAAAGAACACTAATTCCAAGGTTGAATTAGTTAAAACATAAGACCTGGGAATACAGCTCAGTTGTAGAACCCTTGCCTGCACCCCACCCCCACCGAGGTTCCATCCTCAGCACTGGATGTGGAGCCAAATGGGATTTACTGTTCTTAGGGATTACTGGAGAGTAATTATACTATACTCTGTGAATCCCTGAAGGAAACAATCATAGTGGTAAGTAGGTGGTTGGGTGTTTGGTTTTCTCTGTGTTCCCTCCATCTGTCTGTTTCTATGTCTGTCTGTCTCTATGTCTGTCTGTCTCCCACTCTCTCTCCCTCTAGTCCTTTCTGTCTCTGCCTCTCTGTCTCTGTCTCTGTCTCTCTTTCTCTGTCTCTCTCTGTCTCTCTGTCTCTGTCTCTGTCTCTCTCTCTCTCTCTCTCTGGCTTTATCACTAGAGTTCTCTGAAAAGCACCTGTGTGGAGCAAGAGACTTGACACAGCACACAGCTCTCTGACTGCAAGCTGCCGTGTGGGCCTTCAGCAAATGCAGCATTCAATGTGGAAATCAGGTGGGCTGTCTGTGGGACAAGAGCAAGAAGGGGCCTCCTGTTAGGAAGGCAAGAAGTGGCCATTTCCCACCAGAGAAACCCTGAACCAAGGCAATTGCCATGCCAGACTTTGAAGTCTGACCCACCAGAGGTAAAATCCAACTGTGCTTCTCTCCCAGCTGTAGGATCTTTGTCATTTGCTGGGCAGGTTCCTCCATTGCAATGACTTAAATAAGATGATGCTCAAGCTGAGTGGTGGTGATGCTGATGCTGGTGCACACCTTTAATGCCAGCACTCAGGAGGCAGAGGCAGGCACATCTTTTGAGTTCAAGGCCAACCTGGCCTCTGAAGAGACGTCCAGGGCACCCAGGATCACAGAGAGAAACCCTGTCTCAAAAAAAAAAAAAAACCCACCATCACCATCACCATCATCATCACCATCATCACCATCACCATCTCACAGACAGCTGTGAGTAGACTTCAAGCACATTTAGACCCTCTGGAGAATTATGAATGACAACCATGAGACAGCCCACCATACATGAAGTGGTGAATCCCCACCTGCTGTAGGTCCAACACCCACACCCACTGCCAGCATCAGTCCAGCTCCCTCTGAGGAATTGCCCTTCCATCATACATGCTCTTAAATAGGGTGATGATTAAAGACCCTCACACCCAGTACAGAAGTTGAAGCATACAACTTCCTCCTCCCACGTGTGCACATTGGTACAGAAGCCAGAGGACCCAGGCTGAGCTGATAGGCTTCTTTCCACCAAGACACTGAGTCCTAGCAACAAAAAGTCAGGATAGAGAGCAGCCAGTGTGGGTTGCAGGAGTCTTCCTGAGCCCGGGGAGCTACCTATTAGATCCCCATATCAACATCCAGCTCTGGAACGGCAGCGTTTATAAATGCTAGCCCCTAAGGCCATTCAACTGATTAACCTCATTAAGCATGAAAACAATGATTCTCTAATGCTGCACATGTCTGCAGAGAGACACATCTAGAACAGGTTGGGTCCACTCTTTAACGGAATCTGAGAACAAAAGCTCATGAATAGAGTGGGAAAGAAAGAAGGCCCAGAAGTTAAAACGGGGCACTGCTCTTAACAGAGGAACCAAGTTCAGTACCCAGAACCCATGTTGGATGACTCACATCTACCTGTAACTGAAAGGGGATCCAGTGCCTCTCACTTCCAAGAGCACCTATACCTCTGTACACACAAGCACACACAGGAAGGAAGGAAGAAAGAAAGAAAGAAAGAAAGAAAGAAAGAAAGAAAGAAAGAAAGAAAGAAAGAAAGAAGGGGGAGGAAGAAAGGAAGGAAGGAAGGAAGGAAGGAAGGAAGGAAGGAAGGAAGGAAGAAGGTAAAGAGTAAACTAAACCTCTGTCCCATGTACGGTTTGCATTAGGCTGTGTCCTTCATGATCTAAGGGACAATGGAGACATCGCTACATTTGAAGCAGACTATGTTTAAGGGAGGAACTGGTTTCCCAGCAATGGGCATTGTTCAGAAGCCACAGCGGACACTGGGAAGTTCAGAGTTCCAGGACTGCAGGAAGATATTGCTGCCCAACAGGTAAGACACAGAGGGTAGGGTCAGCATCAAACCAGCCCAGGGCATCAGAGCCTCCACAGAAACCAGAACCATGGCATGCCTGAAGCTACAGAAACTGAAACTTATGCTGCTGCCTCCAAAGACCCTGTCCCCAGCAGGAAGGCAGAAACAGGATGGAAGGTGTCTGGGCTTGTGCCTACCCTCCTGCCTGAACATCCCATTGACCAAAGCCAGCCAGATGAGAGTGGAGCCTGCAAGGGTCATCTCCTGTCCCCTTAAGCAGAGTAGAGGAATGACAAGAAATGGGTCTGAGGTAGAGAGCCAGGACTGGCAAACAAACGGTCTCACAAGACGTCTGATTTCATAAGCATGATCTAGGCTGCCGTGGGAACTTCCTGTCTAGTCAGGTTTCATCTTTCATATGAGACAGAATACTTGCAGTCACTGTATTAGTCAGCCTTTCATTACTACAGCAAACACTAGGACAATGTGTAAAGAAAAAAGATGATTTGTGCTCACAGTTTGGAAGTCTCCACCTGGATTGGTTGGTCCCTTTGCTTTGGGCCCAGGACAATGCAACATATCACAGGAGTGTGTCACACAGCTGAACTGCTCACCTTATCACTAGGAAGAAGAAGAAAATTGAAGACTAGGGTCCCATAATTCCCCAGTGGGGTATACTTCCAATAACCTAAAGACCTCCCACTAGACCACCACATTCTATTGATACTTCACAACCCAAGACTTTACACATGGTCCTTCAGGGGGGACGGGGGGCATTTACGACCTGAGCCAAAGAAGTCACCTTCTATTCCCCAAATCCAAATTATCCCACCACCATCCCACCAAGAAAATTATATATTAGAAAATTTCCTTTCCCTCTTCTCCAGATGATCTGTGGACACCAGTGTCACTGGCTGTGGGTGCTCCCAACTCCCATGGGCATTCTATCTTATGCCAAAAACCAAATGGACCACACCTGTCCTCTTCAGTGTCTCTAGAGTAAAAATCAAAGCTCTGAGTGAGCATTGGCAGGGTAAGGATAGTGCATAGGTCCTTTGGCCCCAGCTCCCCAGGGACATCCTTGGGACAGGCTGTATTTGTATATAATTAGGATTTCCTCAGCCAAATCTAATAATGATTTTTTTCTTTCTAGGGAATTTCTGATGAGATTTCCTTGCAAAGGGACCATCTCTTAATGGGATTAGAGGGTCACAGTGGTCCCCCGAGACAGTGCGTTGGAAAACCATTTTGGAAGAAAATACAACTGGGAGAGAATGGTAAACACGGCTGCTAAGAGACAACTTCCGACATTGCCAGCGATGCAGGGTGGCTCTATTTCTGCCTTGACTGCCGAGAGAGTGGGCTGGTATTTTGAGCACCTTGGCGAAGAATTAGAGAGAAGTGTTATTGGAGTGCACAATGTTGACTTTGTCATGTGCCCAGGCATAGGGCAATCAGACCACAGGGGAATGGGGAGAGTGATGGTTACACCCCA
Organism: Rattus rattus; assembly: GCF_011064425.1. Lineage (NCBI taxonomy): Eukaryota > Metazoa > Chordata > Mammalia > Rodentia > Muridae > Rattus > Rattus rattus. Next base: position 46,084,813 of record NC_046159.1, read on the forward strand.
CTTGTTGTGAGCATCGACACTCCTATTGACTCCTGTTGACATGGTGGGGCTGCAGAGTCAAGTACTCTAACAAGAACATGTGCTCCAAGCAGCTACATTTGCAAAGACTCAGAACTCTGGCTCAGGCTGGCTCAGAACCTATGAGAAACATGGTAAGGAAGAGGTGGAGAGATGGCTGGATTAGAAATAGCTCAGATACTGCCCAGAGAGGTGGGCACTCTTGAGACTGCAAGGAAAAAAAAGAAAGAAATAGCTCAGATACATGAAGCCAAAACATTCCTGTCAAGTAGAATTACTACGGCTAGGGTAGGAGCTGTGACCTTCCCAAGAGGTCACGAGAATGTCCTGAATTCTTTTCCTGGCCTTAATGTCACTGTGTTTTCTTTGTTCATTTTGAAGTCTCTGTTTAAACAGAGATGTAAGTAGTGTCACACAATAATAAATTACTTCAACAGGCAGTCTTCTGTCTCTGTGGATTTTGCATCTGAAGATTCAAACAATAAATCAAATATATTTTTTATTTCCAGAAAGTTCCAGAATTCAGATTTGCCATGAACTTGGACACCATGCTGAATTTGTATGAGTAAAGTGCTTTGTGGGCAAGCCCAGTTATGGCCTCTCCAGCATTCATTACCTGGAATATTGCTCACCTGGGTCTCATGGCGTGCACAGTCATGCCCACGGTGGAAACATCTGTACTAAACACATACAATGTTCCTGTCATCAGTCTTTAAACAACACACTGTAACAACTCTTCCCATAGTGTGTCCCTTGCACCAGGAATTACAGGCCATCTAGAAATGCTTCAGATGTAGCCGAGACTTGGGCCTCTGTGTACCTAAGCTTCCTGGGTGGGATGCCTTGGCCAAACCCTTCACTGATTTAGTTGCTCTTTTCATTACTATCATCATAAATGATGATTCTTAATTATGTGTCTATGTATGTGCGGGTGTGTCTGTGTGTATGTGTCTATGTATGCGTGTCTATCTGTCTGACTGTGCCTGTGCGCCTCTGTGCGCCTGTGCGCCTCTGTGCGCCTCTGTGCGCCTGTGCACCTCTGTGCGCCTGTGCGCCTCTGTGCAGCCTGACACTGATCTAAGTTCTAAGCAATCATCATTCTCGGTTTCAGTACGATGTAAGTTTCACTGGCCTGACTTTTCTATTTATCCTTCAATAAACATTGCGTTCTACGTGGAAATAGATTCTGAGAATTCATTACCTCCATCTCAGCACACACAGGGCCTCCACTGCTCTGCTCATCGTTCTTATCTTCTGTCCCATGGTAAAGTGTATTTCTGTGTTTAAATAGGAGCTTCAAAATAAGTAGAGACAACACCGCGGTTAGAAAGACCATGAACTAAATTCAAGTTAATTCAATTGTGTCAGTCAGTGTGACCACTGCAGTGTTTGTGTTTAAATTTTTTTCAATTGCAAAGACATCTGAAAGCCACTAAAATCCATCCGGAATAAACAGAGGCGACAGAGGTATTGGAGTTTGTGCTGAAGGAACATTTTCATGAGTTACTGTCACATTAAGTTCATCGCTTACGACGGTTCCCATCCATTTGTATATCTGCTCATTTGTGTGAAATAAATGTTTTGAAATTAAAGTTAATAAGAAGTATTCTTTGCAAGCCTGGTGCCACATTCCTGTAACTCCAGCAACTTGGCAGACTGAGCCAGGAGGAGGAGCGTGATTTTGAGATTAGCCCTTGCTCTAAAAGAAAACCCTGTTTAGGGAGGAAAAAGCATTGTGTTCTCAGAATCGGCTGTGCTGTCTACTGAGCCTGACTATGTAAAGATAAATTTGAAATAATTGACAAATCTCCAAATTGGCAAATAACTTGAAAAGAAATGTTGCTTTTCACTACACAAAAAATATCCACACTTTTTTAGAATTATGAGCAGGAGAATCTTCACAATGCTCTTGGCAGGTGACCATGGCACATAGCTTTACTTCCAGCACTTGGGCAGATCTCTGAATTCGAAGTCAGCCTGGTCTATAGAGAGAGTCCAGGACAGGCAGGGATACAAGAGAAACCATGTCTAGGAAAACAAACAAACACAAAAACCCTCCTCACTTAAAAGAATCCAGCAGGGAGGCTGAAGAGATGGCTCAGTGGTTAAGAGCACTGGATGTCCTTCCAAAGGTCCTGAGTTCAATTCCCAGCAACTACATGGTGGCTTATCATCATCTGATATGATCTGAGTTCCTCTTCTGGTGTGTAAATAAATACATCTTCTTAAAGGTGCAGCAGGGTTGGGATGGTAGCTCACTGGGAAGAGTGCTTCCCATGCAAGCATGAAGGCCTGAGTTTGAATCCCAGATCACATATTAAAAGGAAACATGGGTATAATGGCATGTGCTTATAATCCCAGCACTTGCAAGACAGAGACACACAGATCCCTAGAATTAGCTGGTCAGCCAACCTAACCTGCTTAGTGAGTTCAAGAACACTGAGAAACCCATTCTTTGTCACGTCCTACAGGACAGTCAACAAGGGTGCTGAGTACCTGGAAGAGAATGGGGGACAAGAGACACGAAGAAGGATGCCAAGACAAGAGTCTGATCAAGACCACAATTTTATTTTTTCCCAAGGCTGAATTTATACCATAACATGGATAACAGAGGGAGGGGGAAGTAAGAAACATTTACGCAGGCCAAGGACACAATATTCGTGTGGTCAGGGAATCGGCTGATGTTTACAGGATGTCAGAAAGGTCACAGGTTTATCATATCTATTAGTCAGCAGGATGTTGGTTTTTCAGAAAGGTTACAGGTCATCACGTTGGGTATCTTGACATCAGATGTATTTCTCAGTAAGAGAACTTTATCATATTTTTATTTATCTTGACCACCAGATTTGTATTAGTATTCTGCAGCTGGCTGGGGATTTTCCATGAACCCAGTCATACCTAACTAACCATAATAGCATCAATAATGGAGGGCTTCAAGGGCATCGCTCCCAACAGTTCTTAAGAGGCTGGAGAGTTGGCTCAGTGGTTAAGAGCCTTGCCTGCTCTTCTAAAAGACCCAGGTTCAAACTCTAGCACCAACATGGCAGCTCACAGTTGTCTATAACTCCAAGATCTAACACCCTCACACAGACATGCAGGTGAAACACCAATGCACATAAAATTTTTAAAAGAGAATATGTTTTAAAAATAGTAAAAAAAAAAAAAAAAAAGCCAAAGTGGAAGGCACCTGAGGAACAACAGGCAGTGTCATCTTCTGACCTCTACATGTACACACATACACAGGCACCTAAACACACATACACACACAGGCACAGACATATGTAAACACACATATCCACACCTACATACAAATCTAAAAAACACTCATTTGTGAACATGCATAATATAAATTAGCCTCTGATTTCAGTACTTGGCAGGAGCACGTGGCAGGCAGATTTGTGAGTTCGAAGCCAGCCTGGTCTTCAGAGTGAGCTCTGGGACAGTTAGGGATATAGCCAGGAGTACATGGAAAAACCTTGTCTCAGAAAAAGAAAAAAGAAAAGAAAGGAAAGAAAAAACATAATTTAAAGCTTTAGTTGATTTCCTTTTTATCTTTAACTAGTATATTTATCTTTAACTTTAAGAGTGTGGTTATATATGGAGACAATAAAAGTCTATTTGGACCATCTGCATGTCTTTTCTGCCCACAACCATCATTCATTTTATTGTATAACTGTCGGCTGAAAAAAAAACCCTGTGGTACAGGGAGGGAGATCATGGATACAAGGAAAACCTTTTCTTTATTCCCTTCTGTCTTCAGCTTCCAAGGGACCTGAGAAGAGTTGGGATTTTTGACACTTTTGTTTCTCTTTAAGACTCTCTCCTGGGGATTGGCGATTTAGCTCAGGGGTAGAGCGCTTGCCTAGCAAGCCCAAGGCCCTGGGTTCGGTCCCCAGCTCCGGAAAAAAAAAAAGAGAGAGAGAGAGAGAAATGAGAAAAAAAAAAAGACTCTCTCCTACAGGGTAAGAGCGCTGAGGGGAATTGGAGGGAGGTCACAGCAGGTAGACGTGATCAAAACACATTGTATAAATGTATAAGATTTTCAAAGAATAAATTAAAAATGATCTTTTAAAACAAGAAATTTCTAAGTGGGAATAAAAGCAATCCCAGAACTGACAACCTGGAGGGTCAGCATATTCGATTTTGTACTGGAGTTCCAGTTATGGGCTCTTCTGCCCTCTAGATGAACTTTCCAGATTCCCAGTCAGATCGACACCTCCCTCCACCCAAGGATTTGTACTCTCTCCATGTGACAAAGCGTGCATGCCCCTCTGCCAGCTCTCTTTCCACACCACTGCTTCTGCAGCCAACACGTTTCTATCCCTTACTGTGTCTTGTATGGGCGATGATTAAGTCCACCAGACAACAGCTCCTTCTCAGGCTCCCTGTGGTTGTCTGAGTCCTCCAAGGAGTTTGAGCAAGATGCCAAGTTAGAACCTTAGGAAACAACAAACAAATTCAGACAGAACCCTAGGTCTCAGCTGATGTGGGGCACCCTGACTGTGGGAGACTGGGGGCGTAGGACGTTGGGGACAAGTCTAGCAGAGCCTGGATCTCAGGTGATTCTCTGTATCACCCGAAGCTCCTGGCAAGAGAGCAGACTCTGTTTTGTGATGTCATCTATCTGTCAGACATCTAAACACCCTCTCGAAGTTCCTTCAGCTGTTGGGGGAGGGGACAGTTTGTTACCTCACCAACTGGCTTCTGGAAGACCAGAGTTGGAATCCTAGCTCCGTCACAGTGAGCGGAAACCCCTTAGCTTCTTGCATCTAGGGGACTCACTGTCAAATCACGATTCCTCCACTGACCTCTTGAGGGTCAGGTGAGAAAATGTCTCTCCCTCCAAGCCCCGGGGCACCGTACATGTTCAATAAGCAATAGACTTACACCACAGATGTTATGTGAACAGAAATTGCCCCCAAAGAAGATAAATAGACTGCACAGGGTAAAGATTATTCATGTGACAAAAGGTGTCAAATAAATGTCACTTAGCTAAAAGAAGACATGGTGGCTATTGGCAAGGCAAATATCAAATTACTGCAGTAACAACAGAGAGAAAAATCTTTCTGCACTGTGTCGTGTGGGTATTGATTGAGACATCCCCTTGGGACTGTTAGTGTTTCCACCTACACAGGCCAGCTGAGGGAGGGGGTGGAGAGTGCAGAGGAACGGGAAAAGGAAAGAATAAGGACGAAGACCTGATGGAGAGAGAGATAAGGAAGAGGGAAATCTCTTTCCCTTGTCCAGAATTAGATGTCCTAAAACTTAGAGAAAGAAGAAAGACAGTCAGCCAGCCACATCAGAAAAGTGCCCAAACCAGAACGGATGACCACAGCTCTGCTCCTAAACAATACGGCTGAATAGCAAACAAATAACGAGACAATGTAGCTATGTGGCCCAGATGGCGCCTGTAACTTTCCAAGAGGGAAGAAAAAAAACTATTTGAACATAATCTGATGGGGGTTGAGAGGCTGGAGTGATGGCTCAGTGGATATCAGTATGTGCTGCACTTGCAGAGGAACTGGGTTCAGTTCCCAGCGCCATCATGGCAGCTCACAACCGACCATAACTCTGGTCCCAGGGTATGTGACATCTTCCTTTAGCTTCTGAAGGCACCCGGTGTGCATGTGGTGCACTGACACGCATGCAGGCATAACACTGGTAGACATAAAATAAAAACAAATTTTAATCTAGCTTGGGAAGTGACATCAACCTTGTCAGAATATTAACACAGAGTAGGATTGAGTTATATCCGGATAACAGAACTGAGCAACCTTTTCTCCTTGACACCTTGATTAATCTTTTAAGAACTGGAAACAGCTTACTCTTTGAATCAACATTTAAATTCTAATTTTCATGAAGCAGAGGTTTCCTTAAGGATAGTTTAACGTAGGCTTATATATAAGGGCTAACAGAGGAAGTCAGAAGAAAGGATGGCAGGAAAAGAGCATGGTGTGGCCTTCCCCCAAATCTAGGTATTGGCTAGTCAAGTAAAGCAAAAGAATCCTGTGTGAACTCAGGCAGTCCTCTTGGATTAGAGATGAACTAAATATTTTTTCAGAGGAAAGAAATGAAAACAACTCACCAATCCTGAAACTGAAGTAGAAATAACTTCTCTGGTTCTGACTCTGGCTCCTTTGGAAATGAGTTTGTCATCGTAGAACACCAGATACAGTTAGATGGGAATCCCATGTGTGTAGATAGGAGCTGTGGGAAAGGGGAGAATAGGCTAGGGCAGAGGTGACACTTTGTGTTACAGGAAGTGAACCCCAATGACAGAGCTATCTGTCCAATGACAGAGCTTCAACCAAGTACCAATGGGAAAGCACACCCAAGATTTATGGTGGTTGGTGATGGGGGTGGTGGTGGTGGTAGTGGTAGTGGTGGTAGTGATGTCAGTGGTAGGGGGAGGGGAAAGGAGGAGGGGACATGGTGTGGGAGCCAGGCAGGGGTCTCATGATGGTGGTCATGGCAGAGGTGGTGGTGGTGGTGGTGGTGGTGGTGGTGGTGGTGGTGGTGGTGGTGGTGGTGGTGGTGGTGGTGGTGATGGTGGTGATGGTGGTAGGGGAAAGGGTCATCGTGGTAGTGATGGTATGTACATCTACAGGCCCTAACTACCCTGGCACTTAGTGTAGACCAGACAGACCTTGAACTTGTGATGACCCTCCCTCCCACTTATAGATTCCATGTGTTGAACTGCTGGTGCACCACCAAGTCTGGTTCAAAAAACCTTTTATAAGAAGCCAATAAACTGTATTGTTGGTGCTGGGGAAATGTCGGGAGCCTGGCTATTAAGGTAGCAGTCTCCTGTGGCCAGATGGCTTTCTGAGCTCAGGGCACAATGGAGGACTCCCTTTCTCAGCAGGGCTTCCTGTCTCTGCTTGTCTTTGTCTGAAGAGTGTCCCAGGACACAGGTGTCTGGCCTTGTCTAAAAAGTGACTTTGTACAGAGCTCTGTGCAAGGCTGGGTAACTCAGCACAACCATCCCACTCTGGCTTCCTGCCTGCATGATAATTAGGTGCTGTGCTATAACCAGTCAGCCCTTTTCTGCTCACTTGATTGCTATGACCAATTAGACCTTTCCACCCATACCCCTAAAAAAGTCCTGATCCCTGAAACAATAGACTTGTCTCACTACAAAAAACAAAAATGAAAAACAAAAACAAAAAAAAAAAACTACAGTGGAAATTTTTCTTCATACTTTGGTTCTAGAGTTTTATAGTCTTCTGCCCTAATTCATACCAGAGTCAAGGTATGAATCTCCTTCTGCAAAAGGTCAGCATTCGGTTTTTCAGAAGATCATTAGAACATTACCGTCTACTGCTCCTGCACAGACCTGGGGAGATGACCATGAAGATCAGGATTCCAGTCCCAAGAACTCACAGAGAAAGCCAGGAATGATAGAAGGCTCTAACCCCAGTACTGATGAGGCAGGGGCCCTGGGATTTGCTTAACAACAAATCCTACTGAGTCAAGGGGCCCCTTCAATGAGAGACAACATCATCAATACAGTAGAAATGTGCTGGGTGGACACCTTTAATACCAGCACTTAGGAGGCAGAGGTAGGCTGATCTCTATGAGTTCAAGGCCAGACTTGTCTACAGAGCAAATTCCAGAACAGCCAGGGCAAGGCAAAGAAACCCTGTCTCAAAAAAAGAAGACAGAGATAGATGATAGAAGAAGATAGATAGATAGATAGATAGATAGATAGATAGATAGATAGATAGATAGATAGATAGATAATAGGTAAATGACAGATAAAATCTGGCACTGACTATAGGCCACCACATACAAGGACACACATGTACACATAAACCTGCACATATATACAAACATAAACACACACAGAAAAAGACCCTGAACCCTTTAGAAAGCCAAGGGGGGTTTCTGAAATTTTGGCCCATCTAATTATGAGCTAAGTTTTTTTTTTCCTTTCTGGGGATGAACCCAAAGCATTGCATATGCTGGGCAAGCACTGAGCCTACATTCCCGTTCCAGAATTAAATACTCTCATGGAACTACAAGACAAAAGAACAACAACAAAAAGAACAGTTTCAGAAAGATTGCATGTTTGACCTGCTAGAAGAAGCCAGGGTCTCAGCAGCACGGTCTGGACACGTAGTACTTAGTAGCACAAGAACTGGAAACTCCACCTAAACAAAGGGGATCAAGCGGGGCCTCCGGGCACCTTTGTGTTTACTTGATCTTACAAGAGGGCCTTGGATACACGCTAGTTCAAAACCTTCTGCATAGGAAGTTACTAAACAGTTATGGATTTCCGAACAGCATGAACATCCATCCTGAGGGGCAAATCACGAGGTGGCTTTGTCAAGATACAAATGTCATAGAGTCATGAACACAAACGTAGGTGGCACATGGCAGTCATAGGACATGACATTTTGGCGCAGGCAAGAGACACGGCTAATAATAAGATGTCTTGGCTATTGCTGGAGTCACACAGTGTGCCCTTTTTACAGTCAACTTTCTAAAAGTAGAAGTACACTTTGAAATAAGGTTGAAAGTATACATTTAGTATACAAAATTGCATATCAAAAGTATACTAAGTGTATACTTTTGTCAATTTTTTTGCAACTGTATATTAAATGCCAAAGCCAGTATCACAGTCCTTTAAGCCCTGCACTTGAGAGGCAAAATCAGGCAGACTTCTATGAGTTCAAAACCAGCCTGTCTACGCAGAGTCCCAGGGTAACCAGAGCTACACAGTAAGACCCTGTCTCAAATAAGCAGACAGCCCTCTGCATCAGCACTCATCTACTGTAGGTAACTCCTCAGCATCAGATATTTCCTCTCTGGGCATATTACTCAATTCAGGGGCTTTTGGTGATGAGGAATTAAATGTCTCTGGCACACAGAGAGAAATTAATTAGCACCCACCAAATGAGTGACTATTTCATTCGCGGCATGAATTTATATTTTGCTTTTGTCACAGCTCAAAAAACACAGAGCCACATCTCTGTAAAAATTAGTTCTGCTCCACAATTTCTCCTGGAGCTGCAGAGACACCCCCTTGGGCTGTTATTTGCAGTATTTACATCTTTTTTTTTTTTTTACTGAATTATCAAGTGAAAATCCAATTGTTCCTAATGGTGCTCACTATGTTCCCCATTCTCGTATATGAAAGAGTTTATTGTCCATTTGTAGTAATTAAGACATGGGTGTTATATGGATCCATAAAAATCCTTCATTAAAGCCAGCGAAGAGCTTTTCATCAAAATCATCGTAGCCAAATATTTATTTAAAAATAAAATCCAAATTAAACTGAAGCACTCCCCACACACCACAACCACAAGGACACCATAACCAAAAATGCTTTGAGAGGGTGTTGGCCTTGGTGGTTGAGAATCCAGAGGGGTTTCCAACCTGTAACTGTATTTTCTGACAGAACAGGAAAGCAACCCTAAGTAGCAGTCCGTCATGGCTGGCTATAAAGAAATGAAGTAATTATCTGTAGGAAATAATTCACCGAGATGCTAACAGTTTAATAACGTTGAAGTATTTGCATTTCAACATTATTGTTTCCAAATGGTTTCATAATTGTTTTAGATTTGCAAAAGGTGCTAGTACAAGAGCGAAATAAAGAGCAACACAAGATTTTTGCAGTTGATACAATCAATTAGACGCGTTGTGAGATACGGGGCAGGGACCGGGTGGAGGCAGGGGGCTGTGGCGGTCTAGAAGAAAGTGTGAAACAGTGGGAAAATCTTAAGCCTCCCGAGGCTTTCACCCTCCCCAGCCAAGGGAAAAGCCGGGAAGAACAACAAATGTTTTTCACACAGAGGAAGAACCCCCACATTGCTGTCTAGAGGCTGTTTCAAAACCCGCAGATGAGAAAAGAAAGCAGGGTGACTGAAATAGGGGTGGGAACTACCCATCCGGTACCTCCTAGAGGATAAGGATTCTATTAGAAAGACTTTTCCAGGGGTTGGGGATTTAGCTCAGTGGTAGAGCGCAAGGCCCCGGGTTCGGTCCTCAGCTCTGGGGAAAAAGAAAAAAGAAAAAAAGAAAGACTTTTCCGAGTGTGGCAGCCCACATCTTGAAGCCCAATACTTGGGAGGCAGAGGCAAGTGGGTCTCTATGAGTTCAAGGCCAGCCTTGTCTGCACATCAAGTTCTAGGCCACCTAGGGATGCATAGAGATACCCTATCTCAGACAGAATAAAAGGCATTCTTTCTAATGATTATATTTTTTAAAAAAATAAAAAGGTCTCTCTTTATTCATCATAAAATCATCCTGCCCTACAGCAGCAACTTTCTGTGTTCTGCACCATTGACCCTGGGAAGGAGCCAGGGATCATTTCTGTCTTCCACCCAGCACCAGCTACGTTCCTCTCACAGTGCTCCCAGGACGGACCTGGGGCTCAGAGGTTCACATAAACATTTAATTTTAATATCCTCTCTTAATTTATTGAAGTCTTTAGTAACATCTCCAAAGAGACAGAAGACTGAGAAATGCCATGGGGCCCTCCTTTGTGGCTGCATTTATGAACATATTAGCACCGATTAACATAACTCCAATTGACACAGGTTAATGAGAACTGGTGATAATGGCCTTCTTCAGATGAATATATGGGAGCCCAATGAAAGCCAGCCCAGCCCTGCTGGGTACCCCGGGACAAGGTTTCCCAGGAGCGTGTGTAGACAGACATTCAGAAAGAAGTGCCTCGTGTCCCAGGTTACAGCAAGCCAAGCAGCAGCTCACCCCAAACAGTCAGCACCAGCATTCTCACCGGGAGCATCCATTTGATTTCAGCAGAATAATGTCATTTTGACTTTTCGGCTAACACCACAAGATTGAGTTTCAGTGGGTTTACTGCTTTACCTATACGTTTATCTATACGTTACTGCTTTATCTATACGTAGCTTACAAATTCGTGCTGGTATTTCAGTAGTACAGGGACAGGAGCACTAACATCTAAGGTCGGGTTTCTCAGGTATATTAACATCTCATGATTAACACTGCGTTTCTCATGACATCAGCGTCTCAGCTCTACTAACTTGTGGGTCTGGATAACTGTTGGCTATGGGCAATGCCCAGTGCATCATGGGATGGTCAGCAGCACCCCTGGCCTCTGCTCACTAGATGCCCACAGCGCACACCCCAAACTACCCCTACTTGTAACAATCAACCGTATCTCCAGATTTTGCCAAACGCCTGCTGGAGGACAAAATGAATCCCTGCCTTAAACCACTAACCTGGAGGCAGGAACTAGATGAAACCCTCAATGAGGAATTGAGAGGTGTTTAATAGGGAAATGATCTACAAATGTTGGTCGAGAGTGTGGCAATGAAGTGGGGAGGGAAGTAAGAGAGGCGTGAAGAGCAGAGGGACACAGAGAGGAGGGAGGTGGCACACCAGCACAAGCTCCACAGAAGAGGGCATTGTGTCACACAGGCTTGTCAGCAAGAGGCACGACAGAAGTGTATGCTAAGTTCATCCTTACTCAGATAAAGGGCTCTCCCTAGAAGCTAACAAACCAGAAGCCAGAAGAAAAGAGAATCCAGCCGTAGTGTTCAGATGAGCCAGGCTCCCAGGGCAGAGTAAAGGAAGCAGGTATAATTTAGATGAGTGGACAAGGGCAAGCATACATCACGTCCGATTCTGAGAATTCAAGAAATAATACCATTTAAAAATCACCTCTAAAAGGCTACAAATCAAGTTTTGTTCAAATGTATTTACATTTACCTCTATATATGTCATTTAAGTTGGTAAACTTGAGTCCTAGAGGGAGGGAGGAAGAAGAAAGATGAAGAGGGGAAGAAACTGAGACTTGATCTTAAGGAATTGGTTCCTGTATGTGAGGAGGTTGACAAATCTAAAACACACAGGACTGTCTAGCAAGTTTGGGGCTCAGGGAGAGGGACTGCTGCATTCAGAATCCAAAAACAACTGTCCAGAGAGGCAGGAACCCTTCAGCTAATTAGAAAAGGCTTTAGAAGCGTCACCCACTCAACTCAGATGTTAATCTCCTCTTAAAGAAAAAAAAAAAAAAAAAAACTTCATCTAAAATAATGCTTGACCAAATATCTGACGACCATGGCCTAGCCAAGCTAATGCTTTAAATCGTCACAGCAATGAGGAGACAGCAGGAGGCAGGAAGCTTTCTGAGTTACAAGACCAAGTGACTTGCTGCTTTAGTACGGCTCTCCTAGAATGCTCTTAGGGCACAAGCTACCCTGAGAGGCCATGTTGTGAGCAAGTTCACGCAGCCATGTGAAAAAGCCAAATGAAGAAAGATATGCCTGATCCATCCCCAGCTGTGCGAGTCCTCCTGCCAGCCTAGGTGGCAGACACCGGAGAAGCAAAGCATCTCAAGTGCCAGGCCCTACCGAGGCTTCTGGGGCTTCCAGCCTTGGCTACAACAACACACAATATTCTCAGTGAGAATTGCCCAGCTTGGCCCGTTGCCCCCACGGAACCATGACCAACCTTCATGTACTGCACTCCAAGCCACTAAACTTGAGGGTGGTGTTGTATAGCAATAAGTAAACAGACAGGAATGCGTGAAATGTTAACTAACAGTTCCTAAGGTATGCGTTAAATTTAACTTCACACATATGCACGCTGTCTACACCAAAATATTTTAAGAACATGACAGCCAAGATAACCCTCCTGCCACATTCTCTCTTTCCATATTTAGCCCAGTTCGCTCCTTGTATCCGCTCATAACAGGTTCAGGATGCGGAAGAGGGGAGGGGCACTAAGACCCGTATCCGGATTGGAAACCCACGCAGCTCCTCCGGACGTGCACTTCCGTGTTTGCTGGTTTCTGCCAGCTAAAGGTAGGTGTGGTCACGGTGCAGAGGACATGATATACATATGATGCCTTAAGCAATGACGGTGGAATGAGTCTTTCAGCCCTTTATGCTCAGCACTGAGAGTAGATAGAGAAGCAGCATCTCCCCGTTTCCTTCCCCAGGACAGAGCTCCTCTGAGGAGCCCACCAGTCAGGGTGCACGGAGAAATCAGGCATCGTGATTTTTTTCTCTCATTGATTGAGCTCTCCCTACCTGGCTCTTGATTTCATAAGGATGGATGTCCCCGAGGGTACCCACTCTAACCGTATACTCAGCCAGCTTTTCTGAATGCCCCTTAGACTCAATCTGGAAAGTTCGCTCCAGGTAAATGAAATGGTGGTGAATACTGACAATCTAACAGATTAATCACTGTAACCGGGTGACCCTGGAGTCACAATTTAAATTTGCTTTTGAGGAAGAGGCTGACAGCCAGCCGCTTCTCTGAAGAGCAGGGTTACAGACTCAATGGCTCCGGGCAGCGGCGATAGTCAAAATATTTAACAACTGCATGCATGCATGGCCTCAGCAGTGGCAATCAGACTGGTGAGAGGGGAAGTCTGAGCGGGAATAGAGAAGCTCCCTGCCAGAGGAGGGCTTTCCCACCCCAGCCAATGGCAGGCCTGGGAATGGAAGCCTTACCACTACCAGAATTTTTCTCCGAAGAGGCTCTAATGAGATTTCTTTATGAATCCCTCAGTATAAATGTTAGCAATTCATTTTAATTCCACTGCCCCCCCAAAAAAAATTTGTGTGTCCTTTGATATGAACATTTGGGGTTTTTATGTTGAAATTCTCAGCCCCTTGCCAGACTGTGGGAAACATATTTCTGTCATCCCTGGGACTCTCAGCTTATGGTATTATGTTATAGAATGCACAACAGACTAAGACACAGGCCTCAGTGGGTAGACTAAATGTCTATGATGCTACCAAGCTTCCATTCTACGCTGAGGCCTTCCTTTAAAGCCAAGCCAGAAATTCCTTGGCGCAAACTGTGCAGTCCCCTGTGAGTCCATTTAGAAAACCTCTTCATCACCACCCAGGGGTAGTCACGCCTTGAGAAGATGAAACTGGCTCTCCTTCCCTCTTGCAATGGAACGTTCTAGAATGGTAAATCAGATGAGCTGCAGGCTCTAGGAACTTCCTGCATGAAAATACTGATGGTCCCAAATTCTCCTCCCCAAAAGTCAAAGGTGGATAAAGCCATCACAGAAGACTCTGATGGACCAGGTGGGTTCTACTTTAAAAAAAAAAAAAAAGTAAAAAGTTGTACAAAGAGAATGTCGGGATGGTAGGCAGCACTGGGATGTACCCCTCTATGCAGAGCTAGCTGCAATCCCCCAGTATTTGTGTTCCGGAGAGGGATAGCCAATCACATGAAAGAAGCCCTGAGAATAAGATCATGGTGGCCCATGACCCTAGACCAGCCTTGGCTGTCATACCAGTGACCTCAGGGCTACAGTCAGTTGGCTTTCCAGACTCCTTTCCCTCCCAGCCTGGTGTTCAGAGGTCCCCTTCTGAACTGAGTTAGTGGGTGGGCAAGGTTGCATGAGGGCATGTGATATGTGCCAGCATAGAGGTACCACAGGCTTGGCTTAAAGTTTATCCATAAATTCTTCATTTTGAACAATGAATCCTGCATTTTCATTTTTGCATTCAGCCCTAGAAACTATGTAGCTAGTCCCACCTGAGGGGGGCAGGGGACAGAAAAGAGGCCACTTCTGAAAAGGAGAAATAGGGACCTTAAGAAGTTGGTACAGGGACTGGAGAGATGGCTCAGCAGTCAAGAGCACTGGCTGCTCTTCCATAGGTCCTGAGGTCAATTCCCAACAGCCACATGGTGGCTCACAACCATCTGTAATGAGATCTGATGCCCCCTTCCCGTGTATCTGAAGATCGTGACAGTGTATTCACATACATAAAATAAATAAATCTTTAAAAAAGAAGTTGATACAAAGCTAGGCATGGTTGTGCATATCTTTAATCCAAGCATTTGGGGGACAGAGGTAAGAAGATCTCTGAGTTTGAGGCCAGCCTTGTCTACATGGTGAGTTTCAGGCCACCCATGACTATATAGTGAGACCCTCACACAATAGAAGAAGAAAAAAGAAAGAGAAAGGAGAAAGAGAAGGAGGAGGAGGAAGAGGAGGAAGAAGAGGAATAAGAGGAGGAGGACAGAGGAAGAAGAAGAGGAAGAGGAAGAGGAGGAGGACAGAGGAAGAGGAGGAGGAGGAAGAGGAGAACAGAGAAAGAGGAGGAGGACAAAGGAGGAAGAGGAGGGGGAAGCTGCCATTGTTGGTACAGTCCATTCTTCATGGTGATATACTTGACAAACTTGATACAAATGGTGAATTAGAGAACACAGAACCACTGTGCCTAAGGAAAACAGGGTTAGGATCCTACTTGTTATGATCCAGCCATAACATCTTTTTATGATCCTGATCAATGCCCATCCTTATTTTATGTGTATTTCTGACAAGGACAGCTTGTCTTCAGTCAACTCTCACTGACAGTGGATAGGCCGGCAGAGCCACAGCTCTGGCCTGAACATGGAATATCTCCATGGGACACCTCACGGCCTGAATAGAGAAGACCTCAGCATGGAGATGGATGAGGGGCTGGTTTAACCGAGAAAACACCAAGAAACAAACAACCCAAGGAAACCACAGAGAAATGAGAAAAGCATGCCTCTCCACAGACCACAGAGTGACAACATTGGTTACTGTGTGAGAGTTAGGACAAGAAGAACACTTGTCCCTTTATTCCATTTCATCTGGGGACATTCCCACTGGGCAACTGAGATTTTCCACCACCGTGCATGGCTACAAATGGCCAGGAGAGCCCCTTAAATACTGATTCGGGGCCTACAAATAAATCTTACCAAATAGAGTGAGTTCGCAAATATGACATCTTCACATAGTGGATATTATAACTTACCTTCTTTTTTAAAACTATTTTAATTTTCATTTTATTTTATGTGTATGGGTGTTTGGCTTACATGTGTGTCTGTGCACTCCATGTGTGCCTGGTACCCTTGGGTGTCAGAAGAAGGTTTTGGATACACTGGAACGTAAGTAACAGATGGTAATGAGTCAGCATGTAAGGGCCAGGAAGCAGACCGGGTCCTCCGAAAGAGCACATGACGCTCTTAACCTCTGAGCCATCTCCCGATCCCCATATCCCACCTTCCTGTGAGCAGTTGCTGGGCAACAAAGATGAGACTCATAAGCATGCTAGGACTCCAAACTGGCACACAGGTCAAAGTAATCACAGCGATGATGATGAGCTGTCACTTGCCCACACAGCAGTCACAATGTAGCTGGTATTCGTTACACACAGCAGCCCATGGGCATCGCAGCAGTCAGGAGGTGTGCATGGCCATGATTCACTTTCAAGCTCTTCCATGGGGACGGTGCAACAAGAAGCAAGTGGCAGCTTGTCCAGCGTTAACTCTGTGGCTAATTGTTACTCCCAATTAAAAATAAACAAGTCCTATCCATGACTGGGGAAATAGTTCAGTTGGTAAAGTGTTTGCTGTGCATGTATGTTCAATCTTACACATGTTCAACCCCAGAATCTGTTACCCCCATCTATAAGAACCCAAGTTCAACCCCAGAATCTATGTTACCCCCAGCCATCATGGCATATACTTGTCATTCTCATGCTGGGGAGGTCAGCACAAGTGGATGTCTGGGACTCACTGGCCAGGCAGCCTAACCTACTCAGTGAGTTCCAAGCCAATGAGGGACCCTGTCTCAGAAACCATGGTGAATAGCATGATATCCAAGATTAGCCTCTGGCCTCCACATGTATACATACTCACATATAGGCATGTATACATATATATATACATACATACATACATACATACATACATACATACATACATACATACATACATACACAGAGAGAGGCAGAGACAGAGACACACATAGAAACAGACAGACACACTCATACGCACAAAGAAAGACAGACACACAGAGGGTGGGGTCCTGTCAGAAGGGCTTCTCCAAAGCTCAGAGTTTCTTTATCTATATTTCCATCAACACTCGAGGTTGGGCTCGTTAGCGTAACGAATGTCAAAAACAGGCTGACTGGTAAAATTAATGGCTTCCTAAGTGGCATAATGAATGTTCAAGGAGAACTCTTGGCAGGTAACATCAAAGGTCTGTGGCTAAGATGTTAGAGTGGTGCCCTCCCCTTTCAACAAGATGTGAGAATCTGGAGAAGTCTCACGGATCTGCTCCCCTAGCTGTAATGCCTGGACTGGTGCACAGGTCCACCTGCTGTTACAGACGGGGTTGTAGTTGCCTAGAGACAACCACAGCAGTTCCTGGAACCAACCTTGCATGAAAGGAGCCAGCCAGAAGAGCCAGAGATCGCAGGGTGCCCAGAGCTTCTCCTGCCAGCACAATGGGGAAAGCACCGTCTTCTGCTTTTATCGCTGCATGGTGAACAAGTTGTTGAATGATGGTGTGGTTACTCTAACCATGTGCCATCCCTCCCTGATGGAGACAGTTCAAGGCAGCGCCTGAGCCAATTCCCACCTCCAGCTTCTTCAGCAGGTCCCTCATCCACAGCTGAAGATGCTAGGCCTCCACAGCTAGGAAGCAGCAGAGCCAGGGTTCGCTAGTGGAGCCATTCTCCTGACCATGTGAAGCCTCCCTTCCACCCAGAAGCGAGATACGACCTGAAGCTGCTGCTGTTGCGTATATCGATTTAGCGTAGCCATACGGGCCCCGCACGTCATGATACACACAGTGTCAGGGAAGAGGAAAATGGCCTTATGGGAAGGAGACAAAGAAAACGAACAAACCTAAACTATGAAACTTTCCAAACACCAGTCTCCGTGCATTTTAATGCAATTGTTCAAGGTGGTGCATTGATTTTCTAATTAATTGCCACGGCAACAAAACATGCACATCAGCTAGCATGACTGTAACATTATTAAAATATGAAGAAACGGCCTCCTTGGAGTTAGGGAATTATAGCATTTTTGTCACCTCCCCTTCAGTCACAGGGGCAAATCCCCTGTCTGCAAGTAAGTGTAAGCCTTGGGGATGCCTCTCTCTCCTTGTAAAACCTTGACCTTCTAACATGTGCATGTTTTTTTTAATTAATGTGATACCATAACTGTAATATGCAGAGTAAGCAAAAAGATAGATATTGAAAATAAAATCATATCATTTGACCTTGAACATTGAGGAATCTGACAGCACTCAGATACATAATGTAGGTTCAGAATAGATCTTGTTAAGGACAGAATTGGGTCTGTGGTGTTGGCCATCTAAATACAAATGGTTTCCAATTTTCTGAAATGCTAAACTCCGATAGCTTAGTAGTCATGTTGCTGGAGAGTGACACATATATTCAAACTGTTAAAATGGAGTTATTTTTTTTTAACTTTTTTCAAGGTTAAGGAGATAGTTCAATGGGTTAAGTATTTGCCATATGGGCATGAGAACCTGATTTAGTCCCCAGAATCTACATTTAAAGAGTTGAGTATTGTGTCCTTCACTTAAAACCCCAACACTGGGGAGGCAGAAACAGGCAGAGCCCTGGGACTCGCTGGCCAGCCAGCCTTGCTGAATCGGTGGGTTCCATGGCAGTGAGAAATCCTGTCTCCAAACACAAGGTAGAAGGTGACTAGGAACACATCCAAAGTTGACTTTTGGTTATCACATGTGTGTGTATGCACACTCATGCACACACACACCAACTTTTGACATATAAAAAAAGATAATACGCAAGGGGTTGCCCATATGCATGCCCAGAGGCACATTTAGGACTTCCTTAGAATTCAGAACAATTCATTACTTTGTAGAACTATCCCACACATAGGAGATCACCTTGCACTGTTTCCACCCACTACCTGTCATGAGATTCTGTCCATCACTGCAAGGCTCCACCAGTCCCCCAAATACCTCTGAGGCAGCAGCACTGCCCCCACTGTGAGTGCTACAAGATTTTTTTTCCTGGTCCTTTGTCCCTAAGTCTAGGAGGTCCCAGGAGGCCAGTGACTAAGAATGAAACAAGAATCCTTTTGACCCCAAAAGTGAGGAAATTCCTTCAACCCACCCCTCCACCCCCTGGCCCATGAGGAGGTCAAGACCAAACTGGTCCAGAAGCGGACTGGGAATCGATGACGTTATTAAGCTCTGACCTCGGCTCTGCTTGTGTTTGCTGCGATGGTGTTTATAAAGTGCTGTGTTTAGAGCAGAACTCCCCTCCCCAGCCCACTGCAAGTGCAAGTAGCAGCCAGAATCAAACTCTGTCCTGTCTCAAAGATGCAACCGAGTTCTCCAGCATTGGCAATGAGCCCAAGGTGTCAAGATTGACCATTTGGGCCCTGAGGAACAGTGTGCTTTGCTCTGCTAAACAGTGGTCTCCAACATCTTCAGATGTTGTTCAGATGTGTACCCGACATCTTCAAGGTTCAGGCTCCCTCGGTCACACTGCAGAACTGAGGTCCCCGTGGGAGAAGTCTGACAGAACGGAGAACCTCCTACAGCCAGCCAGTCATGAGGAGCGAAGGGACAGAAGAACAGGACAGTCCACGTAGAGCTGTGGCCAGGCCCGTGAGGTAACGTGAAAGATGGACAGTCACAAGGCTGCAGAGGTGACACAGAGGTCAAGTGCTTTTGCAGAGAACCCAAGTTCTGTGCCCAGAATACACAGCAGGCAGCGAACAATTGCCTCTAACGCCAGCCCCGGGGAATCCGAGGCCCTTTCTGGCCTCTGCAGGAGCGTACATATATTACCCACACACAAACACTACACACAATTTTTCAAAATAAATCTTTAAAGAGAAGGGGAAGGGGAGAAAGGAAGAGAATGAGAGAAGAGGAGGAGGGAGAGGAGGAAGAGGAGACTGACAATTCATGGACTTGCTGCTCTGGTAGAGATGGAGACCGTGGCAGTGACAGAGTTTGAGTCACCAGTTGAACAGGAAAGGAAAGCATGTCTCCATCAACATCTAGAAATAGACTCAGCAAAGCCAATGAGACTAGGAAGAAGGGCAGAAGGAAATGAAGAGAAGCCTCTGAGTGTCAGTGGGTAGGAGCTCTCATCAAAGGGAGCTGACTGAGTGCAGGTGGCAGACAGAGCAGCTCAGCGGTAGAGAGCGCCTAACACGAACCAGGGCTTGGACTCATTCCTGGGTACCAAAAACAGGAAGGAAGGTTTAAACACGAAAGGAAGAGAGGTAAACCGACAGCTCTTGGCACCACTAGATTGGAGGAAATAGAAGCTCCCAGAAGGAGAAACAGTCTCCAGTGTCCCCAAGAACCCATAAAATCCTCACATTTCACAAGGCCAGGTCAGTAGCCTGAACATCTGTGAAACAGCTGCCAGGCAGCCTGGGAGAGCCAGGAAAGCTGAAGAGAAACACATATCTCCCAGGGAGGCTTGGCTGCAACCAGTGGGGAGGAAAAACAGGTTCGCAGGAGAATACCGAGGGTAAAGTGCACAGAAGTGGAGGAGAGGCACCCTGGGGTAGCTCTGGACAGTCTGAGAGCTCCTCCAAAAATGGACAGGAATCAGCTTTGGTCATCACCTTTCCTCAAGTTGTTTGCAAGGTAGCCAGGCGATGTGAGGCCCAAGTGTTGCCTCAGCTTTTACCTGCCATTATTCAGTGTCATATCTTCACCTCCATTTGTGTCTGGTCCCCAGCCTCCACGTAGCCCCCGTGGCTACCTTGGCACATGGAGAGGAGTCGACAGGAGCCCCGAGGGGTTTGTGCTGTGGGCTTGGCACACGCTCTTTGTTTGGAAGCGAGTGTCTGTGGGTGCCTCAGTGCCCCTTGTGAAACTGAAGGTACAGAAGGCTTCGGGAATTCAAGAAGCCAGGACGCACAAGCCCCTGGAGAAGGACTATTTTTAGCACTTGAGACAAAGCAACTGACAGAATCCCTCCCTGGCATCTTAAGCCAGCTTAAGGCTGACAGCCCAGCCTGACAAAGACCAGTCAAGGCCTTGTCCAAAAACCGTGAAGACGACAACAACTGTCTCCCCAGTAACAAACAGGTGCTGACGGTAGAATCCTAAATGTCACTTAGGGTTCCAGGAGGAAGAGGAAGCCCCTAATGATAAGGGAAAGATGATTTTGTCAACCTGTGGAAAGGATGAGATTTAAAATTACACTCTATTTCCTATGACAATTTTTTCAGTCTAATTTACAAGGTTGTGAGAGTTGGCTGTAGACGACTATTTTAAGCTCCTTCAGCTCATGCACACACACACACACACACACACACACACACACACTCAAATCTGGTACTGGTTATGCATAATTCATTCACACAAATGAGCTAAAGAAACTAGAGATGAAGTTTGAAATAAAGGTTAATTGCAAAATGGGGAAAATCTTGGACTTCTAGAAGGAAAAAGATCTGAGGCAAAGCTAGCTGTCCCTTCAGGAAGAGTGTTCCCAGGGCCCTGCAAGAGTAGCAAGTGCTCTCACCCACTGAGCCAGGTCACCAGCCCACGACACACAGAATTATATATGGGGCAATGACATGAAAGTGGAAGCCAGAATATCTAGGGAACAACAGGCACTAAGAAAGGGAGAAAGAGAGAGAAAAGGTGGGAGATACCAGAGAAGAAAGTGGTCAAAGCACACTGTGCATACGCGCAGAAATGCCCTTGAGCTGTGCAATGAATGTGTGCCAGTCAAAAAAAAAAGAAAAGAAAATGCCTTCTTTCACTTCAAGCAAAAGCCATGCAGTGAAATAACAGATCACAGGTAACTTTGAATCCACTTTTATTTTCTAGAAAGTAAGCCAGCACCTAGGCTCCTGCCTAACTAATATTTTCCAGCACAATTCACCAAATCTGACGTCTAAGGCTAGCAGTGTTCCCCAACTCATCTACCTATTTTAACTCTTACTCATTAGTTTTCCAGCCTGGCTCTTAAATCGGCTTTGGGGATATGAGGGTCCATCGTAGTTGTCAAGTTGAGCGCATTTGGAATTACCTAGGAGACACATTTCTGGGCATGTGTGTGAGCATGCTTCCAGAGAGGTTTGGTGGAAATGGGGAAAGTCACCCTTAAGGCAAGGCTTCTAGAAGAACCCAAATAGAGAAAGCAAGCTGTGTATCAGAGTTCACCTCTCTCTGCTTCTTTACTATGAGCATCAACTGGGAAATCACTTGGGAAACCAACCCTTCCTCAAGTTTCCATTGCCAGGTAGTTTCCCACAGCAACCAGAAGGATAACTGACAACACAAGGGATGGAGCATGGGGGGATGGATCCACTGTAGATTCTTGTTTTCTTTAAATACTGTTTCTTCCATGGGCTTGCTACTCAGAATCTTCCATTTTAATGGCCTCCAGCAAATTTTCTACAGAGCTCCTCAGGTAGCATGTAGCCAGGAAGAGGACAGCTCTCCTTACTTACATATGCATCCACCATCCATCCCAGGTACCCACAAACCTCTCCCCCTGAGCCTCCCAAAGAGCCTTGGCAAGCTCTTCTCAGACAGATAGCGACAAAAGGCTTGAGTTAGAAGTCTCCCTCGTCGGTATAACAGGTAAGCCAAGAACTCCACACCCAAACCCAGTTTCTTCACAAATCCTTCCACTTTCTTTCTTCTGCCCTAAGCTCAACAGCTACACACAGGGCTGCAGATGCTCACGTGACCCTGTAACGGTGCCTTCACCTATCAGTGGTCAGAACCATCTTCTGGGCACTAAAGATGCCACGTGGGTCCCTTCAAGTGTCTCTTGGCCACGCCACAGCAGGTGAGCAAAGGCTTCCAACCTTCTCTTCATACACCCCACATTTTGTGTTTCGTGTTAGCATGTGGCCCAACCTATGGGTCCTATTCCTTGTATCTTCAATCAAACCATTTGTTCAAAAGGCAGAGAGAAGAAGGTCGGGCTTTTCTATGTAACGATTAAAATGGGGGAGTCGGGTAAACAGACACCTCTTGAAGTTTTGCTATGAACACAAGTAGATGCCACTTCCCTCAGACGACCCATCTCTGCTTAGCAGCTGCAGAAATAAAACAGCTGACATTGCACTCTCTGTCCCTGTAGGAGACCTTGTGTAAAAGGAGCCCACAGAGGTCCTGTAAGCTCTTGAGTCCTATAGTTAAGGTGGAAATATGGAAATCCCGGTGTAGGGAAGAAAAAATATACCACATATGGTTCTAGGTGTTAAACCTGGTGACTTTCGTCTGGTAGACAAGTGCTCCGCGGTGAGCTGCATGCCAGCAAAACACACAAGTTAAGGTCATCTTTTTAATAAACAAAATTGCTTTAACTTACACTGTCATTCCTTGGTTTTTTGTTTTATTTTGTTTTGTTTTGGTTGGTTGGTTTTTGGTTTTTGGTTTTTTGGATTTTTTGTTTTGGTTGTTGTTGTTTTCGGTCTTTTGTTTTGTGTGGGGAATTTTTTATTTTGTTGATTTTCAGTGACAGGGTCTCACTATGTAGCCCACACTGGCCTTGAACTCACAGAGATCTGCCTGTCTCTGCCTCCCAACTGCTGGGATTAAAGGCCTGTGCCATCTGCTTTAAAAATCCATTCTTAAATATTTTAATTTTGCAAAAATAATTTGGATGTATAACTTAAAAAGCATCCCAGCGGGTTGGGGATTTAGCTCAGTGGTAGAGCGCTTGCCTAGCAAGCGCAAGGCCCTGGGTTCGGTCCCCAGCTCTGGAAAAAAAAAAAAAAAAAGAAAGAAAAAAAGAAAAAAGCATCCCAGCCCAGCAGGACAGATAATAAAAATAAGACGTATGTGCTACATCTCTTTCACCCTGGGAGGCAATCATTACAGACACATACATACTTTCTACTTCTTCTGTGATTGCCACCTTACAATTTACTCATTTTCTTTCCTTTCCCCATACCGACATCTGGCACGAAAGGAAATTACACATGCCAACTCAAGCCATCTTTTTAAATGGCTGTACATTTTTAAATTTTACTTATTTTGTTAGTGGAGGGCAGACATGTGGCACACATGTGTAAAGGTTAGAGGACAACTTGCAGGACTCAGTTCTCTTCTTTCCACCATGTAACTCAGGACATGAGGCTTGGCAACCGGCCTTGCTTCGCTGGCACTTGAGTAATATTTTTTAAATCTATGTGGGAAACTTTTCAACTCATTTTTAATGGCTTGGTGATGATGCATGGGGCCATAGTACCACAGAGCTGAACTTTCTCGAAGGACTAAGGCAAATCAGGACAGGTCACAGAAGGTCATAGCTTGGTGTCAACACAAGTCAAGGAAAACGCACAGAGACTGACACCCTATCTCCTGGACTTCTTGCCTTCAAACCGTGAAAAACGACATCTGTTGTTTCACCATCTTGGTCCCTGGTATTTTGTCATGGCTTTCCTGGATGGTTGCTACATCTGTCAATCAAACACTGGCTACGCCGATTACAGCATATCCATACACTTCCAACAGACATGGTGTTAGACTCACGAGCAGGGCCACAGGACTTTGTCCTATGTGATCAAAGCAAATTGTGAATACCAGCACTCCCTAGGCTCCTGAAAGACACAGGCCATGCTAGGTCACCCAGAATCAAGTGTGCAGAGAGTGCTTCCAAGGAGGAAAAGGGTTATAGTGGGGAGGGGTTGGGAAGGATTCACTGTGTAAGTTAACAAAAGGCAACTAACTTATGATTTAAGACAAACAGGAGTTTATCATAGTTAATTTCTGAATATGTACATTGAAAAGCAAAAGAAATGAATGTTTTTAAGATTCTTTGTTTCTTCTTTATGTATATGCATATGTGTGCCTGCATGTCCATATGTGCATGCGAATACAGGTGTCCATGAAGGCCAGAAGGGGACATTAGGTCTCCTGGAGTTGTACTTACAGGTGGTTGTGAACCACCTCATATAGAAGCTTCAAAAGCAAGTGTCCTTAACCACTGAGCCATCACTTCAGCCCCCGCAGAAGAATGTACGTAGAGTAAGACTTTCTCATATTTATCTTGTGTTTATTCTCTTGTACATGTTTGTATGCGGGCACATGTGCTTGTGGGTGCATGTGTACGTGTATGACTGTGCGTGTGAATGCTAGACATTTATAACAGGTCTCTGCTTCCATTGCTCCCCTTTTGGAGTCTCGGTCTCTCACACCACCTGGAACTCACTGATTAGGTTAGACTGGTTAGCCACACGTCCTGGGACACACTTGTCTCTGCTCCCAGCGCTGAGATTGCAAATGCTTGACGCCATAGCCAGATGTTTCCATGAGCACAGAGATCCAAACTCTGGTCTTCATACATGTACGGCAATCACTTCGCTGGTTGAGCCAGCTCCCCAGCCCCTATTCCTATTGTGTTTTTAATTTCCCTTAGTTTTTAGGTCATTAACACCTTCTGAGTTACAGGCTAACAATGACTTTGTGGATCAAGAGTTTTAAGTATTCCTTGAGCCTGGGTTTCATGTAGGTGGGAATCCAGGTTGATGCCCCTCTACCCAATGTCTATTTATAACTAATTCCATACATGCTGAAAAGTTGATTTTCATAGTGAACATCTGTATATGCCTGCTACCCCGACTCCACAATTAATATTTGTCTATCTTGCTTTATCCCATCTACTCGTACTGCTATTGATCTGCCAAGCCATCCAATTTCTAAAATACACTTCAAAGGAACTTGCAGACATAAGTAGACTTTCCACCTAAGTAAACTTCTCATATGCATAACCCACAACCTTCTCTTCGGTGATAAAAATAGAGAAAGTTTACACAGCCAGGAGACCACCCAGTACAATGTGAGACAGTCAGGGGAGGGGTTTGAGACTTCAAAGGGACTAATTAGTTTACTGTGATGGTCCAGCCTCCACCAAGAGAGAGCAGAGCAGTGCTACACCTCATGGGCCAAACACCAATGTGTCTTTCTCTCATCAAAACTGTAGTAGAAAGAAGACATATCAAAGAGAGAATCGGGGTCTGGACATATTTGACCATGTTTTCCAAAAGGAGTTGGTGTCTACAAGGCGGAGCTCAGCCCAGGCTGGCTCCATGCCTGTAGCTTCTGGGAAGGTAACAGCAGCCAAGCAGCCTTTCAAGTCCCCAAGACAGGGTCTGCTGCTGTTTTCCTGCAAATATTTGCATGTTCATATCTCCAAACATTCTCATGTTCTTCCAGGGCTATTCTCACTACAGAAACTACCATCACTGAAGAGCGCAGGAAGCATTCACTTCTCCACCCTGACCCGAGAGCTTTATTCCATCACTTTAAGGCAATCTTAAACTGTCTCGCTTCTACATGGCAGGGAACCGCATAGATTAAAGAGCTTCATAGGCCCTGTGACAGGACTCTCAGGAGCCCTTTCAGTGAGAGAGCAGAGCAAAGCAGTTTTTTGTCCACTCTCTCTCCTTCTCTTTACCCCTCACCCGATAACACACCTGCCTCAGTGACAGTGCCCAGGTCGGTACAGCAGGATGTAACCTTAGTCACCAGCTATGCTGGTGACATCACACAGGTTAGGAAGATGGGGAACTGCTGCTGCTTGATCATAATTCAGGGACAGGACACTTAGGTAAAGATTTGGGACAAATGCTGCTCCTTGGGGGTAGATGAGACAGCTGAAGTTCCAAATTTTGAGACCGAATCTTGGGGCTGGAGTATAGCTCAGTGGTTAAGAATTCTTCCCGAGGACAGAGTTCAACTCCTAGCTCCCCCATCCGTCAGCTCACAACCACCTCATTCCAGCTCTGAGGGATACAGGGCCCACTTCTGGCCTCCTTGGCCACGCATACACATAAAATTACATAGATACAACCACACATAAATAAGTAATTAATTGATAATTAATGAATCTTTAAAACATTATACTTAATTATATTTAATTACTTTACACAGCCCATCTCTGCCACAAACCACAGGTGACACACTGAAAGCAAGAAGGAACTCTTTCGTATTTTATTTAGTTCATTTTGGGTTTTCCTGAAAGAGGGTTTTACTAGAGAGCCCATGCAAGCCTGGAACTCAAGAGCCTCCTGCTTCAGCGTCTGGAGTGCTGGGATAAAAGGAGTGTGCCACACCCTGCCTGATTTATTGCATGCTTGATTGAAGTGAAAATAAAGGAGGGAAAAGCAATATACATCTTATAAATATATGTGAATAAATATATAAATAAATATAGATGGGTATATATAATACACACACACACACACATACACACACACACACACACACACACCTTTTCAGTTAAGTGTATGTGTGACTGTATGCTGCATGTGTACACACGGCTGTGGAGGCCAGATATGCTGGAACTGGAGTTACAGGCAAGCGTGAGCTGCCAAATGAGACCCAAACTCAAGTCCTCTAGAACAGCAGAACACACTCTTAACCACCGAGCCGCCTCTCCAGCCTTGTCTTTTTAAAACATATCTGTCCTAACTTCTATTATTATTCTTTTCTATTTGAAATTTGAGACTGAATCAAAAGCTAAGACTTCATGGGGAGAAAGAAATGGCATTACCTTTATCTGTTGAGCACATCATCAGAAAACTAATTTGAGAAAGAAAAGACCAATTAATAGGAACAGAAAAGACTAGTGAGCTTCCTTTGATCTTAGAATTTATTAAATAGTAAAATAACCACTCTGTTTTATTAGGCGCCATAAAACAGGAAAGGCAAAGGAAGCGGAAGCAGGCAGAGGTGACCTTAGAAGAAAGGGCAAGTTCACTGTCAGAGCACCTCTGCCTGGCTGGCTCCCTCAGAGAGCCAGGGGAGCCTCCACCCGGCTTACTGGTGATAGCTCAATTCTAGGTCCCGACTGCTACAGCAGGAGAGCAGGAAGAAGGGTTATCCACCCTCCAGCACTCTAGCTGTGCAGAGGATTTCCCACACAGCACTGGATGGAGCCCAATGGGAGAAATGGTTTCCAAACCATTCATCCAACCAACGATTAATGTCTAGAACGCTTAAGAACCTCAAACAAGTCAATAGACAAGAATAAACAGGAAAGCTTTCTAAACTCTGGGGCTGAGAAGATGGCTCAGTGGGTAAAGAGCCTGCCGTGGAATTGCAAGGACCTTAGTGCAGGTCCTCAGCACCCAAAGAAAGCCAGGCGTGGAGTGCACACCACAGGCCCAGAGCTACAGAAGTGTGGGCAGGAAGATGTTTGTCCAATGAGGGCAAGCCTTCAGCAAAAGACCATCTCAAAACAAACAAACAAATAAACAAACAAACAAAAATAGAGAAACTGAATTAGAAGACATCAGACATCAACCCTTGCACATACCTGTCATAGCCAGCGTGTGCATGCATGCAGCACACACACACACACACACAAACACACACACACACACACACACACACAAATGTAATCCAATTTATAAATTTATAAATATACTAAAAAACTGAATAGGTGGGGTTGGGGATTTAGCTCATTGGTAGAGCGCTTGCCTAGTAAGCGCAAGGCCCTGGGTTCAGTCCCCAGCTCCGAAAAAAGGAAAAGAAAAAAAAACTGAATAGGTATTTCTTTTATTAAAAAAAAAATGCAGGAGTTGGGCACTCACAAGACAGGGAGAAAAAGCAGGCAGACTACTGTGAGGCCCAGGCCAGCCAGAACTACTCAGCTGGACCTCATCTCAAAATCATAAAGAAAGGAAGGAAAGAAAGGAGTTGGGGAGGGAGGGTCAATAAGACATGCCAAGCCAGTGGAGATGGTTCAGTGAGTGAAGGTGTCTGCTCACGCAAGCCTGAAGACCCGAGTTCAATTCCTCAAACCGACACAATGGTGGGAGATGAGAACAACCAAAACTGCAATTGGAATAGCAAAAATACAAAAATAACTTATTATAGAGAATTCAGAGGGCGAAGGCAGCCACACCTGCTGGTGGGAATGTATAGTGATACCCCGGAAAACAGCAAGGGATGCCTCAAAAGAGTTAAAATAGGCCTACTGTTTAGTATAATTAATATTCCCTAATAGAATTTGTATTTAAATTAGAAGTACTATATGATCCAGAAATCCTATTGCCGTGCTTCTGCTGGGATCAAGTGTAGTGAATCAAACTCATCCACACAGACACGTTCTCTATAGGGCTATGCTAGGGATACCAAGCTATGAATGGTGGATAAAGGAACTGTATACAAAGAAATGTCCCTCGGCCATGAGAAAAGACAAGAGCCCGTGGCTGTGGTGGTAGGGATGAGCGGAGATGTTTTGTGGAGCAGAACATCTCAGGCAGTCCGGGCACACAGAATCAGTTTCAATAAATCACTTATGGAATCTAATAATGTTACACTTTCCTCTCCTGAAAGTTGAAAGCTGAATGGAGGTTATCAGAGGCTCGAGAGAGCTGGACACATGGACAAAGGTTTGGAGGGTTCTGGGATGCAGTTAGAGCGGAACTGTCCTGGCTGCACCACAGGAGGCATACGGACAGTGATGACCTAGGCAGTCAGACAAGAGGACTGTGAACATCTGGGTCAAGGGGACGGCTATGCTAATTACTGTGACATCATCCGTTCACATTGTGTAAATGAATCAATCACTGTGTTATACCACCATAAATATGCCTATGTCAAAAAAAATTGTTTTCAAACCATCATAATCCCAAGAACCACAGGCGAATCTCAGCAGAGGCCTTAATCCCCGCCCTCTGGTTTCTGTCAGCCAGCTACAAAGATAAACCAAATCCCTCAAAGCCCCAGTGGCACTCAGAAGACAGGAGCCTAGGCCAGCGAGGATCAGGTCAGAAAGAAACTTCTAGAACAAACAAACCTCAGCAGTCTTGGAGGCTGAGAAGTTAGAGATGCAGACCAAGCTCCATCAGGTCCCCACAGAGCACATAGCTCGTGACAAGGCCACGCTCAGTAGAACCAGCTTACGTACAGTCACGAAACAGCACCGAGTGATCCAGTAACAGCTCTGTTAGCTCCTGAGTTCTGTGATCAAATTACGCTTAGACACCACGGCCTGAGTGCAGTGCTGGAGAACTCTGGGCGGATGTGGTGCTTTATCACTTGTTGGCTATTGAACCAAGACTTGGTAAGATCCTCAGTACCTAGACATGCCAAATTAAGAAGACCCAATAAATTGCCATGAGCATGGTAAAAGGAGCCAGGCATGATGGCATTAGTCTGTCATCTTGGCACTCAAGAAGCTGAGGAAAGTAGACCATTGCAAGTTTGAGGCCAGCCTGGACCACATAGCAAGTCCCAGGTCACAGAGCAATCCACAGTGAGACCCTATCTTTAAAAAATAAAAAATTAAAAAATTAAAAAAAAAAGACAAAAATGAAAAGTGGCAGGAGAAGAAATTCTAAATAACTGAACGTTTTTTTTAAAATCAGGATGGGTTCATGCCCAACCTGTGGAGCGAGTTGAAGGCTCACAGTTGGAGAGGAGATCATAAATACTAGGGGCCTGCTACGCTTGTTTCACTAAACGGACATGCTGTCGGGCTGTTTTCTAATGTTTGTGTTTATATTCACGGACTGGTTTATGCACCTGGACTGATGCTCTCTTCAGCCTTGACCACAGAACCTTCTCTCTGCAGTGAGGGGTGGTTGGTGCAGCCTCGTGGCAGATCGAGGTGTGGAGAACAAGTGGCCCTGGGTCACTCTTAAATGTGACACTCATATCACGCTCTCCAAGGCTCGGGCAACATGATGAAAGGGAGATGAAATGAATCTAAAAGCCAGATGCTGGAGAGGAAGACATGAACAGTGTCTCCTGGGTGTGACCTGGCCATGGCACTCGTGAACTCAGCAGCTGGGATTGCCTGCATCGCATCTGCAGGAGACTGAGCCCCAAATATTCAGCTGTAGCTGGGAATGGGTTCATGGACCCTGCCCTACCCAGGACAGCAAAAGAGAAGTCACTGTCTTCAGTGATGTAGCCACAGGTAAGTGACTCAGGTTCCAGCTGACAGTGCCCCACCCATGTCCACTCAAATGGCCTGGTCACAGCCACTGGGTCACAAAAGAAAAAAGTCATAAATATGGTGTGGGAAGGGAGAGGCAGAGAGAAGGGGAAGGGAGATAGATGTAGGAGAGCAGAATGTGTGTGTGTGTGTGTGTGTGTGTGTCTGTGTGTGTCTGTGTGTGTGTGTGTGTGCGTGTGTCTGTGTGTGTGTGTGTGTCTGTGTGTGTGTGTGTGTGTGTCTGTGTGTGTCTGTGTGTGTCTGTGTGTGTGTCTGTGTGTGTGTGTGTGTGTGTGTGTGTGTGTCTGTGTCTGTGTGTGTGTGTCTGTGTGTGTGTCTGTGTGTGTGTGTGTGTGTGTGTCTGTGTGTGTGTGTGTGTCTGTGTGTGTCTGTGTGTGTCTGTGTGTGTGTGTGTGTGTGTCTGTGTGTGTGTCTGTGTGTGTCTGTGTGTGTCTGTGTGTGTGTGTCTGTGTGTGTGTGTCTGTGTGTGTGTCTGTGTGTGTGTGTCTGTGTGTGTGTCTGTCTGTGTGTGTCTGTGTGTCTGTGTGTGTGTCTGTGTGTGTGTGTCTGTGTGTGTCTGTGTGTGTGTGTGTGTGTGTGTGTGTCTGTGTGTGTCTGTGTGTGTGTGTGTGTGTCTGTGTGTGTGTGTGTCTGTGTGTCTGTGTGTGTGTCTGTGTGTTTCTGTATCTGTCTGTGTGTCTGTGCCTGTGTGTGTCTGTGTGTGTCTGTGTGTGTGTCTGTGTGTGTGTGTCTGTGTGTGTGTGTGTGTGTGTGTGTGTCTGTGTGTGTCTGTGTGTGTGTGTCTGTGTGTGTGTGTGTGTGTGTGTGTGTGTGTGTCTGTGTGTGTGTGTGTGTGTGTCTGTGTGTGTGTGTCTGTGTGTGTGTGTGTCTGTGTGTGTGTGTGTGTGTGTGTGTCTGTGTGTGTGTCTGTGTGTGTGTGTGTGTGTGTGTGTGTGTCTGTGTGTGTGTCTGTGTGTGTGTGTGTCTGTGTGTGTGTGTCTGTGTGTGTGTGTGTCTGTGTGTGTGTGTCTGTGTGTGTGTCTGTGTGTGTGTCTGTGTGTGTGTGTGTGTGTGTCTGTGTGTGTGTCTGTGTGTGTGTGTCTGTGTGTGTGTGTGTGTGTGTGTGTGTGTGTCTGTGTGTGTGTGTGTGTGTGTGTGTGTGTGTGTCTGTGTGTGTGTGTGTGTGTGTCTGTGTGTGTGTGTCTGTGTGTGTGTGTGTGTGTCTGTGTGTGTGTGTGTGTGTGTGTGTGTCTGTGTGTGTGTCTGTCTGTGTGTGTGTGTGTCTGTGTGTGTGTGTGTGTGTGTGTCTGTGTCTGTGTGTTTGTCTGTGTCTGTTTGTGTGTCTGTGTGTGTGTGTCTGTGTGTGTGTGTGTGTGTCTGTGTGTGTGTGTGTGTGTCTGTGTGTGTGTGTGTGTGTGTGTGTGTGTGTGTGTGTCTGTGTGTGTGTCTGTGTCTGTGTCTGTGTCTGTGTGTCTGTGTCTGTGTGTGTGTGATTGTCAAAGAATAAATTAACTATAAATTCCAAAAAAGAAACTATTTATATAAGTATGTATGTATATCAAAATTGACATGTACATTCTTGGGATTTTTCACAATTTGGTTTCTAAAAAGAAGAGGGACCAAAGAGATGGCTCTGCAGTTTAGAATGTATCCTCTGACCCAGGAGTGCAGACATCCTGAGGCCGCAGGACAGACTGCCACCTCTGCACACTTTGGCCCACATCCCTGGTCCAAAGGGAAACTGCACAGTGCCTCTGGATACAGGATATGGGAACAGGCAGCCGCCAGTACCCCTGGTTCTGGTCTGCGCCCAGGACCAATCTGAACTGGCCAAAATATACAAAGAACTCATGAAGTTAGACCACAGGGAGACAAATAACCCTATTAAAAAGGGGGTTCAGAGCTAAACAAAGAATTCACAGCTGAGGAATGCCGAATGGCTGAGAAGCACCTAAAGAAATGTTCAACATCTTTAGTCATAAGGGAAATGCAAATCAAAACAACCCTGAGATTTCACCTCACACCAGTAAGAATGGCTAAGATCAAAAACTCCGGTGACAGCAGATGCTGGCAAGGATGTGGAGAAAGAGGAATACTCCTCCATTGTTGGTGGGATTGCAGACTGGTACAACCACTCTGGAAATCAGTCTGGAGGTTCCTCAGAAAATTGGACATTGCACTGCCTGAGGACCCAGCTATACCTCTGTTGGGCATATACCGAAAGGATGCTCCAACATATAACAAAGACACATGCTCCACTATGTTCATAGCAGCCTTATTTATAATAGCCAGAAGCTGGAAAGAATCCAGATGCCCTTCAACAGAGGAATGGATTCAAAAAATGTGGTACATCTACACAGTGGAGTACTACTCAGTTATCAAAAACAATAACTTCATGAAATTCATAGGCAAATGGAGTAAACTAGAAAATATTGTCCTGAGTGAGGTTACACAATCACAGAAAAACACACTTGGTATGCACTCACTGATAAGTGGATATTAGCCAAAAATCTCGAATTACCCAAGATGCAATCCACAGACCACAGGAAGCTCAAGAAGGATGACTAAAATGCAGATGCTCCCACTCCTTCTTAAAAGGGGAAAAAAATATCCATAGGAGGGGATATGGAAGCAAAGTTTAGAGCAGTGACTCAAGGAATAGCCATTCAGAGCTTGCCCCACATGTGGCCCATATATATACAGCCACCAAAACTAGATAAGATTGATGAAGCTAAAAAATGCATGCTGCAAGGGACCAGATTTAGATCTCTCCTGAGAGACACATCCAGAACATGTCCAATACAGAGGTCAGTGCTAGCAGCAAACCACCGAACTGAGAATAGGACCCCCTTCGGGGGAATTAGAGGAAGGATTGAAAGAGTTTGAAGGAGCTTGCAACCCCATAAAAGCAACAGTGCCAACCAACCAGAGCTTCCAGGGACTAAACCACTACCGAAAGACTATACATGGACTGACCTAGGGCTCCAACTGCATATGTAGCAGAGAATAGCCATGTTGGGGCACCAGGGGAAGGGGGAATCCTTGGTCCTTCCAAGGTTGGACCCTCAGTGCAGGGGAATATGGGGGGCAATAAGGGGGATGTATGGGGGTAATACCCATATGGGCGAGGGGGAGGGGAGGGAATGGGGGCTTATGGACAGGAAACCGGGAAGGGGAATAACATTTGAAATGTAAGTAAAGAAATATATCTAATTAAAAAAAAGAATGTATCCTCTTCCAGAAGACCTGAATTTGTTTTCTGGCACCCATGTTGAGCAGTTCATAAGCATTTGTAATTCCAAGTACCAAGGCAGATACAAGGAAACTCATGCCACCTCCACTATGCAGGCCGAGGACCCCAGGCTCCCCAGTGCAATGTTTGTGTGCAGCCACCTGTGCACAGAAGGGGGAAACAAGGAGTCACCCTGGTCCTCATAGTACTCACTACTCAGAGAAGTGAAACATTTGCATAAAACTGCCAAGACAGAAGAGCCCACAGCCCCACGTAAGTGGACTGAAACCACCTTCCATTAGTGACGTAAACTTAAAATCCAGGTAGGCAAGCACCATTTCAGCTTGCCCTTGTCCTAGTACTACATAAACGGGACTCGGCTGCCCAGGGTTCCCCTGTCCCAGATGACTATTTCCAATTCATCACTGTCCCCCTGTAAGAGATCAATAGATGTCTTGGATCCTGCTGTCATTGGCTGTCTTCTTCCCAGGGTAGGATGGGTGGGGACCAGAGATGGGGATGAATCTCGCTCCCATATCCTAAGCCTCCTTCATGTACTACGGGGATCAGTCAGAACATTCAACCAATCTCAGAAACTCCACAAGGCTGGCAGCTGCAACTGCCCTCGGAAGGGTACCGTGCAGAAACACAACTTTGCCTGCTCAACGGCCACTAAAAATGTGGTCTGCAGACCGTAGCAGCTGCCCCAGATAGACGATGAGTAGTCCTGTGGAAGCCTGTGAGACAATCAGGCCCACCCCAAATCCTCTATCACTGTCTGTCTCCTGCAGCTATGACAACAGTCTTTAGGCTAGATAGCTTATAAAGACTAAAGGTTTGCTTGGCTTATTCTCTAGAAGATGGAAGTCCAAGAGTATAGTGTTGTACCTGCCTGTGATCTAAAAGCCTTGATTGACATCCTATGGCAAGATCCTTGACGTCCTTGACACAGGAGACAGAGCAAGTACACTGTCACGTGTATCTCTTCCTCTTCTTACAAAGCCACTACTGTCATAACGGGAGCTCTACCCTGATGACCTCCTCTGATCCGAATCACCATCTCAAAGACCCCCATCTCCAAATACCAACAAGTGAACTGGGGCACTAGCCCCTCAGCACACCAACTTTTGAGGAGTGCACTGAAATCATATCACCCAGGGAATAAGAATGGCCACCTTCACAAAACTTCCTGTAGGATCTATAGTGCTAGAAAATCAACCCAATAGAAAAGACGTGAAAGAGATCATTTCATAGCTAACAGCAGTTGGAGACATAGCTCAGAAGGAGCCCTTGCTTAAAGCCATCCCAAAGAAGTCCCCAGCCTCCTCTAGCCACTGGTGTCATGTAGTAAAGTCAGAGCCCACAAGTGCACAGGCTGTCAGGGTCTTCCTGCTAGATTGACACTGTGATCACCTCTATGCGGGACATTCTACTCATTCCACAGGCTGTGACCTTGCTGCTAATCATGAACTCCACTCCAGTGGCAAGACCCATATGCATTGTGTTATGAGTCTGGCTCCCTACCCAGGTGGTTCTGACACAGGCTATAGCAAACACCCAACAGGGTAATGATTAAACCAGGAATCAAAGGAAACTATGTTTATTTACAATTCTGGTCCCAATACATGGTGGGGGAGAGGGGGAGTAACCAGAACCTTTGGATGATGCTGAGACAAAAGAAAAACATGTCTGTACCTAAATTTATCACAGGCAGGTATGTACCTTGGGGCTACGCAAGGGGCATGGAGGATGGAACCCAGTTCGGGGTGTTTATAGAAGGCTCATCAGGAGAACACCCACTCCTAATGAGAAGCAGAGTCACTGACAAACAGCTGTGCTGTTAATTGGTAGAAAACTGGAGCATTGGGGTCCTTAGGCGTAGGTGGGTGGGGCCTGGTTTTCATTTAGTCTGAGACAAATATCAACATTTTCTCTGTTGTGGATTCAGCCCCAAGGTAGGTCCTTAGACCCTGTTAATTCTCCACCATCCAAGAGACAGGTCCTTACAACTGCTGGTGAACCATCCTCATTGGGAGTTAGGTGACCTTGGGACACCTCTCCAAG
The DNA here is from genome assembly GCF_011064425.1 of Rattus rattus. Lineage (NCBI taxonomy): Eukaryota > Metazoa > Chordata > Mammalia > Rodentia > Muridae > Rattus > Rattus rattus. Next base: position 46,120,792 of record NC_046159.1, read on the forward strand.
CTCACTCTGGAAAGGAATGCCAGCTCCTGCTTAAAATTTTGCAAAAATTCTGTGTATTTAGTGTGTGACCACTTGTTTTAACAGAAAAACAGAAAACAAATATAGACTTATATGGGGAAACTCATATACCTTTATATAAATAGATACCCATTTATACAAACATATGTATCTTACATATACACAAAAATGTGTGCTTAATTTACATAAAAATTCCCCTAGCTTACACAACAAACCAGAAGCCATGAAGAAAAGAGGGGTTGTTTGTTTGTTTGTTTGTTTGTTTGTTTTGTTCTTTGAAGCAGGGTCTCACTATGTATAACTCTGACTAGCCTGGAATGCATTATGTGGAGACATGGTGAGCCTAGAACTCATAAATATTCTTGGCCCCATGCAACGGCACATGAACAGAAGTCAGAAAACAACTTTGCAGAGTTGGCTGTCCCCTTTATGAGAGTTCTAGGGACCAAACTACAGTCTTCAGATTTGTCTGGCAAGCAGCTTTCCTCGCTAAGCCACCTGACAGCCGTGAGAGGAGGCTTCTTACTATACAAAGTATAATTCCAAAGTTTAAAGAGGGGAATGTGGGGCTAGTGTTAGGAAAAGGAGATGAGGGAGGAAAGAAGAAGGAAGGAGAGATGGGGAGGGAAGAGAGGGAGGAAGGAGAGAGTATAGATGCAGTAGAGGAATGAGAAAGCAGAAAGGGAACAGAGGGAAGGAAAGAGATGGGAGGGGAAGGAAAGAGAGAGGATGGGAGGGGAAAGGAGGGGAGGGGAAGGGAATGGAGAGGAAGGGAAGGGAAGGGAAGGGAAAGGGAAGGGAGAAAGGGGGAAAGGAAGGGAAGGGAAGGGAAGGGAAATAGAGGGGAAGGGAGGGGAAGAGAAGGGAAGGGAAAAGAAAGGGAAGAGAAGGGCAGAGGAGGGTGTGGTGATTTGAATATGCTTGGCCCAGGGAGAGAGTGACACTATTGGAAGTATGGCCTTGCTGGATTAGGCGTGGCCTTGTTGGAAGAAGTGTGTCACTATTGGGGTGGGCTTGGATTCCCTCCTCCTAGCTGCCTACAAGACAGTCTGTCCTGGGTGCCTTCAGATCAAGATGCCAAACTTTCAGCTCCTTCTCCAGCACCATGTCTGCTGGATGCTGCCATGCTTTGTGCTGTGATGATAGTGGACTGAACCCCTGAATCTGTAGGTCAGCCCTGATTAAACGTTGTCCTTTATAAGAGTTGCCTCGGTCATGGTGTCTCTTCACAGCAACCCTAACTAAGGCAGAGGGAAAGGAAGGAAAAGGGAAAGGAGGGGAGGGAAGAAAGGGAGGGAAGGGGAGAAATATGGAGGGGATGAAGGAAAGATGAGTTTTGCACGCTGCAATGTTACTGCATAAGTCACTAAATTCAATTTTTTTGTTTAAGGAACGAACACATGAAAAGTTGCTAGAAGCTGATGGACAGCAGAGCCCACCTTGGATCTGCCTGCTCTCTGCCCCATTTGCCCTGTGACTGTCATCCTGGCCCCACAATCTCACTCTTCTCCTCTGGAAACTCAAAAACAGGGTTCACATGGTTTGGTCCCCCATGGAAAGACTGATCACTCTGTCCCAAATGCACCCTGACCCCCACTCACCTATCACCTACTCACCTACCGCCATCTTAAATTGCCCAGGATTGAGGGCTATTCTTGGTTTTCAACTCAACTACAACTGGAATTAGCTTAAACCCAAGTGGCTGGGTACAACTGTGAGGGGCTTTTCTTAATTAAATCATCTGGAGTGGGAAGACTCACCCCGAATCTGAGAAGAGCCACCTCCAATCTAGCCACACCTCCTGGTGGTAGCCCCTATAAAGGACATGGGAAAAGGAAGCTCTTGCTTGTTGCCTGCTTGCCCTAATGCAAATCCATTCTTTCCCTAGTATTGGAGCCCACTTCTTTGGGATTGGAGACCAGCTGAACTGGACTGAACATCGTAGAGTACACTTACAATCCCAACACTGGCTAAGAAGTCATAGGCAGATCTCTGCTGGCCTGCCCAGCCTACTTCTCAGGTTCTAGGTTAAGACCCTGTCTTAAAGAGTCAAGGTAGAGAGTGGTCTCTGTCCTACACATGCATGCAACATGAGTACAGGCACACACAGTGATGCTCTCAGAATGAGGTTCCGAGCAGACTCTCAGCGGGTTTTTCTGGCTTGGAGGTACCAGATGCCAACTTTCCTTGTGTGGTGCTAGGTAGGACCAGCACCAGCAAAGCCCTGGAGAGTCACATGGGAAGCCCCAACCTCTGAAGGCAACAGTACACAGCCTCTGAGACAACTCATGGTGGACTGGGAGAAAGCTAATCCACAGATTCTGCAAGAGGAACAAGGCAATAAATACACCTGAACTTCCCTGGAAAATCAGTGTGTGACTATGAGAGAATCAGTCACCTCCAGTGACAGACTCCTCATAAGTGTCCAATCCCAAGTACATAGAGGTATGTACAATCCTTAGGTACATAGAGACACGAACAAGGCTAAATGGTAAGTGGACTCAGTGGGTCAAATGTGATTTTTGATATAGTAATATATGTGTGAACACATACACACAGACACACACACACACACACGTGCACGCACACATACACACACTTATACGTATAATGCTTAAGAAGAGAGAGACCATGAATTTTAGGAAGACCCTGCAGGAGTTGGAGGGGGAGAGGAAAGAACAAGAACGATATAGCCATAGTGCTCATGAAGCAGATCTCAAAACAAATCCACTATCATTTAAGAAGTCAGCGTGCAAAGGTCACACGCAGTGCAGCATTTGTGATCTTGGGTTACTGCTTTGGGCTATTTGTTTGGGTGCTGAGACAGAAGCCAGCACACAGTAGGGAAGAGCTCTGCCCCTGAGCTGTGCCCCTAGTCTGTGCAATTGTTTTCCTCATCTGATTTCCTTTTCGCTTTTCAGTTTTTTTATCAGCACATATTAAGTATATATAATGATGGGTTTATAACACTTTCAAACACATATGTAATCAGCCTCTCATTCCCCTCCCATTCCTGCTTGCCTCTTCCCAGCTAGTCACCTGTGGTGGTCTGCATGACAATAGCCCCCCACCGCACTCCAGAGGCTCATGTATTGGACATGTAGCACCCATTTTAAAGACAAGAGCCTTTTCCAGTTGCCCGCCCAGTCTGCGTCATGCTTACAGTTGAAATCATGAGCTCTCTGCTTCCTGCTCCTGACGCCATGCCTGCCGCTTGCTACCAGGCTTCCCCACCATTATGAACTCTTACCCTGTGAGACCAAAAGCAAAAATAAACCCTTCCTTTACTAAACTGTCTTGCTGTGGTGTTTCGTCACAGCAACAGAAAAGCAACGAATGTAGCACCTTCTGCTTTCTAAATGCCATATTCAAAGAGGAGAGTCTGTCAGCTCTGCCAGCTTTCTTCGAAAACTCATGTGTGACTTGTACTTAAGAATTCAAAGGAAGTCAGATTTGTTTATCGATCATCCACTTAATTATGAAATTCAACAGTCTGCATTCTCAAAATATGATTGATTAGTGGCAGAAACCTAATATGACAAATGAGTGGACTCACACAACGCTAGAAAGGCCACGAGCTGGGTCTCTAAACATTTCACACTGTTTCTGCCGCCTGCCAGGGTCGCGGGGTTGGAAACCTCCTCCTCTGACACAGAGAGTCTTCTCCCCAAGTATTCTTATTAGGAGTCGAGATCTGTCCGTATAAAAATTCCTTTTATGTTGGTATTTTAATTGAACACTAAAAAAATAACAGTTCCTGGAATACAAGATTTAGTGTAGCACATAAAAAATAAAATGACAATAATAAAAAAAAATACCTATTCCACTCACATAAATTAAGGCAAAGCCCTAAAACTTCAGCCCTATGAATATCATATATTCTGCATTTGATTTTCCATTTTGCCTCAGAAATGCAATAAATTACAAAATATTAGCATGCCATGGCACAACTTGGGAGCTGATCAGACACATAATTCTTCCCTAAAACGCTGAGGCCATTTCTTATCATATTTGTCTCTCCAAATCTTTATTAACTCCACCAGAAGAGCTTATTGAAGGCCTCCCTTCATCCCGACCTCAGGGGCTTTCAGCCAGTAAAAACAAAACAAATTAGAACCCTGATATTCCCATACATAAGGGGGGAAATCAATAGTTTTAATTTTCACGTCGAGGCCCACAATTTTCAACTGACGGCCTCAGCAGGTTTTAATGGACACAAACAATTTACTTTTACTGTTTTAATTGTTTTTAGTCAATCACTTTTTATTGCCTCTCTACATCTGACTAAACAAATTAATCGAGCTATATTCATAAATGATGACTTGGTAAAATGGCCAGTTATGTATATTTTACTATTGGAGTCTCAAATCCAGGCAACTTTAGAGAATAGCCGGTCCAAAAGGTATCATAGCCATGAGAGCAGAAAGTAAAGTGAGGGAGGGGAAGAGACAGGGCAGTGACCGCCAGTGGGTGAGGGCACCAAGGGCTATCCCACTAGTCCTTCTGTCAACCAAATGGAGCCCTTCTTCCCTGGGGAGAGGTCACAGGGGTCCCAAGGCAGCCTGAAGGCAGGTGAGAGCTGCCACTGCTGACTTCATTAGGAGGGTTTACCATCCAGGCTAGCTAGTCAAGCAGGCTGCCCGCATCTGCCACTTTCTCAGGAATTGAAGAAACCCTCCCCAGTTTCCGCACACCAAATAACATTCTGAGCTGAGCCGCTGCCCTTTGTGTCTATAAGTGGTCCTTTATGCCTTGCAGGCAAACTTCAGAAATGCCCCTGAGGCTGAGAAAGCTTGGGCACAGCACAACTTGCCCTCCCTTTAAACTAAAGTTCCTGCAGCGCGGCAAGGAGAATAAAGGCTCTTGCTGCCAAGCCTGGTGACCTGGATTGATACCCAGAACCCACATGGTAGAAAGAGAAAACTCACTCCCAGAAGAAGTCCTCTGACCTCCACAAATATTTTGAGGCATACCTGCATACACACACACACACACACACACACACACAAGCACAAAATAAATAAATATTAAAAATAAACTAATGTTCTTAAGAGTTGATCTGTAACAGTCTTGACCAAGATAAGCACCTGTACCCCGCAAAGGGTTACATTTTGAATTGTAGGTTAGAGGACGCCTGCCCTGGCTGGATTTGAATCTGGAGGTGAATGAATCCCAGATGTCAGCACAGTTTAGAGAACTGAGTTTTCCAGCAGTGACGGCAAACTTTGAAAAGTCAAGACTTCTTTACATCTCAGTGGAGAACAGCTGTGTCATGGTGGCCTCCGACAAAGACACTTATGTGCATCCTCCCAAACAAGTATTTATAAAGAGAAGGGACAGGAAGTGGGGGGTGATAGAAGGTTTGCCTAGCATTTGTGAGGCCATAAGTTTAATCCCCAGCACTGACAGAAGCAAAGAAATAGAGACAGACAGGCAGAGATAGAAGAAATCATTCCACTAAGGCAGAGGATTTTGCCCTGGAAGCATGTGGCCACAGCACCAATGCACCCCCACACACACACACGTGTGTGTGTTATACACGCATGTGTGTGCAGAGACCACACATCTGTATCAGCTGTCCTCCTACTCTCCACCTTATTCCTTGAGACAGAGTCTTGCCCTGAACCTGCAGCTCTCCAATTGTCTAGACTAGCTAGGCAGCCCTATGGTCCTCTTGTCCCCACCTCCCAGTCGGGCATTAGAGTTATCCACGGTCATGTTGGCTTTCTCACACTACTCCAGTCCTCATGCCTGTGTGGCAAGTACTTTACCTACTGAGCCACAGCCCCACCCCTGACCAGCACACATCTTGAAATGAAATGAGCTGGGGACACACAGTTCAGCTGTTCCCATCGTCATACAAACTCTGGACTGATTCTAAGTCATATCTGGTACTCTGAACAAGCAAGCCACAGTGACTTATGACTTCAGAAGAAGTTGGCTGTGGTGGAACCTTGGTCTGTAAGCACGGCACCTTCCTGAGGGACCCTCATGAGAAGGAGCCCTCAACGTGCTCCTAACCACCATCTTTAAACTAACTCCCCTGGGTACACGTGGGCATCCAGGTACCCAGGGGAGTTATTATGCCAGGCACAAAGGCTTGATTTATTAACACACTCCAGCAGTCAACCCCTTGAAATCTCTGACTTGACCCACAGGGCAAATAATGACTCCTTTTAATTGTGATAAATCACTCCGAAGTAAGCAAATATTTGATTCTCAATTAATTTGCCAGCAGTGACAGAGTGGTCGCTCCACGGTCCCGTTGACTTCCCTGGTAGGATGGAGGGCAGATCTGAATGACAGGACAGGTGGCTGACAGTGACTTACAGGGAGCAAGACTGGGAAAAAGCAACACACTCAGAGAAAATCAATATGCAGATCAGAACTGGAGATCAGATATAACAGGCAAAAACTTCAAATAAAACGGAAGTCGTTCTCTGATAAAAAGTCATTTATAATGACATAATTCTGACTGTGGGACCAGTAGATGGTACCCAGGGCCAAAAATATCAATCAAGCCTGGACTAGTGGTACACACCTGCAATGCCAGCTACTCAAGACATTGGAACAGAAGAATAACAAGTTCAAGACCTGCCTATGCAAAAACCGAATTCCATGCCAGCCTTAGCAACTCAGTGAGTTGACCCTATCTCAAAATAAAAATCAAGAGGTCTGGGAACTGGAGCTGGAGAGATGGCTCAGTGGTTAAGAGCACTGACTGCTCTTCCAGAGATCCTGAGTTCAAATCCCAGCAACCACATGGTGGCTCACAACCATCTGTAATGAGATCTGATGCCCTCTTCTGGTGTGTCTGAAGATGGTGACAGTGTATTCACATACATACAGTAAATAAATAAAATCTTTAAAAAAAAAAAAGAGGTCTGGGAACAAGTTCAGTGGTGGGGTGCTTACCTAGCATACACAAAGCTCTGGTCTCAGTCTTTAACATCACACATATATACACATAAGATAAAATAAGTGTCTTTAAAAAGAAAAATAAATTAACAAAATAGTCTGAGAAGGCCTTCCCTTCACAGATGAGTGAATGATGATAACATGATTGGATGCTACTGAAGTGACTTTGCTATAAAATCCCCATCTTCCACAAACACACATTTGCACTCACCACATCCGGATCTCTTGTGTCCACCCTCTTTCACATGCAAACATATTTTTTTGCCCTGTGATGCCTTCATCCGTGAAAAAAGTGATCATATAACTTATCAACACGCTAAAGGAGAAGAATCATATCTAATAATGCAGCAAAACATTTAACAAAATCTAAGAAGAATTCATGAAAAAAATACTCGTCACACTAAGAGTATGGAAGCCATGCCTCGGCGTAACAAAGAGTATCTATAGAACCCCAGCTAACGGAGCGAGGTGAGCTGAACTCCCTCAATACCACAGCTCTAGCTTAACACAGTTCTGGGAGTCCTAATCCCTGCAATAAAGCGAGGAGGAAAAGCACACATATTATGAAGGAGAAATGATTGCTCCTGACGCAACTGTGTACACAGAACAACCCAGGGCATCTGTCAAAGTCCTTCAGAAAACGACAAAGTCACTAACAGAATGTGAAAGTGAGTACCACAGGATTCAGGTAGCAAGATCAATACACAAAACACAGAGCTCAATCCCATTTCCGTGCAGTTTGTGACACTTAGGTCTGTATTTTTTTTTTTAATGCATCATTAAGCTACTGTGTTGTGGCGTGGACAGGATACAATATCCTCTGATTGTATACACTCAGGCTTATGATATAGTCTATCGTACAAACCTGTACAGTCTACTTCTGTACTAAATAACCTGAGTAACTATCACACAGTGGTAAGCATTTTTATATTTACTTAAACATATCTAAACATAGGAAAGATAAGCCAAAAATACTAGGATCTAGGAATTTCTTGATTCCCTTATAATCTGATGATCTGCTACTCTGGCAAGATTGTCTCCATCACTGGCCAAAATGTTATCATGCAGCACATGACTAAATATTAAAAATGAGTGAGATGGCTCAGCAGGTAAAAGTATTTACTGCCAAGCCTGATGACCTGAGTTTGATCTCCAGAACTCATATGGTGAAGGAGAGATTCTATTCTCACAAGCTGTACTCTGACCTCTGCCTACCTACACACACACACATACACACACACACACACACACACACACACACACACACACGTATGTGTGTGAAAAATGAATGTGTGATAATTAGATTTTTAAACAATCCAATGCCATATTTCTCCCAAAAGTAAATATCCAGCAGTGTCAAAAAAAAAAAAAAGAAGAAAGAAAATAATGTATAATCATGCCAAAGAAAATGGCGTTCTCAACTGTATGGGAACAGAATACACAGATGATCTATCTATATGCAGAAAATTACAAATTTCTCACTGAAGAAAAGAAAGCAAGTAAGAAGGAACTAGAAAAATGGCCCAGAGGTAAAGGGCGCTTCCTGCTCTTCCAGGGGACCTGAGTTTAGTTCCCAGCACTCATATCTGATGGCTCACAACTACCTGTAACTCCAGCTCCAGGGATCCAGCACCCTCTTCTGGCATGCACACACACATGTATTCATGTGCACATACCCACACACAGACATGCACACGCTTGCATAATTCAAAAAGAACTACATATATGAAAAAGTGTATCATGTTCATTGATCAGCAGACCTATTAAAGACATAACTTCTTCCCCAATAGTTCACTAGGTTTGTTTCTAACAAAACACCAATAAGTAAACTTATTAAGACAAACTAGAATAGACAATGAAATGATACATGTTTTAAAAAGAGGCAAGGAGGGGCCTGGAGAATTGGCTCAACAGCTAAGAACATTGACTGGACTCAATTCCTAGCACCCACATAGCCACTAACAACCATCTGGAACTTCAGTCCCAAGGAATCTGACACCCTCTTCTGCACGCTCTCAGCAAGATATGTATGTGGTACTCAGACAGACGTGCAGACAAAACACCCATGCATGTAAAATTAAAACAAATAAATCTCTAGTTGTCACCCAGGCACAGTATGTGCCCAGTCGCCAAGATACTATGGTGTGAGTTAACAGACACACAGATCAATATGACGGGATAAACAGCCCAGAAGGAACTATAAAATGTGCCATGCTTATTTCTGACAGAACTTCAAAGTCAACTATGGAAGGATGGCCTCTCCAATGAGTGGTGCTGGAGCGAATGGTGTTCATGAGGTAAAACAAGCGCAGATCTGACTCTGACACACTCCTCAAAAGTGATCATGGGCATGAATGTAGAAAACACAACCATGGACATTCAGAAGATACCAGGAAGAAAGTCTCCAGGACTTAAGGCTAGGCCATGAGCTGTGTGGTTTGCCACCAAAAGCTTGGCCCATAAAAGGACAAACTGAAGAACGGGACAGAGTAAGAGGACAGGAAATAAGCCACAATCTACAAGACATTTTAGTGGGCAAAAGATACATAGACTATGTAAATATCTATAATGCCAGAAGACCAAGAACGAATGTTTGATTCAAAATGAGCAGGAGCTGGATGTGGCGATGCTCACCGTCAATTCCAGTCCTCAGTAGGCAGAGGTAGACGGAGCACTGAGAGTTCAAGGACAGCCAGAGCTACATAGTGCAGGACTCTAAGAAAATCAGACTCCATGCTCTCTCTCTCTCTCTCTCTCTCTCTCTCTCTCTCTCTCTCTCTCTCTCTCTCTCTGTGTGTGTGTGTGTGTGTGTGTGTGTGTCTCCTCTCTGTCTCTCTGTCTCTGTCTGTCTCTCTCTTTCTCTGTGTGTGTGTGTGTCTGTGTCTGTGTGTATGTGTCTCTGTGTGTGTGTGTGTGTGTGTGTGTGTGAGTGTGCAAGGGCAGCAAGTGCTCTTAACCACTGAATCACCTCTACCGGCCCCCAGATGCTCAATCCATCAGGCCTCACTAAAAGCTCTAGAGCTTCTGTGCTTCTGTGCAGTGAGACCAACTTATCAGTGGTTTAAGTCTGGCTTAGATAGGATCCTGGCTCAGCCACGCATTGCCTGGATGACCTGGGAGAAGCCACTTAGCCTGGGATAATTCAGTGTCCTTTTCTATGAAATGGATAAAATGACACTGAGAACCACGCCCGAGGCCTCCCAAGCAGTATCCAGTCCTACCCTCGACTCTTAGCTGCTTTTCAAGAATAAAGAGGTAACTGGCTTTGTCTTTCCTCCCAATGAGAGAAGATGGAATTTACATTTGACCTGGACGTTGTAACAACAAGGAAAGGCCGTATGTCACACTTTGTCCCTCAGGAACTAGAAGAAACAACTAAAGAGCTACCACAAATCCCTAAATCTCGATCTTTTAATGGCCACGGTGACTGATCCTTTGATAGTTAATGCCCTGCGCCACCACCATAAACAGCTCGTTCTTTTCAGGGTTGCAAAGGGACATTTCACAGCCATCTCTCCATTGATCACATGGCTTATTGACACGCCACAGCTGAGCCAACTGGGCCTTTGCAGGTGCTTAGAGCAACAAAACCCTGCCATTTGCGAGTGTGGTGATTAATCGTGAACTCTTCGGTGGCCATGTGGCCACCTCATACCAACCACACAAGAATTAAAAAAAAAAAAGGCTCCTGTGTATTGGGTTGAAGAAGCAATTTCTCATCTCTGGAGGCCTAGATACAAGCCTCACAGAGGCCAAAAGGGGACATAACTTCTGTGGTCTCCATTTAACCCACAATTGACCCAATGGGAACAAAATCCACCTCAGAGAACGTTAATCAAAGAGAGGGGACTGTTGCGCGGGGATGGTTGTGATGCAGGGAAGCTAGGAGTGGACATGCTTAATGGTTCCTCTTCCAGCATAGGCCCAGAGAGGGCTAAAGTGAGGGACACGATCACCAGCCATCCCCAAGTCTGCTCTCCCAGCCCAGGAAAACACGTTGACAATCTGTCTCCAGGGACTTGGCTGTTCTGGGCACTTCACATACATGCAATTATGCAGTTCTTAAAAACCCGTGTTCTTTTAGGACTGTCACTCACAGGTCCTCTGTAGGGGGCTGCCCATGTGCTCTTAACTGGTGAGAGCCTAAGTTTGGGGTCTCTCACTGGCCCACAGGGTAGGGGGTTTCCATGGAGGGGCTTCCACACAGCACATTTTTAAGGTGCATCCCTGCTGTGGTATAGAATAGTTCCTCATTGAAGCTGAATGATATTTTTAAAAAATATAGACATACCACATTCATTTGTCTGTTGTGGGATGGTTGTTTGATGCCACGAGAATTTGTGTACACGTTCCTAACGCCGAGTGGATGTTGAGGAGCGGGAAAGCTGGGTCTTACGCTGTTCTGTGTTTAGCTTTATGAAGAACTGATAGTTTCCACTGTCTCTGCGTCAAAATCTCCATTCCAGCGTCTCCTCCTACCACTTGCTCCTCCTACTCTTTTGTATGTTGGTTATTATGGGGAATAGAAATTGATCAATTAACCTGACTGAAAGCATCTTTCTGTGTGTTTATTGGGCATTTTATTTAGAAAAAAAGTATCTGTTCAAAATCTCCTTTTTTCAATTTTGCCTTTTTCTTTACCGTCCTTGTGTGAGCATGTGCACAGGCACTCCAGCCATGGCTCCCCTGTGGAGCTCAGAGGATTACTCTCTGAGTCGGTTCTATCCCTCCACCACATGGGTCCCTGGATCAAGCCCAGATCAGTGGGATTGACTGCAGACATTTACCCACTAAGCCATCCCACTCACCATTTTAAAATATTTTGTGCACTTTTAAATTTAGCTTGTTTGTCTGTACCGAGGTTTACTATGTAGCCCAGGCTACCCTAGAACTCACGATCTGTCATGCCTCTTCCACCTGTCTAGTAGTTTGATTTTTTTTATTTTACTATATTTTGATTTATGTGGATATGGATGTGCATGAACCCAGTATGTGAAAGTGTTCTTGGGGGCCAGAAGAGGGCACTGGGTCCCCTGGAGCCACAGTTAACAGCAGGTGTGGGCCACCTCTGTGGATCCTGGGAACTGAACTTGGGTCCTCGGGAAGAGCAAGAAGTACTCTGTAACTGCTAAGCCATAATGCAACTTTTCAATTGTTGGGTTGAGAAAGCTCTTTATAGATTCTAGATGCTAGCTCTCCATTGGTCACACGATTTGCAAACACCTTCTGCAGTCCTGTGAGCCATCTTTTCACTTTGAAATCCAATTTTTAATCTTTCCTGTCAGGTTGCTTGTGCTTTACTTTAAGTAGCAAACACAGGGCACTCTGAGTCACTGTAAAGACTGACAGTTAGACCCAGCAAGAGGCTCAGCGGGTAAAAATGCTTACTACCAAACCTGAGGACTTGAGTTCGATCTGAGGGAGCAATGTGGACTCCAGCAAGCAGTCCTCTGATTTCTTCACACACGCTGCAGAGCTCTCTTATACCTGCATCCCGCTTCCCAGGATGAGGGATGTGTGTGTGTGTGTGTGTGTGTGTGTGTGTGTGTGTGTTCACGTGTTCGCGCGCACGCGCAAAGGTGGGGGGGCGTGTAATATGCTTTTACTTAAAGTTGAAAACTCTCCAAACCATGATGTGTGTCTATAGTTTTTTATCAATCCACAAAGTAGTTTTAACGGATCGAGATTATAAAACCTGCACTTTTGACACCTACAAAACTACTTGAAGGGCTGGCTCTCCCACACCAATGGGCCAGCAGCTCTACTTGGGCTGGGTCCTAGATATCTTGTGACACTGTCTTTTTGATCATCAGTAGCTGGCTCCGAGGCCCAGATCTTGGTTGGCTCCCTCCCTGCAACTTTACCACAAACTGTTTCCTTGTTGAAAATCATATTGGTGGCATGTGCCGGCCTGCTCCCAGAAGGAAGCAAGGGATGCTCTCTCAGGAGCGTTCCCTGCCGCTATCTGTCTTCATGATGGACCCTTCTCAATGGCACTGTACCTCCTAGTCTCCTCCCATCCCATCCTTCCCCGGGCCAGAACGGGTGTTATTTTTCTTCCCAAACAGGAAAATCCAAGTGCTGGCACTATAGGGTCGGCACCAACCCTTGCCTCAATTACATAAAACTAAGGGGCTTCGAAATATGCGAACATTGGCTTGTTGGACACCTTCGGAGTCAGCACTTTCTTGCTTATAAATGACAATAGGACCCAAAGCAGCTCGGATCAAAGAAGTTTGGGAGATCCTGACTCAGAGTCCCAAATACTAGGAATAGCAAAAGGGGGCCAGGACTGGCTAAAATGACAAGCTAGGTAGCTTTGCGCCCACACCTGCGTCTAGGAGTCTCTGCGCAGCTCTTTGGTCTTTCTTTACACCAAAGACCACAGACACTCCATAATGGATGGTTCCTACACTCATATCCCACATTTCTGGCAAGAAAGAGCTTTTCTTCCTGATCTCCATTTTTAGGAAGTACAAGAGAGGAAACTGATTAGATAATCCTGAGTGGCATGTTCATTTGTGAACCAATCATGGCAGCCAGGGAATAGGCTACTGTGATTGGCTGTTACATTAGCGAACACCCCCTCAGACAATGACTGTGGTTAGAGGAGCTTCAGCTGCCGGAAGGAACTGCTGAGGAAAGGCCGGAAGCCAGAAAGGAGGATCCCCACGAACTGGCTGTGCCTTGCCTGTAGATACCACTGCAGTACTAGTTAACTTAATACCAAGGAAAAGAGTTAGGAAGGAACAAGAGGGTTACGTAGTATTTACATTGTTTCCATTAATGAACCATTCACTACGAAATATTTCTTACAGTCATGAGGTTGGGGGAGGTTCTATACAAACGAGTAAACTAAGACCAAAAAAAAAAAAAAAAAAAAAAAAAAAAGTTGCTTCCCGCTTGATCCAGGTTCCCAATTTAACAAGTGACGTCACTGTCACTCTAGTCGTGTCAATTTCTTTATCCCAGCATCTCCCGTGGCTTTATTGTAGGCCATCCATACCCATGTAAGCAGGAGAATCCATCGAGGCTATTGTAGACTAAGCCATCTAAACTCTTAGCTTTCCCGAACAGTTCCAGCATTTCAGTCCATGACTAACTCGCGCAGTTGCTATGGGCCTATGGCAGGAAAGCTAGGCAGGGGTTTGTGGTACAGGAAGCTACAGCCAGGAAGTAAATAGAAAGACTAGAGAGTAGTATCCCATGATCCCCTTCTAGAGAAATGACCTAAGATCTCCCAAAAGACTCCACCTCTTAAAGGTCTCAGCACCTCCCAACAACACAAAGGTAGGAATAAATGTAACACATCAGAGCGGAGGGTGGAAGACCTCTTAATCCAAGCCGCAGCACCTCAGCATACAGCAGGGCTCTCAAAAGCTTCGATGGGAACGCAAGCCCCGTTCCGTTGCCAGTCAGCCCCAGGGTAGAGCGGCCTAAGACAGTAAAGAGAGAACTGCGGAGTTTCTTCTCCACTCGGATGGAAAGGAGGGGCAGCAGTTAATACGTCAGACAAGGGCACAGGTGCTCCACGCTTACCAATTTTCCAAAATCAGTGACCAAGAGAAAACCAACCCTTTTTCTTGTGACTTTGGTTTTTTTGTGTTGTCTATCTCTGGTTCCTCATAATGTGATTTGGAATCATGGTGCTTTTCTTCTCTGTCATCACTATCTTTGTATCCTCGTGGTCCGGGGACATTGCCTTGTTTGAGAAAGCATCTTTATGGTTTGGGGTTTTGTTGTTGTGGTGATGGTGGTGGTGGTGGTGGTGGTGGTGGTGGTGGTGGTGGTGGTGGTGGTGGTTGTTTTTGCTTTGTTTTGTTTTGACGGTTTATTCTACTTCTTTTTAATCCTTTAAAGAAATATAATTTTTAATTTATTATTTTTTTACTTATTTATATCCCACTCACTGCCCCCCTTCCTGGTCATCCCCTGTCACAATCCTTCCCTCATCCCCCATCCTCATCTCCTCTGAGAGGAGACCCGTGGGTATTCCCTCCACCATGGCACTTCAAGACTCTGCAAGGCTAGGAGCTTCCTCTCCCACTGAGATCAGACAAAGCAGCCCAGCTAGGAGAACATAACCCTCCCCCAACCCCTGTGCAGGCAAAGGCTTTTGGGACAGCCCCCCACTCCAAGTTGTTCAGGACCCACGTGAAGATCAAGCTGCACACATCTGTTACATATGTGTGGGGAGGCCTAGGTTCAGCCTGTTGTCCTCTGAGAGGCTCTACCCAGCAACTGACTCAAACCGATACAGACACCCACAGAGTGGATGGACGGAGCTTGGGGACTCCTACGAAAGAATAGGAGGAAAGAGGAAGGCCCAAAGGGGATAGGAACCCCACAGAAAGACCAACAGAATCAACTAACCTGGACCCTTGGGGGTCTCAGAGTCCGAACTACCAACCTGAGATGGCATCTCTTACCCTCCACTGTGCCGGGGCTTTCGGTGTCAGGGTCCTGTCACCACTCTGGGTCTCTGATCCACACAGAAGCCCTTTGCTAGTCTCTGCCCAGTTCCAGTTTAGCTCAAAGCATGGCTGTGTGGGCTCCAGACTCTTGCTCCTTTATCAAGGCTTTCCGTACTGAGCAGGGCCTTTGCCTTTCCGCCTGTGTAGATTTCTCACAGCACATGCAATATACATAGCCGTGCATAAGTAATTCATAGATATGGAGGTTCGGCCGCCTCTGAATATGCACATAAAGCCATAAAGACTCTGCACGTGGAGGTGTGTGCACACACCACTTCCCGATCCCTCACCTCCTCAACCCTGTAGAGGTGTGCTGTCAGTGCCAACCTTCTTAGGATATATGTGAATCGGGACAAAGGAGAGCTTTTGAGTGTACCTGCATCTAGGAGGAATGGGGGTGGGGTGGGGGTGAATCCACACCGGGGGTACCGTATTACAAGTCCCAGACCGGAAAGCACCTGAGCAGCCTTAGGAAGCAAGCAAAGGAGATTAAAATGAGCTACAATATCCAGCAACAGGAAGTGCCGTGTGGCCTTTCCTGTGAGTGGAAGGGAAGAGAGGGCTAGAAGGAGATGAGAGCTCCTAAGACTTCACAAGCTAAGGAAACTCAAAAAATCCAGCAAACTTGGGAAGCCATAAGCATCCAAAGTCCGTTCCCCAAAGATACTCTGTAAGCTTGTAAGATTGTAAATGAATAATCTCTCTGAGGGAGAGAGGAGTCTCTGGTGGGCCGGCCTGCAAGCACGACAGAGAGCCCAGGGATGCAGCCTTTATGAGCCTTCACCCACGCCTGCAGGGTGAGGAGGCGGGGCCTTCTCAGGGATGCAGCTTCCTCTGAGTTACCTGTGCTCTTGTAAGTAAACACAAAAACTCATCGGTTTCGAAGCCAGACTGGAGTGCAGTCTTTTCTTTGGTCTGCCGTGGGTGCACCATCTGAAATGAATAGATCTTTGTTTGCCTGTCCCCAGGAAAGGCCATACGACAGGGAAGGAGCAAAGGGAGGTGCTGAACAGTTGTTCCTATGAAGATAATACTGTAGGTTAGTGAGTGCCTTAAAAACAAACTATAAAAAGCCACTACCCGGGGGAATGGTATAAGGGACATTTAACTTTTGAGATTTTATATTTTAAAATACTTTGTCTGAATAGAAGTGTCGATGTTTTTTTAATCTTTTTCATAATGCTTTAGATACCATTAAGACTTAAGACTCCACTGAGGACTCAATCAGAAAGGAAGAAAGGGAACAGAGAGAGGGAGGCTGACAGAAGGAAATGTAGGGAGTTGGAGGCAGAGGATGATGAAGTAGGCGCCACCTTCAACACAGATTCCTAATGTCCCAAGGACCCATATGAAGGAGAGGATTGTCTCCCCAACACTGTCCTATGAGCTCCATCTGTACACTATGGAAATGCCTCACTCTACACTCTTACACATAACACACACACACACACACACACACACACACACACACACACACACACACACACGGGTCCTGGGGATCCAATTCAGGCTGTCGTGGTTGGCCACAGGTCCCTCTCACCTGCGGAGCCATCTCACCAGCCTTGGTGTGTGTGCCACTTTTAGCATAAAAGTTAGTCTCTGATCCGGTTTAATTACTTAATCTCCCTGTGTAGTGCAGGCCAATCCCAAATTCACACTCTTGCCTCAGTTTGACAAATAACGTCAGTTTATGCAGGTAATTGAACGCGGCCTTCCGGGGTTTAGGAGCTTGAGTTCCGGTGCTGGACAAGGCGTAGGCAAGGGGAATCCAGTCTCTGCGTTGCTCTCCCTTTGTTCTGTGGGAGCCGCACCCTCGGTACAGCCTCACCTTCCCGCTGCAGAAACCAAACAAGGGCTTCACCTCTGTGGATCACAGCCTGAACTACTACTGACCTAACAGAGCTTATCTCTGGGACTTGCAGCCCCCGGAACGACACCAAACTCTCTTGGTCCTGTGACCCTGGCGCTGCTCGCTGCTCTTAAGTGAGTCCTACAGGCCACTGGGCTCCAGCCTTACGGCTCACGGCTCACGTAAAAATGCTTTGTGGCACCTCTTTTTTTTTTTTTTCCAAATTAATTCTCCTTTAAAGCTCCTCACACCGCCTGACCCCATCCATCCCCAAGTTCTGCCTCACCTTGAGCTGTTGCAACCTCCTTGTAGCCATTTGTTGGCGGTATTTTCAGACAAGGCAGGAAGTCGTTATTCAGTCGCCTCCGCAAATGAGCTCGCAGCTCCCTCTCGTCCAGGTCCCCGCTGTGTTATTGCTGTGACATGTGCATCCCTCCGTTGAAGGTGGCATTTCATGGTTTTCTTAGGAACCTTGGTTCGCTAAAAATTTACGCCTTGATTAAAAATGTGCTGTCGGGTGAAACACCCCATCCAGGAGAGAGATATTTGCTAATTAGTAAGACAAATCAGGTCAAATGTTCCTCATAAAAGATTTTGCACATCTGCAATCCTGAAATGGCTTAAATTTAGCTTCCTAAGTGATTTTGTTTGACAGAAAATAAAGGCAAGAGGAAATCTACATTGTTATAGGAAAGTTCTAGAAGTGGCGAGAGAGACCATTTTTTTTCCTGGCTTAAGTTTTTATTTTTACTTCATAAAACCATACATCACAAAATAACATCCAAACCATGACAGTTCTGGTCCTACAGGCTTCTTTTGAACTTAAAGTAACAGATACCCAGAGAGCGGCCAATGCTTTTCTCCTAGGCGGGTCATCCAATACTCGATCAGATGATGACCGTTTTTAAAAGTACGTCCCTCGGGCCCAGGGTCAGCTCTGTGCACATGATGTCTCTCTGCCTGCTCCCAATCTTCAATGGACACATTCTTCATTTCTGTCATTCATGCTGAATGAGAGCCAATGTTGGGAGGCTCTTCTGAATGAAAGCGTCCCTTCCTAGAGGGAGGTGGGACAAGACTCAGAAAGCTAAGGAAACTCACAAGGAACAGAAAGCTATAACACTCGCAAGGCCCGGCCCTGACGTTAGAGAAGTAAGTATTTGGGACTGGAGAGATGGCTCAGCAGTCAAGAGAGGGTACTTATTGCTCTTACCCGAGTTTGGGTCTCCATGCCCAAGTTGGGCAGAGTGGCTCACAATAGACTATAACTCCAGTTCCTTTACCGAGCTAGAGTTCAGTGGAATGATTTCTTTCCTCTGCCATTGGTGCTGGAGTAAACTGGCATTTGTTCCCCAGGAAAAGGTACCAAACAGAGGCATTCCTGTTTCTGGCCCCTGGGAACCTTCCAATACTCTTCCAGAACAGCCCCTCTGTGAGGCATGCTGTGGTAATGAGCTGAGCCCCATGTGAGTTCAGGTGTGTTCACCTTGCTCTAGGTGGTCCATTAAGCCCTTCCATCCCTGAGGAACCACGGGGCGATGACATCTTACTCACTTTTTTGATTCCTAGAAACAGAGAGCAGCCCTCAATACTTTCTTCTGAAACGTTCCCAGCTTCCATCGGCACGGCAGGCGTGCGAAATACACAAAGAGACGAAGAAAGCAGGCTTACTTCCCGCCGCCGTCCTGCATTTATTAATAGTAACTGATAAAAATAAGCACGACTTGAACGTTTCACGTGGACCGTTCCCGCATGGCTTTCCGTCCTCTCAGCAGCTCCTTGGCAGCTCTGGAGATTAAACCTGGGTCCTCATATATGCCGGGAAAGCACTCTGCTGCTAAGCCTCACCCCCAGCCCAGTGCGACAACCTTTCGGGGTCCAGTTATTTATATTGTATAAACAAGGAACCCGAGGCTCTGAGGAGTCTCAGGATTTGTGGGCCTTGTGCCTTGCTTGTAGCAGGAAAGGGCCAAAGCAAGGTTGCTTAACCAGTGAGCCCAGAGTCTTAAGCAAGACCAGGCAGTGGTAGTTTTATTCTAAGGACTGTGACAGGGTCAAGGATAAGGTCAGGGACAGCACTGTAACTTGGAGAGTCAGGCACCATGGTTGCTCAACAAGTCTTGAAGTTCCTTGTGACTGACACAGAAGGCCAGCTCAAAGTGGTTTTGAAAACAAAGAAGCCCGGTGGGCTCTTTACGGGAGAAATCCCGAGATGCAACTGTGGCAAGACCCAGCTGCTCCCACAGTGTCAGCAAGCCTGGTCCCCAAGTCTTGGGTCTGCTGTCCTCTGGGTGCCTTGCCAGGTGGGCATCTGCTCTGACCACACCACAGATGTCCCCAGCTCCAGGAACACACGGAACAGCTTGGCACCTCCTGCCAAAACCCAGGGCCTCACAGCCAGGAGCTCCAGCCAAGTCTTGAGCCCACCCCCTGCCCGTGCGCCAAGCCCTGTGTGTGTGCCTGGATGCTCTACCGTGCCTGCCCCAGCTGCTGAGGACAGGGCTGCGGAGAAGACACCCTGGCTCCAGGAGGGGAGCAGTCATGATCTCAGAGGGCTCGCTGTGCCAACCATGACCGTTGCCTGTGTTTGCTGTCCTTCCCGGGACAATAAAATAATAACATGAAAAAACCCAAAATCGAATACAAATTTCAATGAATGAAAGTAATCAAATTACAAATTAAATGGTAAGAATGTAATTGCATCAATTTAAAATAAGTAAGCTATACAAATGTAAATTTTAAGTAAATAAAAAAATTTGGTAAGAGGCATGAACATCTCTGGGGTTGAGTAGCTATGAGATGCCTGAGAAACGGAGGGAAGGAAGCTGTGAAATGATCCTTTGTCCATGAAAACAAAGGGCAAGCACTGGCTGTGTTCTGGAAGCCCCAGCATCTGGTAGTCGGTGAGTTAAGTCCAAGCCTACACAAATAAGACCCCAAAACAATCAAGAATGCATGCATGGTGTTTTAATATGTTTTTCCATCTAATCTTTGAGAGTTCCGTGCATGCACACACTGTGTTTTGGTGATGTCTACCCTATTTCCCCCTATTTCTCCCAGACTTCCTCCTCAGTGTGTTTCCCTCCCAACTTCTTGCCCTCTCTGGTTTCTTTTCTTTTTTTCTTTTTTTTTTTTTTTCTTTTTTCTTTTTTTACGAGCTGGGGCCCGAACCCAGGGCCTTTCACCTCCTAGGCAAGCCCTCTACCCCTGAGCTAAATCCCCAACCCCTTCTGGTTTCTTTTCTATGTAATTCATTTGAGTCTGGTTAGTGCTGCCCATTGGCACATGGGTTTGGAGCCGTCCACTGGAGCATGGGCAACGACCACAGACCACGCCCCTGAAGAAAAGTAACTCAGCCAGGGGTGGGGCTTTGTGACTTTCCCTGATTTGTGCTGTAAGTTTGGCTGTTTGGTCTTGGGAAGGTCATGTGTAAGCAGCCATGATCCCTGTGAGATCGTGGGAACAGGGATTGCCGTGCACTGAGGACACCACATCCCAGCAACCCTTTCCTACCTCATACCTCCAACTCTCAAAACCTGCCCATCCCTCTTCTTCAATGTCCCCCAGGCCTTGGGAAAAGAGAGTGTGGTACGGAGGCCACATTCAGAGCCAAGTACTCCACAGTCACAAATGCTCGTACGGCACTTGGGCCAGGTAAGTGTCTGTGTTAGCCACTCAGGAGTAGTATATTTAAGTTAACTATTTTCAAGAGCTTTGTGATTGACAGGACAGTCCCACAACAGGACACAGTTGAGCCTCGCTCAGCTCCCCCATCAGGAGCACCATCGCGGTGTTCTCAAAGCCAGGCTGTCGTTGGCAAATCTTGTTCACTCACCTCCAGATTCTATTTGAATTCCACTAACATTTTTTTTCTCCACGTGGTATTGAGAAGGCAGGCACTCTACCTGGTTACAAAAGCGATGGTTAAATCTCCAGTCGTGTCGCCTACACTCCAGATAGGGAGAAGGTGGTGTGTCTGCTGCCTGCAAAGCAGCTGTCCTCATAACGAGTCCCCGCACCCAGAGGACGTTGACCTGTCCTTGGTGAAAACTGGATCACAGGCACAGCCACCTCTGAAAGAAGCTGGAAATGTGACTGGGGTGCTTTCCAGAGTCCAGCGCAGAGGCAGATGGGGAAGGAGACAGGTGAGGAGATGTGCAGTCAACACTGCCCACCAAAGGAGACAGAACCTAAGAGCATTTCACAGCCACGCCAATGTGAAGCTCTGAATGTGAAGGGTTTGCCTCTGTTGTCTGAGAATTGAGCACTTCCTATCCTCTTAGACACCGTCTAATCCACCCAGTATAGTTTATATGAAATTATCTCGATGGCTTGAATGGGTTTGAGCACAGATTATTCTCAGGGGCCTCTGCACTCGGTCTGGAACCGCCCAGGAAGCAGGGATCGAAGCCCGGGCTTGGGTGGGTCTCTGAGGTCCTGGTGTGGAGTGCTTTGCGGAGGGCTGTATCACACAGAATCCAGGCTTCACTGTGAGTCAGTGAGGGGAGCATTTCCAAAAGAACTAGGCTCTGTCAGCAGTTAGAACAAAACTGAGACAGCAAGCCCGCTGTGCTGCCTGCACTCCTGATGTGGGGATGGAGCGTGATGTCCTACAGGACTCTCAAAGGCAGGGAGTGGAGTGGGATGCTGGACACTCATGCACACAGCAGATGGTACAGCCTGGATGCTCACATCTGCCAAGCTGCCCACTGCCCAGCACTCAGGCCTCACACAAACCATAGCGCCTGTGCCAGAGGGCTCTCTGTGGCCTTTAGTGGGGAGCATCAAGACTCTCCCAGTCCCCTAGAGGAGGCTTTCATGGACTGCGACAGACATTCAGGACTAGATGCTCAGCCCTTGGTCCCCAGCAAGACAATTCTGAGATATACTCAGAAAGCCAGAGTATATACTCAGGTACCCAGGAGTGAGGAGGACTCACAACCCAACCAGCTGGGCTCTGTCCCTTTCTGAATCTTACCTCCCAAGATGACTCTTTGAAGCTACCTGGAGGCAAATCCTTATCAAAGGGTCTACTTTTGATAAACACTAAATCGAGACAAAACATCACCAGTAAGACTTGCGGGTGCTATTAACACTTTCAGTACACACCTGGAATGCTGCCAGACCGGTAACACCCATGCCACTCCTCTTCTCTAGTGGGAGGTTACTGCTACAGATCAAAAGACTGAGGCTCAAAGAGCCAAGGAAACTTCCTTGGTAGCACGCAGTGGAAACTGTCAGACGTGAACAAGCAAATGAACAGATCATGCTACGTATGCATACAGAAATGTGGATGCATGTCTTCCAAAGGAGCAGCACGAGACCTGCATGCTCTACGCAGGCAGTGCAGTGTGATTATAGATTTACACACATGCATCTACAGTGGAGTACTATCTGTTTAAAGGTCCGCTGTTCCATTTACATGTGCACATTTGTGTCTGTGCATGAGGATCATAGGCATGAGTTAAGATGCTCTCGGAGTCCAGAAGAGGGTTCAGAACCCCTCGGAGCTGAAGTTACAGGCAGTGTAGTCTACCCACATGGATGCTAAAAACCAGACTTGGGTCTTCTGCAAGACTGGTATGCGCTTGTAATCACTGAACCCTCTCTCTAGCCCCTGAACCATTATTTTTATTGGCACACATTAACTACATATAATAATGGTTTTCACGGTGACATTTTTATACATACAGATGTGTGTGTGTCCTATTCTTTCTCATCCCCCACTACTGAATCTTACTTCCCTCTCTCTTGTCCCCACCAACACTCCTCCCCCACTATTCTCAACAACTCCCTTGTCTCTTTTTTCTTGTAATCCCACAAGTTTAGGGGTGCTTATAGGAGCATAAGCGAGAAGCTGTTTATGGGAACATGGCTTCACCACTCAGAAATGTCCTTCCCAGCAATACTGACTACCTATAGATTCCCATGGAAGGGTGGTGTCTTAGGAGTTCCTCCTCTGTCCATGATGAGAAGGCTGGGCCCGAGCATGCACCCCAGCTTCCATGGATTCATATGCAATGTCACGTCATGTCCAGGAGACAGCATTGCCTAGCACGCCCTTGAGGGGGTGAAATAGATGTCCCATTTAGGGCTGAGCTGTGCCCTTTAGGCAGTTGTGAGGTTCTGCATTCACCTCCATCCACATCAAGAAACGTCTCTGAGTAAAGCCAGCAGCAGCAATAATATGTGTGCAAATATAATGTTTAGAGTTGGTATGGTATATCTATAATGGAATATTATGCGGCCCATAAAAAGGAATGCTCTACTAATACATGCTGCCACATGCATGAACTCAAATGCCATTCGGAATGAAGACTCCATATGGCCACGTTATACAACTTCATTCATGTGAGGTCACTGAAACATGTGACTCAAGACAGGGCTTAAATAGGTAGCTGGCAGGAACCAAGGAGAAAGGCTGCTTGATGGAAAATGGTTTCACTGTGCCATGGAGACATCGCTTGGTGGTCCCAAGGCAGTGGGACCAAGATAGTGAGCCAGGGCAGTGATGGGAGTTGCTGTGAAGGAGTAACAGTCACTGGCTCATTCTCTGAAATAGCTAAAATGCTGGCACTCACTCCCGCTTGCTAAGTGGACCAGGGTGGGTCCTATGAAAATGGTTCCTAGCACAGCATAGTCCATCTCCCTGCCAGGGTGTACCACAGGAAGGGCGGCCGACACGTACACATGCCTGGCTGCCTCTGCTTGCTTAGCAAAGAGTCGATGTCGCCAGCCATGCTGGGACTGGGGGCCCTCTCCCCCTACGTCCCCAGAACTTAGATTTGTTGTGGCTTCTGCAAGACAACCCTGAAGCTTGGGGCTCATCCTCAGCTGCCACCAGACCTGGGGGAACTGAGCTGCAGACCTCACCCTAGACACAGCAGGATGGGGGCCCTACCAATAAACCCCCCAAGTAATGCCAGGCTCCAGAGCTCCCAACCTGTGCCCATCAGTACCAAGAAAGGAACCATAGATTTGATACAAAATCAGTCAGGTAGAGAAACAAAATTATGCTCATTTTGCACTGGGGGTTGGGAATGGTAGCTCAATCCCGGGAACAAACGTCTTGTGTGCAGTGGACTCTTTTAAAATAAAATTCACCGAAATTACTAAAATAACTCAGAGAGCTTATGTTTGGCATTTTGGCTCTCTCTGTGTGTTTTGTGTGATGCTATGAGTCTGCTAGACACGTGCTCCACCACCGAGTCACTTAGAGACCCCTCTCTGAAGGTCCGAGAATAGTCAACTCCTGAAGCGGGGTGCTGTGGCCCGGTGAACCCTTTAGAGAATCACGGTGTGTAACAGCGCAGTAAGGCTCTGAGGAACCTTGCAGCACAAAGCCTGGAGAAGGTCAGCACAGCACTGCAGCTCAGAGCCAGCGCCTGAGTTCAAATCCTTACTCAGCACAAGCTGTGTGACCTCAGGAAAGTTAGGCACCCTCTCTGGTGCTTCCTTTGTCTCTTCACTGATAGACTGACATAAGAACTGATTGGATGTATGTGTGATCAGTCCAACAAGAATCCAGTGGATCAATCAACTAAATATATATTATATTTAGTATGTATATATATTATATTTATATATGTTGTACATAATAGAATGTATTGTATGTGTATAACATATGGTGTGTGTGTGTGTGTGTGTGTGTGTGTGTATCCTTCAGCACCTACCAGATAAAATGTTAGCTATGCATTACAGTTTATAAAGGTTTTCACTCGTTTGCTACAACACATGACAGAACTTTAATTTCATCATAGCTTCATGTGTTTAGAACATATTATGTGGTCCTGTGTATATGCAAACCTATATTTGTGTGCTTGTCAAACCCATAAGTCAACATCAGACGTCTTCATCAATTTCTCTCCACCTTTTTTGAGCCTGGGCCTCACGGCGCTTCCCAATTCAGCTAGACTGTCTGTAGAGCGAGTTCCAGGGTTCTCCTGTCTCTGCCTCCCCAGTGCTCAGCACACAGCACCATGCCTAGCTTTTGGGTAGGCACTGGGGATCCCACTCGGATGCTTGCTCAGAGATCCTCGCTTTACCAGCCGAGCCAGGCAAACTAGGAGAGTAACACACACTCCATCCAGCCTTGCCTTAGTGCTGAGAAAGCATAGAGCCACCGGTCTCTTTAAGTGCCCTGGGGATACTGAGCAGTGACTGTACCCCTAACTTCAGTTGGAGCCCTTCAGCTCTACACCCCTTCTTCTGCCTTCTGAGCTGATTCCTCTGCATACAGAGGTCCCCACACGATATATAATGGAGACTTTTGAATCTAACTCCTTAGGCCAAACACGACATCAGATCCTCATTTTAACGACTGCTAGATACTCCGTGATACTGAGAAATCAGAATTCGGCTGGCCAGTTCCTGTTGATGGACAGCTGAGCAGCCCGCCCTCCGTCTCTCACCACCACCACCACGTCGGACCACGCGCACTGTCTACCTGCAGCAGCCTCCTCCACCTCCACCTGGCCCACTCCTCTCTTCCTCCCATCCCCCAGGTCTGGCTTGCCCTTGAACCGAGGTTGGTGTCAGACCTCAGCAGGTTAAACAAGATGTAGGGCTTGATGGTCCAGGGATGACGGTGCTGGCTTCCACCGGGGTCCAAAGCAGATGGAGTCGGCCAGAGGGAGATTATAATAAAGAGGGAGTTGGCAGCTGGGCCTTCCTTTGGGAACCAGGGAGGCCAGGAAGGATGAATTAAATGGGCTTTTTTTTTTTTTTTTTTTTTTAAAAAAAAAAAAGGTGACATGAGCTGGAATCTAGCCACAGGCTTGTCTTGTGTCTGACAGCAACACACATGCCTGGCAAAGGCAGACTCGTGGGAGACAGTTTGGGACTCCATGGTGACACGAGGGACACAGGATTACAAAGGCCAGCCTCCCGCACCCGTTTCGTTGGTTGGTTGGTTTTTCCGCCCATTTCACACAGCCCAGACCGTGTCAGGGACTTTGCGCAGGCTAGACCCTGTTTCTGGGATGCTCTTCGCCTAGATGGAGTCTTCTCCTTAGGCAGCTTTTCTCCATCCCCCCTCCTCCCCGCAGCCATGGGCACCCTCTGGAAAGCAGCCATTCTTCCCCGCACCTACAACGCGGCCCACTGAAGCTCCCCGTTGGCTCCTCCTGCACAGCCATGGAAAGTTTCTTGGGGCCAAGGTACAGCTTGGTGGTACAGCACCTGTACCAGCGCGACAGTCAACTTTGTCAACCTCACAGGGTCTAGAATCTTTTAGGACAAAAATCACCCACGAAGGACTCTCTAGATTGGGTGAAGAAGGGGAGAGTCACTGTAAGTGTGGATCAGACCATCCCTGGGGCTGGGGCCCCGGACTCAATAACAAGGAGAAATGAGCTGATGTCAATGTCAATGGCTCTCTGCTTCCTTACCGTGGACGCTGACTGAGCAGCTGCTCCACATGCCAGTTTCTACAACACGATGACCTGCCCTTCCGTAGTGAAACGCTTCTTCCTTCTAAGTTACTTTCTTTTCTCTCTCATCTATGTATCTATCTATCTATCTATCTATCTATCTATCTATCTATCTATCTATCTATCATCTATCTATGGTTCAAAGAATGTCTGTCATGAAACTCAGTGTGTAGATAAGGTTGGCCTTGAACTCACAGAGGTCTGCCTGCCTCCCCGCCCCCGCCCCCACCTCCACCTCTGCCTCCTGAGTACTGAGATTTTTAAAACGTTCACCACTATGGCCAGCACTTCATTATCTTGATTGGGTATTTTGTCCCCCCAGTGAGGAGAGTAACTAATACACCAAGCAAGTGCAAGGCCACAAGGAAAACAAAGTTTATCTTCTGTTTTCTTGGTTAGTCCAATCTAGAGTGTAAATTCTGCAACGACAGAGATTTTTGTCTGCCTTGTCCCTGCCTCGTCCCATCCCAAATTTGCATACTGCCTTGCATAGGACAGAGAGGGAGGAGCCACACAGCACAGGGTTCGAATCAGGGTTCTGCCACTAAAAGAACTGAGCAAATACATACTCAGCTATCTTCCACCCATTCTGTTCTCTGAAAACGAGAATGAGGGCTAGAGAGATGGCTCTGTCGTTAAAGATAACTGGATCTTCCTGTAGAGGACCCAGATTCAGTTCCCAGCAATACAGGAAGGTTTTTGAACCACCAGGTCCAAGGAATCTGATGCCCTCTTCTGGCAACAAGGGAGTACTGCACCCGTGTAACGCAGTTCCATACATGCAGGAGGAAAAAAAACCTTTTACACAGAAAATAAAATGTTTTATTATAAACAAACAAACAAATAGAGAAAGGCTCTCGCCTTACCAGAATGTCACGAACATTAAGCAGCACCCTTGAACACTCCATGCACTATACAAGGGCCCACAGGTCTGTCCAAAGGAGTTCAGCTATGTCAGGCACCACCGCCCCCTTCTGTCCTCCCGTGGACTTCCAAACTCATAATTCTACCCTGAAAGGTCTGGCCCAGATCCCTTTACGGCTGCTGCAGACCGCCAAAGATAATTATCACACGAGTTCTGGGGACCAAAATGTTATTAATCCGTGCTTCTTTACAGTCCTGCTCAAAGGTCAGTTCTTAGCAATTAACGGTGCCTGGGGGGCAGATCCTAACTTACTCATTAAGGTAGAAAACCGGCCCGTAGCCACTGTCCACTTAAAGCCTTAAATGCCAATGATTACAGCCAGCACGGTCCACACCCACCTGCTGACCAGAGGTATTAATTATTTACAGAACAACACTAGTGGCCTCATCTCTCCTTGAATTCTCAAGTTCCCCGCAACAGTCTCTGGTTGTATCTCTCATTAGCGGCTCCACATGTAGCAACAACCTGCAAGATGAGGGGTGGGAGGGTGAGGGGAGGAGGGTGGCCAGAAAATTGAGGAAAATGTTGCTGTTTCTCAAAGCATCGTGCTCCCTCTCGTGGCCAGAGTATGAATTGCAACACCAGGATCCAACTGGCCTTGGAGACAGGCTGATGAACTTTAACCCGAAAAGGGGGATACACGTGACTTTTATTAAGTCTTATGTGGGAAGACAGGTAATGTGTATAAACTCATAAAATAACAGGAATTAGGGCTTGTGCCAAAGTAAGGCTACACCTGAACCTTTCCCCTGGATTTCAAAGCCAACTTGTGCCTGCAGGGGAGGGGGAGCTGGGGGAAGTCCTGGGATTTGTTTAGGCTGGGGAAGAAAGGGTTTCCTGCTGTAAGAAGACCGGATCTGAGCTCCGAGCCTCCTCTGGCTGCCAACATTTTCTTAAGCAACCTCCTTTGATGAGGCTGCTGCCAATTAATGGAAACACATAGAACACGCAGGGTGATTTTCACAGAAATCCACCAGGCCTGAGAAAGAAGAGAAGCCGGAGCTCGAGGCAGAAAAGAGAGGCTGCCAAGCCAAAGAGAGACAGCCTCAGTTGAATGTGTGGTGGGCCAGCAAGGACCCAGGCTCATTAGGAGGGTGGAGATTCCTTGGGGAGACGCACTAAGTTCCAATCCTCGATCACTTTGTACACAATTCCAACCGGAACGCCTTCCATCCTGTATTTCTTGATAATGTTTCCGACACTGAAAATTTCCCAGGTGTCTTTAGGAGCAGCCGCCAGGTTTCTGAGTTCCACCTTCTGCCATCCCTTGCAGTCCAAAGGACACCTTGCTGACCCTAAGTGGCCACAAACTAGGCACCTAGTTCATCTGTGAAAATATCAATCCGAAGATTTCACATCCAGGAGTAGAAAAGAGTGTAGGGGACAAGCCATGGCCTGGAGGAGTGGCCATGGGCACAGCTGAGTGGGGAAAAAAAAAAGGAAGGAGACGGTGTTATGGGAAGGACAGTTCCCGCAATCCACTCCCCGCAAGTGGATATTCGGTTTGTAATACAAATACAAACAGAAGTGCTCCCTCAAACGGTTAACAGTAGTGGGCTCAAAAGGCTGGTGGGGGTAGGAGCTTGGCATTTTCCCCTCGTAGTTGTATCATATGTCTGGTTAAGAAGCCGAGAATGTAATTCGGTGGTAGAGCACTTGCCTGGCATGCTTCAAGTCCTGGTTTGATCCCCCAGGACTAGTTAATTATTTAATAGCTACAAGAGGATACGGTCCTTGTGTGCCGCACCTTCCCGAAGCCCCTCTCTTCCCTATGAAAGATTTACTTTCCAAAGGATTTATGCTAAATGCCTCACAACTGAAGAAAGTGGTTGAGCACAGTTCAAACTCTAGGGCTCCATGTACAGAACCAAAAAATGACATGCGCTGGTTGGTTCTTGAACCTTGGCCAGCAACAGAAGCCTCCGGAGGGAGTCAGGGCATCCCAGGGTGGCTCGATCAATGGGCTCCATTGGGACCTAGGAGACAGGGCCTCACATCTTGTAGGCTCCAGGATGACGCTGAAGATGCAATTCCCATTCTGGGAACCACTGAACTGGTGACCACTGGTCCTGCTGTGAGACCTAAGCAAAGGAGGAAATGACAAATGGAAGAGAGGTTGGCCAAATAGTTCCCAGGCTTGGCTGAGCCTCCTAACGTCGTGCCACCCTCGGCCCCCATGCTTGTTAGAATGCAGGTTCCCAGCAAGCCAGCATCTAAAGTTAACATTCACTCCATGAGTCTAAGATATGACCTGTTTCAGAGTTACCATGATTGGTTTTTAAACTCCATTTAGATGAGAAGGAACCTTGAAAGAGGGGTCCAGGTGTGGGGCACACACCAGTAATGTGGGAAGCCGAGACAAGAGTTTTACCGTGCATTCGAGGCCAGCCTGGGCTACGCAGTGAGACCCTATCTTAACACCATGGGTGGAGGAGGGGTGCAGTAGAGGGCCAAGTGGCCACTCAGCTTAAAGAGCTGCTATAGGTGCTAGGAGACAGCTCAGAGATTAAGAGCACTCGTTGGCTTCCCTTCCAGATACATGAATTCAGTTACTAGCACCTACATGGTAGCTCACGATAGTCTATTAACTCAGTTCTAGAGGATCCAGCAGTGTCTTCTGGCATTCTACATGCATGTGGTATACATACATACATACATACATACATACATACAAACAAAACACACGGGTTGGGGGGTGTTGGGGGTTTTGTTTGTTTGTTTTGGGGTTTGGGGTTTTTTGTTTTTGGGGGGGTTGGGTTTTTTGTTTTTGTTTTTGTTTTGTTT
This sequence comes from Rattus rattus, assembly GCF_011064425.1. Classification (NCBI taxonomy): domain Eukaryota; kingdom Metazoa; phylum Chordata; class Mammalia; order Rodentia; family Muridae; genus Rattus; species Rattus rattus. Next base: position 46,151,191 of record NC_046159.1, read on the forward strand.
TGTTTTGTTTTGTTTTTGGTGGGAGGTTCAAGACAAGGAAGACAGGGTTTCTCTGTATAGCCCTGGGCTGTCCTGGGACTCACTCTGTAGACTGGCTTCAAACTCAGAAATTCACCTGCCTCTGCTTCCCCAGTGTTAGGACTAAAGGTGTGTGCCACCATAACCCAGCAACACTTTTACACTCTTATACATAAAGATAGACAGACAGACAGACAGACAGACAGACAGATAAATATCTGCTCAAATGTTAAGAAAAACCTGGAATCCTCCGCAGTGTGATAGAGAAAGATTTCCAAACAACAATTTCTCGATCCTGTCACTACAGGTTACTCATGGACAACTCCAGGCCTCTCATGGGTGGATTTTCTAACCCAGGGAGGGCCTCTCCCTCACCCACCCGTGGCACCAGGCTGCGAAAGGTGACGAAGAATAGAGCCCTGCCCTTGCCTGGCTTCTGGAACTGCCTCTGCGCTCCTGCAATGTGCCTACACCCACCACTCCCTCGCATCCTCCATCCGTTCCACCACCTGGGCCAGCTTCTTCAGCACTTCCTGTAGTGAGTCAAGCCAGTACCACCAACCCACCTGGGTGTGTCCCTCCCTACCATGAGCGAGCATTCTTCACCAGGGCGGCTGAAGTTTGAAACAGCTTACAAGGCAAGAACAAGTGGCAGAGCCACAAGGGAACTCTGAGTGTGGGACACAAGTACTCCCCTTCTCCAATGACACCGGGTCTCACAGCCCAGGACAGTCTGAAACTCACTATCTAGCCCAGACTAGCCTCCAACTCTCCATCCTCCTGCCACAGTTCCAGAATGCCATGCGTAAGAACACCGCTTTATACTCTGTGGGAAACAACACCCATGGGAGCAGAGCTTCAGGCACGTCAGGGCCCCCTCTCCCTGAGAGCGGCGTCTGTCTACCATACCCAGCAGCATGGGTTCACACTTCCATGGCTTCATCTTCACATGACTCTTCAGGGACATGGTCACCCCCATTTGACAGTGACCTCCAGTCTACAAACTACTCTCAGACGTTATCGGCCTGACCTAAGTCATGCCGAGTAAAGACATGTTTCTCTCTGAAGTCTCCAGGCCTTCCAGACTAAGAGCTGGGATTTCACCCCAGATGGGTCCAGATCTGGAGTCACCCTGCTCCACCTGCTAAGGGAGAAATTCTGAAGGTCCCTCTTTGTCAACACCAGTGGGGACACCAGTGAGCAGAAAGGCACCTAGACAGGAGCCCATGGTTTTTCCCCAATAGCCTGCCACTCAGACACCTGGGAAGCTGAGTGTGCTAAGGCTGTGGGAAATCAGCAGGCAGAATGAAGCAGCAGGCAGGGAAAACTCATCCACAGACCATCAGAAAACCCCAGGCAGGCACAGCACGGGTCCACGCCCGGATCCTTTCCCCTCACACGAGGACAGAGTCCAGCAAGCGTGGCTGGACAAACGCACTCATACTTTCTCATATACTGAGGGAAATTCAAATTTCACATGGATGAAAAGTTTTTTGTTTTTTTTTTCTGTTTTTTTTGTTTTGTTTTGTTTTGTTTTTGGTTCTTTTTTTCGGAGCTGGGGACCGAACCCAGGGCCTTGCGCTTCCTAGGCAAGCGCTCTACCACTGAGCTAAATCCCCAACCCCGGATGAAAAGTTTTTAAACAAGGTTTTAATTAACCCCTTGAGAATGTCATACAATGTATTTTCAAAGAGTTGCTTGCTTTAATTCTGTGTGTGTGTGTGTGTGTGTGTGTGTGTGTGTGTGTGTTTCCTGTGTGGTTCTGTGTGCTACATGCATACACTACCTGAGGAGGACAGAGAGGGCGTTGGACCCTTTGGATCTGGGTTTATGGATGATTGTGAGCCACCCTGTGGGCATCCAGCTCTCTCCTTTTCAACCACTGAGCATCTTTCATATACAATGCGTTTTGATCAATTTGAACTCCCACCCACCAACTCTAAGATCTACCCTCTCTATCTTCACCTTCCTGTACTCAGTTTCTAGTTTTCTTTCCTTTTTTCTTAACCATTGAGTCCAGTTTCTGTTGCCTAAGTACTCTTGCGAGTGGGAACTGCCCTGCATTTTGTCACCCTACCCGGGTTAACAACTTGAAAGAAAACTGACTCTCCCTTTCCCAGTAGTTGTTAATAGCCCCTCGGCCAGTGTAGTGGTAGGACTTCCTCTCGTCCACCTCTCGTCCGTGATGACTTGAGTTTGTGAGGGGCTTGTGCATGCTGCCACAATTGCTGTCACTTTACACGTGCGACTCTCCTGATGTGGCTGGATAACGCTGCTTTCTTGGGGTTATCCGTCACCTCTGTCCCTCACAATCTTTCTGCCACCTTTACCTTGAAGGTCACAGAGCCTTGGCTATAGGCGTGTGCTACAGACGTCTCATTTAGGACTAAGCACTCCACAATCTCTTTTTCTCCAGGCATGGACCAGGCTAAGTTGAGCACCTTAGAATTAATCACCTCTGTTGTAAGAAGAAGTTTCTCTTCTAAGAGAGACGCTGAGTACTGGGAGTGGTTTCTATAGGATGTCCATTCAGCAGAACAACAGCGTTTGGTTCCCTCCCAGGGCTATCTAGACACAGTCCGTGACCCTACTAATGGTGCGAAGTATGAGTTCCAACTCGTGGAGCAGGCCTTAGACATAGCCAAAAGGTGGGTGGTTGCCCCCATAACGTTTATGCCTCCACTGCTTCAGTGGGTGTGTCTTACTTAGGGTTTCATTGCTGTGAAGAGACACCATGACCAAGGCAACTCTTACTAAAAAAAAAAACATTTAATTGGGTGTGGCTTACAGTTTCAGAGGTTCAGTCCATCATCATCACGGCAGGAAACATGGCAGCATCCTGGCAAACATGGTACTGGAGGAGCCGAGAGTTCTACATCTTCATCCACAGAAGGGGGCCTAGAATTCCACACTGGGCGGAGCTTGAGCCCAGAGACTTCAAAGCCCACCCCAACAGTGACACACTTCCTCCAGCAAAGCCACATCTCCTACTAGTGCCCCTTCTCGTGAGCCAAGCAATGAAGCACATGAGTATATGGGGTTGGGGATGGAGGGCAAACCTATTCAAACCACGTAGGGTGTATCTTGCAGTTGTTGTAGCTCGTGGGAGGGATTTGCAGATGGGCGTGTCTGATGGTTTTCTTTTCTACTCCAGAAGTATGCACAGCATCTTCCAGCTCTGTGAAAGCCACAGTCGGGTGAAGCCTCCAGGTGAGTACCGGCTTGATTTCTCCATGTTTTACAATAAGGGCTATCCATGACAGTAGCTTTAGATTCAAGACTCTCTTCATAACTTACCCTGAAATGACAATGTCACAAGGCCATTAATAAGGAAGGACTTCTCCATTTCGATTTTTAAAATTTGTGTGTGTGTGTGTGTGTGTGTGTGTGAGAGAGAGAGAGAGAGAGAGAGAGAGAGAGACAGACAGAGACAGACAGAGACAGAGAGACAGACAGAGACAGAGAGACAGTGAGACAGAGACAGAAAGGTGGTATAGGATGTGTGTGTGTGAGAGAGAGAGAGACAGAGAGACAGAGGCAGAGACAGAGAGACAGACAGAGAGAGACAGACAGACAGAGAGAGAGAGACAGTGAGACAGAGACAGAAAGGTGGTGTAGGATGTATATGTGTGAATTCAGGTGTGAATGCCACAGCATACATGTGGAGGTCAGAGGAAAACTTCTGGGAATCAGTTCTCTCTTTCGACCATGGAATGGAATTCAGATCCCCAGGGTTGTGTGTCACGCACTCTTATACCCTGAGCCGTTTCACCAGCCCAGGGGTCTCCTCCAACTGCACACCGAGGGTCTAGACAGGCCTCTTCACAAAGTTCACAGGTTTATTCCCTTTTCTTCACCGCACTTTCCCTTCTGAAACTGTCTTTATTCTGTGTTTGTTTACTTGTACCCCTCCCTCTTTAAAATCGTTCCCCATGATCGCAGAGGCCGGGTGCAAACAACTGAGGAAGGAATTTCGTTTTGCAAAGCACACAGTGAGCTCAGCCTCCAGCCGTAGGTCCTTGAACTCATGCCCTCTCCACCTCTCCGATGCCTTTCTGGGCCCAGGCTCTGGTTCTCACACACGTGCACATGGCTTGCCCAGCTTCCTCCCCCGCCTCATTGTTGCCATTCAAAATGTTCTGGCAGCTCTCACTGTAAGGCTAGTGGAGAACGCTGAGGAAAATGTCCACTTTTTGCAGAGGTTAAAGTTTGATGAATTGCTTTGGCGAGTCTTAAAATGTGCTGGCTAAAAGCATATGTAAGACTTTTCCTTCCTTCCCTTCTTCTTTCCTTCCTTCCCTTCTTCTTTCCTTCCTTCCCTTCTTTCTTCCCTTCTTCCTTCCTCCCTTTTTTTCCTTTCTTCTTTCCTTCCTTCTGTCTTTTTTAAAAGAAAAAACCAACACCATCTTGCAGATTGACTCATGACCACAAGGGGGCACCATGAGGCCACTCATCTGATCCATCCGCGCGATGGCTTGGTTTGGTACACTGGCAAATTGGCGATTTTTCTTCTGTCTAAGCCATAAAACTCTAAGTGGGAACACTTATTTGGGGCGGCAGACTAAGAAGCTACCTGTTGAGACCGTGATAGCACTAACAAAACGTATGATTTCTTCTTGGTGCCTGAGGCTTTATAACAACTGCGATTCAAGCTTTTTTTTGTCCTAGGTTTGTTTTTAAGTCAGAGTTGGGAGAAATGTACAGAGAGCAACAGCAGTGAGCATCCACTGAGGAAACCGGACATCCTGTTAGCTGACGCCTTCAGAAAGTCTTTCTTCACATGGAACCTTCAAAAGAGTGAAGACGGGCTGTGAACATGGGTGCTCACGAGGTCAGTCAGATCCCCCCCCTCCCTCCGCGTGCGCGCTCGCTCGCTCGCGCTCTGTGTGTGTGTGTGTGCGCGTGCGTGTGTGTGTGTGTGTGTGTGTGTGTGTGTGTGTGTGTGTGTGTGTGTGTGTGTGTGTGTGTTTGTAGGGGAGATGGGAGAGGCGGGAGAGGAGAGGGGGGAGCAGAGAGAGAGAGGGGAGGAGAGGGGAGAGGGGGAGAGGGGAGAAGGAAAGAGAGGGGAGCGGGAGATGAAGACAGAGACAGAGGAAGAGGAAGAAGTAGAGAGGAAAAGGGAGAAGCACAGGGAAGGAAGGGAGAGAGACAGGGAAAGGGAGTAGGAGGGAGGGAGGGAGGGAGGGAGGGAGGGAGGGAGGGATGGAGAGAGAGAGAGAGAACCAACAAGCAGTGGAGGCATTTGAACCCCACCCACTTTTAAATATTGATTCCTTCCGAGGGGGCTTGAATAATGCCATTACTAAGATCAGCTGATGAGTTTGGAAGAAGTAGGGAAAAGGGAACAGGAAAGGATTTTTAATGAGCACCAAGTTATTACAAACTTCCCTTGTACAGACAAGAGTTAGACAAAAGGAAAAAACTGAACTTGAGATCCTATTCAGTGTTCACACCGCCGTGTGTCCCTAAAGAAATGAATCAGCCTCTGAGATGCTGTCTTATCTCCGAAGAGGAGACGATAGCAGGATCTACTTCCTGGGTTGAGGTGGGTAAGAGGTAGGAAGTGGTTGCCTCACTCTGCTCCTGCAAAATAACCTCTGTATGACCTTTATTTCAGGTTATGTGACTTGGAGCCCAGTGAGTGGCACTTCTTGATGTCAACTTTAAAAGTAAAATGACTCCACGTCTGTGGATGATAAAATGACCCCTTTCGCTTCACTCAAAAGATGCCAGGAAAGCTTGCAAATGTTTTGCTTTGTTTGTGATGGGGTTGCACTATCCAGCCCAGGTTGACCTTGAACTCTCAACCTTCCTGCCTCAGCCTCCCAAGTTCCGGGATTTCCATGCCCAGCTTTAATAGCACACTTCTCAGGTGAGCTGAGGAAATGTGTGTCATTCTCAGTTTCACCATTTACCCCAGGCCTCATAACCAGGGTGGGTTTAAGAACCGACTCTCTTGGTCCTCTCTCTCTCTCTCTCTCTCTCTCTCTCTCTCTCTCTCTCTCTCTCAGTGGACATGACGTCAGATCAGTGGCTAAAATACAAGCAGTTTTGGAAAATGTGGCTCAGAAAGTAAAGGCGCTTGCTGCTCACGCCTGAGCCCTCTCCTTGAGTTTGATCCCTGAAGCCTACATTAGGACAGAGAATGGACTCCTGTGAGCTGTTCTCTGCAGGGTGTCCTCATTCCCCACCCACACAAAAAATAAAACACAATACATGCTTTTTTGAAAAGGTAGGGGTTGGAGAGATGGCTCAGCAGTTAAGGGCACTGACTGCTCTTCCAGAGGTCCTGAGTTCAATTCCCAGCAACCACATGGTGGCTCACAACCATCTGTAATGGGATCTGATGCCCTCATCTGTCACGTAGGTCTGCATGCAGATAGAACCCTAATACATAAAATAAATAAATCTTTTTTAAAAAAGGAAAAAAAAACAGTTAATGGGGCTGGTGAGATGGCTCACGGCTCACTGATACTGACACTGGCTGCTTTTTCCAGGTTCGATTCCTACCACCTACATGACAGTTCACAACAGCCTGACTCCAGTTGCAGGGGATCCAATGGCCTCTTCTGGCTTCCACAAGTACATTAGATACACAGACATGCACACAGCCAAAACGCTGATACACATAAAGTAATACTAAATATCAAAAAAAATGTTTTTAAAACCACTTTAATGTGGAGGCTGACCTTTAAGCACCGATTCCCCACATGTCACAAAAGTCCTGGTTTTCTTTGGATCTCTGTTCCAACCACCAAAATGAGGAGTTTTCCTTTTCCATCCACGATGTCTAAGGAGATGGGTCTATCACCTAAGAGTTCTACTGGAGCGACCAAGGCAGTCTCCAAAGCCGTCGTGCTGGGCACTCTAGAAGACCTTTCTAGCACTGACCGTCCTGCTGTGAGCTTTTGAATGAGAATTCCGATGGGAACACTGTCTGCAGGGACTGACTGACCTGTCTGAACCGCAGTTCTATTGAGAAGTTGGAGTGTTGCAGGCTCAGCGACTCAGTACCTTAGTTCAGGCTAGTTCTGATGCTCTGGAAGAACCGCCATTCCTTGCCCACCTCTTCCTCAAAATTAGCATCATGTGACTAATGGATAATAACCTTTTGGAATCTATTGACTCAGCAGACCACTAGTTTCCACCAACCCAAAAGCTAAGAATGTCATCAGATAGCATCTAAGACCTACCGAAAAGCTCCCCTGAGCTCCCTGTGCTGAATCTGCCTCTCTGGTGTTCTCGCCAATACATTTTAAACTTGCCTTGATTTATGACGTTCTACGACCTATCCAACTATAAGGCTTCATGAGACTGCTTCCACACTGGAAATGGAATTTGGAGTTACCTAAATCTATGTTCACAGGTCATGGCTACTCAAAATGGCTCCAGAACAAACTGTCTTGCTCCCTTTAAGATGAGAGCTGTGGTTTTCGCATGGACACCTTAGACGGCACTTTAGCCAGCCAAGTCACCCAGTCATTGCATTGCAGCCTTAGATCTGCCTGCCTCCATCTTCAGCTCATGGCCCCCTTGCTGCTGGCTCTTAGCCACTGGGATTTGGTCTCTTGGAAAAGAGTGTCAGAGTGTGTAAATAACTATGTTTCTGTGTTTTGTTTGTTTTAAAGTTGGGGCCCTCAATGGAGGAGAGTCACACACTGTGCTCAGTGTGCTATTTCAAAGGTATCCTACAAAAGGATACCTTCCATGCCAGCTCTGTCCCCCACTGTTGAGGATCAAGCGCTCACCGCTATCTTAATGTGTATTTATCTCCTGAACCCCCCAGCTGGAGTTTGAAGTTATGAACACATGAGTATGTATCACATAACTGATGGCTCTTCCAGAGAAGTTGAAGTTCTGCCTCTCAACTTGGAAACGTAGACATGTCTCTGGAACTCACAGCTGGTACCACCTAGAGGAGGCACAGTGGTCACACTGAAGTCACTCTAGCCAAGGTGAGGGTGGAGGTGATCTTACATGGATGTAGCAACTAACGCCCACCAGAGCCTGTTAGACTCCTAACAGACTGCCCTCTTGTTTTGGTGATTACCCAGGCAACAAGTTGTGGCAGAGTTAGGATTCAAACCCAAGAAATCTGGCCGGCTTCAATTCATATGCAGACACGCACATGCGCACACGGTGCTATGCTCCATGGGTAAGGGAAAGGGTTTAAGTGGGGTATGTGGAAATAAAAGCAGCAAAACAGAAATTGAATTTGTCTTATTTGTGCTATTGCTGGGTGTATGTAAGCTATCCAGAAACTAGAGGTGAAGAGCTGAAGAGATCCACGTTATCTGGTGTCCTTGGCAGGACATTAGGGCAGACCATCCTGACCTCCCTCATAACCAAAAAGTCCAATCACCCAATTCTTACTTGCCTCCCTTTTTATGTGTATAGATGTTTTGTGTGCATGTATGTCTCTCTACCATATGCCCATACCACCTAAGGATGAAGTCAGATCCCCCAGGAATAATTGTGAACCAACATGTGGGTGCAAGGAATCGAACCCAGGATCAACATTCAAAATGTATTTTTGCTACTCATTTCTGGGTACTAAAAATTTTTTGTATGCCAAACCTAAAGACCATGAACTCTAAACTGGCCACCCAATTCCTGGAAGGACAAGTCAATTCTAAATTTCCATTATTACTGCCAATTCTGTGACATCACAAAGGTCACTCAGGAATGAGAAATAAGAAATCTTGATGCTCTCATCCTACCCTGCAACACTTACCATGCAGGTGCCTCAAGGTGGGGTTTCTCAGATGATTCCCACACACACATAAATCAGTACATGAAAACTAATGCCATGTTATGTCAACAGAGACCCGCATACAGGCCTGGGACCCAACCGCCCATGCTACCCATCTCCCTGATGACACCCTCATGTATTAAACATCATCCCTGTGGCTCCTCCCTGAAGGGCAATGGGGAAGAGACAGATGTATCCAAATAGTAAATAAAGTGATTCCACACATGAGAACATTCTAGTTCATACTTTATTGCATTATGAAAATAATACATTTATTTGGCAAAGTGATCGATCTAGGCTCCAAATTGTAAGAGAATTCTGGTGTCCGGACTATTTTTTAAATGTGAGATATATGAATCATGGCCAGTGCATACTAGCATCCTCGTTAGGTCAATAACCCCATCACGATAGTTTTCATAATTCCATGAAATTACAAGGTGTTTTTGCATCCATTCATCTTATTAGAACAAATCTTAAGAACTGATCTTCATTTTGTCAAAACCAATAGATCTAAGAAACTCCTGCTCAAGAGACAGTTTGAAACACTACCCAGAGTAGTTTGCTTTGGCTCTGCAGTTACATTTCCACCCTCGGTACAGGCTTCACATTCAAAATTGCAGCAGCTTCAGGCTCTGCCCAGCACCGTTCAAGCTAGTACATTACATACATTATTTGAAAAATTGATTTTACAAATGCATAAATACATGCCTATCTACACTGCCAAAATAAAACACAGGGATCTCAATGCTTTAAGACTTTCCGATGCAGGATTCCTGGAACAGCTTTCCAAAGCCAGAGCTATAACTCCACTGCTCTGGAGTTCCACATGGGAAAGGCTGTACTTGTGACGAACACTAAGTGGATTAAAGTTATCTAACACTCAAAATATATTTCCATTACGTCTTTTCTGCTACATTTTCAGAACTGAAGAAGTTTTCAAAAACAGTTCCACTTTTTAAAGAGAAGTGACAAAACCATGTCATATGTATACTGTCTCAGTGGCATTGGCCAGTTCTTGCATTAGGATTGGGAATGGAGAAACATGTTAGGATCTGTTCAAGACAAAGAGCCAGCTACTTCAGCCTCCAAAGCCTCGCCTCTCCCTTGGATCTTCTCACAGGACTTTGCTGGGTACATTAAGGAAATGTGCCTAAAACTTGCCTTTTCATCATTCACATATGACTGAGTTGTTAGAACTGATGCTTTCCTTGCATTTCCTGTAAGTGCATCTAACAAGACTTGTGAAAATGGACTTCCAAGGGGCCAATGCATCCACAGCCTGAACATGGTTTCACAATGTGAATATTGCAACTGCCCTAGAGACCTTTCACCAGTACCCTACACGTATCTGCATAAACAGCAACAACTTTCATCTATGATAACATAGGAGTAGCTAATAAATATTAAAGCTATTAAACTATAGATTAAAATGCAGACCTCTCATAGAATTGAGTGATGTCATTTTGGTACAGTCACCATTATTAATTGTACTTTATTTAATAAAGAAATACATTTCCCCTTGCAAAGATAGCAATTGCAAGTTTACAAATAAAACCACAGTCCTCTATTCATGATGCTAAATCTTCACCTTTTAACCAGCAGCGAACTGATGTTTGTGAATGGTCCGTGGCACCATAAAGAAAGACTATCAAAGGTCACAGGAGCTTAGAGAACAGGTTTATTGACAACAATCTCATAAATACCCTAAGGAAAATCTCAAAAATTCTAAACCTAAAATGTTTAAAATCTGCTCTTACTGGCAATCCCTCAACTAAATAGAGTAACAAGTCATTACAAATGAATGTCACACTTAAAACTTGCTTCATTTTAACCTTTTTGCCAAAACCCTTTTGAGTTACATTTGATTTTCACCCCTCTTGGGTGCAGTAAATCAACATTCATTTTATTAGATTCATAAAATCCAGCTGCTGTGAACCTGAAGGTCATCAGTCAGTAGTATATTACTTTATGAACAAACGGAGCCAAATATCTTTTTAGCCATAGTAATGTCTAAGCAGTCAAAATCCAAACCTTGTGGTTCCCCTCCAAATCGCCCAAAACTTAGGATACAGTGTGAGAAACTGTTTGCATCAGCTAGTAAGTCCATCTGTGTACCTCAGATGTCTCAAACTAAAAAAAGGATTTTTTTGTATTTTGATAAAAATGTACTCGAATATTTCATAACATTAATATTTATTGCTTTATATGAATACTGTATTGAAAGCCAAGCATTCGGTTACACACGAAATTATACAATTATATACCGCTTCACAAAGGCAGTGAACACATTACAGTCTACAAAATCTACTTTACAGAAATTTAAAAATTCTAAATATCAAAAAGTACAGCTGAAGAAACAGGTATAAATTTGGCAGCCAGTAATTCTGACAGGGAAGTTGCAGCTTGCATGACTTTAAGTATGTGAATTTGAAAATGTTGAGTTTAGAGTAATAACCATTGTGCTTTGTGTTGATCTGAAAAATATAACACTGGCTGTTGAAGAAGCATGTTCAAAAATATTAATTCACTTCAAAATGTTATACAAATCATGGTGGTTTCTGTGTACCCTAAAGCTTCAGTCATCTAATCTTAGCTCAGGTACATTACTGAAGGACTCTATGAATTCTTACAGTGACGTTTCACACCAGTGCCATGCGCACACAGGGTAATTCAGAAAGACAGATGTAACGTTGACAATGTGCAGGAAAGCAATCAAGGGTTATGGGCTGTGGGCTCCTCTGAGATGGTGTCACGTCAGCTCCTAAGCGCTCATTCTACACACAGTAAGCTAATGCTGGAGCGCAACTCCCAAGATAAAGCACGCTGTCTCATAAATAATGAAGTCTTTTTCTCAGGCACCTTAGAAGTATACAAAAGAATTCAGTTTGCACAGATCTCTTGGAATGTGTTTAACCTGGTATTTCAATAGACTTAAAGATTCCCAGGGTTTCACAGGGGCCAGATTTTTGTCTCAATTACTCAGAAGAGAAAGAAAATGTCTTCTGAAAGAAGTGAACTCAGTTATTACCAATAAAAAAGTATCCACTGTATTCATCTCTTATAGAAACAGAAAAATATAACATTCCCCCAGGATAATCTACATATGTATATAGGACTTAAAGTCCCATTGTACAGTCCAACAATAAAAACCTGAAACCACATGAAACCCTATAATTCACATGTTAACATGTTTAAACTATGACCAAAATATGAAACTGCTAGAGACAAAGACAAAAATCTTCCTTGTGTATGTATAAACCAAATGAGATCATCTTTAAAGTTTTCAAAATTATAATTATCTTCCAGTTTAAAAACTTTAATTCTAAATTAAAAAAAAAAATCTATACACAAACCACTGATTTGAGTACACCAGGAAAAAAAACAAACAAAAAACCAAACAAAACAAGAAAATCAGCAATAAGCGGGACCCAGAGGAGCCGGTATTCACAGCTCTTCCACGTACAACTCTTTCAGGGTTTATTCTTAAGGTTCTTTATTTTACAGCCTGTTTCTCTTGTAAAACTAAAGGTCCACTTTATTTATTACTTAAAAGTTTTATACAGTGTAAAACCAGAACTGTATGTAAAATACTGCCTCTAAGTGTTTTTAAGTAGTTATTCTTGTTCCACTGGTTCATCTGTGACTTCTGTGGCTTCATCATTCTCCATGGCTGACCCTGACACACACTCTCCAGTTTTCCTGGCAGGGGGCCCTCCTGACTCCTGTGTCTCCCGGCAGTCAGAGCCACCCCTCGAGGCCCCGGCACTGTCACTCCTTTCTGAAGCGGAGTCTGTCTGAGATGGAGACGCACCAGAGCCCTCCGTCTGATGGCTCTCCTCTGAAGTCTCTTCGTTCACAGTTAAGGCATCATCAGATTCCTTTTCTTGATTTTTTCTTTCTGGAACCATTTCTCTTGGTGTCATAAATGACTCTGGAAATAAACAAATGTTGCAGTTAATTTTCAAAATACACCCAGTTAAGTTTCTTGATTTCTGTGTCTATAGCTCATGGCTCCGCGAACTCAGCAGCAAGCACACAGGAACCCCGTGTACACGTATGTGGGAAAGAAGGAGTGATCGCCACCCCCTCTCTCACCTTCCTCCTCCTCCTCCTCCTCCTCCTCCTCCTCTTCTGTACAGTGCTGCCTGGTTCGACTTTCTCTGTCCTTCTCAGGGGGCGATGATGCTGTTTCTGTTTCCTCTGCTCTAACTGAAGAGACTTCACTGGACACCGCTTGGCTAGCTGTCTCTCGGACGTCACATTCATCGTCAAACTTCAGTCTTTTCGCCTCACGTTCCTCAGATTCCACAGTATCTTCATCTGGATGTTTGTTTTTACCAGAGCTTGGAGAGGAAACTTCTGAATCAGATGCTGAAGAATCACTGCAGATGGTTTGTTAAAGTGTCATTAATAAAATTACTTTCCTCATAATTTGCATTCTCACCTCTAATTTTAAGTTTAAGAAACTGACTGTGAAATTAAATGGTAGTATCTGCGTTAAGAAAACCATTTCCAAAGCAACCTGAACTGTTTCATGAACATTCCCATTAGGACCAATTTGTCAGGTTCTGGGAGCTTTCTGGAAAACTCTAGGAAATCTTGTCTACATTCATCTTCAGCTGTACTGATGCAATACATAAGCCCTGTCCCTTCGGTCACTTTAAGGCCTGTTCTGTCCCTCAAACCCATGGAAAGTTCTGGGACTCCCAGGGCACCAAAGCCTAAAGACCTCCAAGTACATACACAGAGCCTCCCTTACAAGTACACACCAAATCATGTATCCCCTTTATATATGAATCACTGCTAGGGGACACAATACCTAATGCAAACGAGCACTCTGGGCACAGGGGACAAAGTCTATAGCTAACCAGGACAGATGCAAACGTTCTCCTTCTCCCTCAATTACTTTTGATCTTTTACTGACTAAATCTTTCAAACCCATAGATGGAGCCCATTAAATACGGAAGGTCCATTCTATCTTGTAAATAGTAAATCATGCTATAAAACCTTTAACAGATGCTATGCATTTCTTGCTCTTTAAATATAAAACACACAAACCTGTGTCCTTTCTCTTCACTTAGCTGTAGGTCTGAATCTCTGCTATCTGTGCTCTCAGGCAAACCATTTGTTGTTAAGGGGGCTGACAAAGAAAGCTTTGGTCGATTAAGTGGCCTGGGTGTTCCAGGCCCATTTATATTAGACCTATAATGAGATAAATGAACATCATTTTCTACTTTTAGAAATAATATAAAAATAAAAATAAACAAAAATAAGCGCGCGTACACACATACACACATACACACACACACACACACACACACACACACACACACACACACACATCACCCCTTCCAAACTACACATCACAAGTATTTGCAATAATTCTGGCTTTTGGATCTGTGCCTTACCCTATATTAGCAAATGTAGCCTGGTGTCTCCAACACATATCTTCCCCATAAAATGTTTATTTAAAAAACAAAGTATACTGAGCCTTAACTCAAATACTACCAGAAAACAGACACTCTGGGCAATTTTAAAAAAGAAAATAAACCACAATATTCTCACCTGTCAGTATAGTTTGGGGAGTTTCCAGGAAACATAACACCATTCATTCTGTTTAAACTATTAGAATTGTTCTTCCTGTAATTGAAACAAAACAACAACAACAACAACAACAACAAACAAAACACTTCAGGTGAGCATGGTAGTGTATGACTTTAATCCTAACACTGAAAGGCTGAGGAAGTAGAGCTCTGTGAGCTCAAGGCCAGCCTGGACCATAACAAGTTCCAAGTCAGCCAGGGCCACAGACTCAGACCATGTCTCAAAATAAAATAAAGCCATAAAGAAGAAACTGAAGGAAGGAGGTCATGAATGGCTACTTTGTAAGAATCTGGGTATAGGTCTGGAGTGATTACTCAGCAGGAAGAGTCCAAGCCGCTCTTCCAGAGGACTTGCGTTCTGTTCCCAGCACCCACACGGAGGCTCACAACCATCCATTAACCCCTTCTCCATAAGAGCTAATGCCCACCTTCAGAACACCATGGCATACACATGGCATACTTACATACATTCAGGTAAAAACACTCACACACATAAGCAAAATAAATACATTAGAAAGAAAAATCTAAGTCTAGAAGTAGAAGGTCTTGTGTAAACAGCTGCCGAATTCAAACACATTAGCACAGGCACACACCAATATTGAGATTGGTTTTAAAAATAAACTATTAGTCAATGACACTTGCTTCCAAACTCTTGAAATGTCATCTAACTTTACATTCATCAGAAAAGCAAAATATTTAATTCAAAAGGAAATCAATTTTGTAGCATAATTTTTTGGTTCTACCCAGAGACAGCAATAAATTATTTCAGTATCTGATTTAGTTAAAACAAAAAAAAAGGTAAAAAAAAGTTCTGGGGTTGGGGATTTGCTCAGTGGTAGAGCGCTTGCCTAGGGAAGCTAAGGCCCTGGGTTCGGTCCCCAGCTCCAAAAAGAACCAAAAAAAAAAAAAAAAAAGTTCTAAAAATAAAATTTTTGCTTTTAAATAAGTCAGTGGATCTATGCAAGTAGCAGTGTCTTCTTCCCAGCCCTTCTCATGTCCTAGTCTCTGAATGTGCTGGGGTAAGGTTGAGGGGTGAGGGTTCACTAGCCTTCTGAAATTTCTAGGACATCCACAGACAACAAAGAATTATGCATGTGGCCTAAATACTAATGGTGTCATGGCTGAACAGATGTCTGGAATCAAGTCCTTAATTTGGATAGTTATCTTGACAATTAGCAATACCCGTCCATCATGGAGAATACCATGAAGTAAATCTTATTTCACACCTAACTGCCACCCTACAAACACATCTACATGGCCAGAATTGGAGTAATTAACTCGTCTCTTTGGTTCACATCTTTCTACTGGAAGCACCTGAACAGTAGTCTGGCAACATTCTACCTCAGGGACCAGGTGCAGATTACAACGAATGGATGCCACCGTGCTTAGTTACATATGAAATACTAAATGTAGATTGTTTAAATAACACCATTAAAATAACTAGACTACAGTATTATCTACCAAAAGCAGAAAATATACTTACTCTGAAGAAGGACAAACGCAGCTAACAACCATGACATTCTGAAATAACAGAAACCGGTATGTCAGTGAATGGAAGGAAAGCACAGAACATAAAATGTCAACCTTGTGGTAGACTTTCACAACCAGCCTCATGGGCAAGCCTCCATTTACTCCAACACAAAGGACTGGTTAAAAATGAAAGCCAGCAAAAACTACGAGCAGCGAGACTTCCAGGTCTGACTGCAGCAGCCGCTGGCTTGCTTTACCATGTTGGTATTTACCTCAGATGTGTATATGTCTTTGAATTCAAGTCCACAGAACCTTCCCACTGTACAGGTCTCAAGATCAGGCCTCACCTCCACTCCTACCCATCTTTTAAAGCCCTGGAATTCACTAGATAGATCAGGAAGGCCAATTCAGAGATGAATTAGATTGCCTCTGAGTGCTGGAATTAGAGGCTTGTACCACCACACCAAGATTGTTTTCTTGGGTTTGGGGATTTAGCTCAGTGATAGAGCACTTGCCTAGCAAGTGCAAGGCCCTGGGTTCGGTCCCCAGCTCCAGAAAAAAAGAAAGAAAAAAAAAAAAAGAGTGTTTTCTTACAGGAAGGACAATTCCAATAATTTATCAGATAAGTGGCATTATGACCTCTGAAAACTCGTCATCATATTGTAGGGGAGAATGTTGGTTCATTTTAAAATAATTCTTAATACTTTCTTTTAAAAATCATATTTTGGAAGCCAAAGAGAGACCAAACCCCCTCTTTTGGTGATTATACCAGAAAAGTACTTTTAAGTTTGTCTCTTAGTCCTGTCATTCAAATTTCAGAAGAAACAAATTTTGTTCAAATCCCTGGGCTCAGAATGTAAAACACCATAGCACTGATTTGACAAATGCAGGCTGTAATACCCTGTCTGTTCATCTAACACACACACACACACACACACACACACACACACACACACACACACACACACACACACACACACACTTACTTCAAAACACAATTACTTTGGATCCTTAAGCTGAAGTACTGATGACTCCTGAAGTTGACCTTCGGAACCTCATTTATAAACAAAGACTCAGCAAGTTAGGTAACAAAGACTCAGTAGTTAGGTAAGTCCTAACTACTGAAAAATACCAAAGTTAACAGTCCTAAGATTCGGGGTTGGGGATTTAGCTCAGTGGTAGAGCGCTTGCCTAGGAAGCGCAAGGCCCTGGGTTCGGTCCCCAGCTCCGAAAAAAAGAAAAACAGTCCTAAGATTCCATTCCCAGAGTAAAAGAACTGATTTTGAAACAAAACAAACAAAAAAATGGAGTATTTCCATTCTCCAATACTCTTTCCTTTATTACCTTCCACCCATAATCTAAACCAGATCTTTCTAGTCAATATATACCACTTAAATGGTTTTACATTCAAGTTTCCAAGTGCTTCTGACTTTTGGAATTCCACAGTGACATTTACAATGTACTGCTAATTCTCGTGTCTCCGTGGTTTTTTTTTTTTAATGCTTTAACAAAGAAAACAAAATAAAAGTAAATAAGCAGATCTCTTCAAACTTAATTCTCATGATAGAATACATACCTTTTCTACTCCTCTGAGAAATTTGTCAGTTCCTGTATAATTTCTTCTTGGATCTGTTAGCAATTCACATAGTCGTTGAATAGTAAAAGGGATACTGCAAGATAATTTTATAGTTTGAGGATATTAGTGTGAGAAATTAGGAGCAGTTTAAGTAAGCTACAGAGAATGAATGTAGGAGTCACTTAGAGCAATAAAAAGGAACACAGAAAACAGAATAGTGGGCTGGAGAGATGGCTCAGTGGTTAAGAGCACCGATTATTCTTCCAGAGGTCCTGAGTTCAATTCCTAGCAACCACATGGTGGCTCACAACCATTGTACCAGGATCTGATGCCCTCTTCTGGTATGTCTGAAGACAGCTTACAGTACACTCATATGGGTAAAAAATAAATAAATCTTTTTTTTTTAAAAAAGAATGCTTTAAAAACTCATTCCAGAAAAAGATTAGTACAATATTCTAAATTCTGACCACTCAATTTGAACTTTTTTTTATAAAAGAGCTAACATAAACAATTATTCAACAACAGCAAGCTTTCAAGCTTTCTTTTGTTCCCATTTTTACTGAACATCATAAATGATTATGATTCTGTTACTAGAGTATAATAAATTAGTTCTGACACAAAAGTATTTTAAGTAGACTTTCCTCCATTACTAAAACTTTTATACATTTAGTCAAACTTTACTATTTTCTAAAAACTTGTGGGGTTAAATATACTAAACACTTTTGCCAGAATGAAGTTTTCCCTTAAACTTCACAGCAAATCCAAAATATAAGACTTGGAACAATAATCACTTTACAAAGAATTTAGAAGAAATGAGAGAAATGGCTCATCAGTTAAGAGCATTGGATGCTCTTCCAGAGGATTTGAGTCCCAGGACCCACATGCAGCTCACGACTTTCTCTAACTCTAGCCCCAAGGCATCCAACAACACTGGTCTCTGTGGGAAGCAGGCACACATTCAGTAGTACGTAGACATACATGCAGGTAAAACAACATATAGAAACAAAGACATTTTTCAAAAAGGTTTTGGACTCAGAATTATTAGCAATCATCAAAATTACAGCAAAGGGAAATGTGAGTACAAAATGGCATGCTGAAAAAATGCACAAAATACATCTCTGGATTTCAGTGTTTAAAAATTAAATTAAATTAAAACCTACTTATGCTGCTTATGAAGGGAATTTCAAAGCCGTAAATTCACAATGTTCACAGTGCCTTCATTTCCACTCAACAGTCTACCCTACAAGCAATGCAGATACTGTATGGCAATGCCATAACCTGAACCCAATTCCCCTAACACATCAAAACACACACACATCTTTGTACCACACACATCAGGTAGAAATTATAGTAGGTTTTTTTTTACTGAATAAACTATACTTAAATCTCACGCTTTTTTAAAAGACAAGGTTTCACTTTTGTAGACCAAGCTGACCTCAAACTCAGGTATCTGCCTGCTTCTGCATATTCAGTACTACAATTGAAGACACCGTGCCATCATACTTAACAAAACTCACATTCTTGAGGGGAGGGGTGAGAGACAGGGTTTCTCTGTGTAACAGAGCCCTGGCTATCCTAGACTTGCTTCACAGACCAGGTTGGCCTTGAACTCAAGAGTTCTGCCTCAGAGTGCTGGGATTAAAGGCGTGCACCACCACACCCGTCAAAACTTAACATTCTTTTTTTTTTTTAAAGTATTTATGAGTACACTATAGCTGTCTTCAGACACACCAGAAGAGGGCATCGGATCTCATTACAGATGGTTGTGAGCCACCATGTGGTTGCTGGGAACTGAACTCAGGACCTCAGGAAGAGCAGTCAGTGCTCTCAACTGCTGAGCCATCTCTCCAGTCCAAAACATTCTTAACACCAATACTATTTCTTGCATTATGTCAGAGTACGATTTAGAAAATATTGTTCATAATAAAACAAATGTTTTCTGATTAAAATCCAAGGCTCTATCTTTATTCCACCAGCAGTCAAATCTGGACATTGTTCTGCCAAAGAATGTAAAATAAGAAGCAGCATTTGCCTCACATCAGAAGCGGACAACACAAAACAATGTCAAGTACACCAAAGAGACAATCTGAGTACAAAGCTAAGCAGATGACCATAACATCAGACAGCCTAATATTAGAAAACAACAAAAAAATGACAGTTACAGACATGTGGATCGATGGAACAAAACAGAAGACCCAAATGTGTGCATGTTACTATCATCCCACACTTGACAAAGATGCCAAAAACTACACAATGAATAGAAAGACAGCATCTTCAGCAAATAGTGCTGGGGAAACTGGATGTCCACATGTGAAAAACTCAAATAAGACCCATTCTCTATTACCTTGCCCTACTACCATTATAGAAATCCACAAATGTTTAAAATACAAAATCCACAACTGGTGTATCGACAATGCAACCCTTGCTCCTAAGGCTCAGGAACAAAGCCTAAGATGGGGTGGAAAGATTTGCAGGAATCAGAGAACAAAGATGTCTGCTGCTGAACAGTGTCTTCTAGACTTAACAGGGAAGCTACACCATTAAGTCTCAACAGTATTGCTGTCCAAACAATACTTGCACAATGACAACATCAGCTGATGTGTGGGCACGAATCAGGGAACTCAGACAAGGTCCTTCCTCCGGGTGAAGAATCACAGGCAAACCGCAAAAGGCATAGCCACGGTTAAGAGCACTTACTGCTCCTGCCAAAGATCTGGATTTTGACCTTAAAGTATTCCTGCATGCGTAAGGTACACAAACCTATACTTGGGTGTGTATATATATAAAGTTACAGGCAATAAAGGGATACTAAAAGAGAAAATCATTCTTCTTCAGGAATGAGACCCCTGATAAATGATCCAATCCTAAGTGAGTAGCCCAAAACATATATACAGGAGCAACACTCAACTCAGTATGCTACACACTTACATACCATACACAGACAGACAGATGGACGGACAAACAGACACACACACAGTCTCTCTCTGTCTCTCTCTCAAAGGTCATGAATTTGAGAGTAGGGGCAACAGGAGGAAAGGAAGGAGTGGAAATTATGTAAATGTAGTGATTACGCATTTAATTCTAGGGGGAAGGAAAAGGTCCAAAGAGCCATTCACTTTTGTATGTAGCAAGCATGTAGCTTTAGTATTATGTCTTTCTTTTTTACTCAGTCTACACACTATTCATGGAACCTAATAAATATCAAAAACTGAACAGAAGCTGGGTGTGGCAGGGCACAACATTAAAAGCTCTCAGTAGAACAAGGCAGATGGATCTGGGAACTCCAGACCAGTCAGAGATACAAGTGAGACAACAGTGAGATGATGCTGCATCCTTTCAAGGTCCCACAAGCCTGACTGGGGGCAGTGAGGAGGGAATGAAGAAAGGGCAAAGACACACTAACACAGAGAAGCTAAGACCAGGTGGTCTGTGCTCTCAGACAGAGAAACGCTGTAACACCCAGGAAGCTCAGTGTGCTTGTTAGTGTTTACAGGGGAATAAGGAGGTGTAGGAGCGCCATCTTCAGGCCATAAATATCCAGGAGAGGAAAGCTATTGGATTCTTTCTGCACATACTGTCAACATTTACTAGAAGCTTTACCACTCTCCTGGGTCCTTGTCTTGTCAAACACATTCACTCATAATCTCACTTGATCATACGTGACACTGTCTTAAATAAAAGCTGAATAGACTCCTCTCTATACTAAGCCTTAGCAGTTAAATGTACCAACTTCTTTCAATCTTGGCAAAAAGCCAAGATTAAAAGTATATTAATGTTTGTATCAGTCCATATCCCAAAACCAATCTTCAGTATGTCAAAGTTTTTAAACAAGTTAATCATTTCTACTAATACTTATAGTACTCTAATATCTCTATTAAATATGTATCAAAAACTAACTAGTTTTATATAAATCCTACTTTCCAATTTTAAGAATTTTATTTGATTATCATACCAAGACCTATCATCACAAGGCAAGGTGAGGGGATAGGATAAGGAGTACCAAATTATACCAATTCTCAACTAATCATACTATGAAAAAGGAAGAGAAAAAATAAGTACATTTTAATGAACAGATTCACTAGTGCTGTTAAGTGCACATAAAACCACCACCCAGGTTCTCAGTGCACACTTGAGAACCTACCAGTCTAGACCTGCAGTCTTCTATGGCCTTGTTTAAGGAAGTCAGTTATCGTAGAAGCTAACAGTTCAAGTAATTAAAAAAATTATTATTCTACTTTTTAAAAGGGAAAAGTGAGTGGACAACTTGAAATTCAAAGAGCAAAAAATTTACATACACAAATTTACTAAAATAAGGATAAAACAGGGAGGGGAAGGTGAAAGAGAGTAAGGTAGGGAATACAGAAAGGGACAAAAACTAAGTGCCATTTGAGAGGTATAAAAACCCATAAAGTAGAAGCTTCTTGAAATATATACATATCTAAATGAAATCACCATATAATGGGAGAAATAAAGCCCCAGTTAGACACTGTCACCAAATAAAACCTCCAATTCTAAGGATAGGTTACATCTAATCAAGTTGTTGGCCAAAGGGGTCCCATGCACACCCTCAAAGGCTATTGGTTACTTTCCATAAACTGATGGCAAACCCTATTGCTGACTCGACTCAACTAACATAAAGACAAGCTGATACTACTTAAGAGCATTTACCTGTATGAACTAGTGTTCATGACACTACAAGTACTCTACACCCTACCGAAAAGGAAAAGGGAAAACTAACCCAGCTACTTCAATTTTCAATGTTAATGGCAACCTACTCTCAAGATATACTTGCACATTAGTGGCATAGTGTCTGTGGGAGTAACCAACCAATACTTGATTGGATTTAAGGCCCACTCCATGAGATGAGACCCATGGAACCCATACCTGACAATGTTTAGAAGACCAAGAACCTCATTTAGATAGTCCAGATACCCAAGGGAAAACCAAATACTACTGTTCTAAAAGAACACAGCAATAAAATTACTCCCAATGATATTCTACTTCCTCATACATCAGCAGTGGCGTGCTCGGCCATCCTCAGAGAAGCCTCCTCCTCCTCCAACAGATAAGAACAAATACAGAGTCCCACGGTCAGACATTGTGCAGAGTAAAAGACTTTGGAACACTTAGCCCTGAAGGGAAATGATGTCTCTTATCAATCCCTCTCCTCAGGGATCAGGGAACTCTGAAGAAGAGGAGGCAGGAAGAGTGCTAAGAGTTGGAGGAGATGGAAGATACCAAGGAAACAAGGCCTCTAAGCACAGAATGAGTGAGTGTTGCACATACGAACACTTACAGAGGCTGTGGAAGATGTACAGAGTGCATCAGAGGATGTCCTAGAACTGTGAGCTAACTAGACACAAATCCTGATCTCCAATCAAAAATTACATGCAACTGATAGCCACTTAATTAGTTTTCTCCAGGGGAATCTCACTGGGTAAACAAAGCAAGGATAGGCCACCATTCCCAGCAGCAGACCAACATAAAATGAACCCAATGGCATCTTGGGAAGTTGTTCATAATGTGTCAGGGCCTTTTTTTCTTTTTAATTTTACAGGTCCTTTACGAATACATAAAATTATGGTTTACAGTTTTGTGTTTTCATGAGATTGCTGTGTGAATGTGTGTATGTGTTCCTTGTGTTTTATTTTCTGTTCGCTTTGTCCTACTCCAATTTATTTGTTATTTTATCTTATTTTACTTTATTATTATTCCTTAGATGACTGTTTTCTTAGGAGAGACCAAAGAAAAATGTTATAAAGATGGGAAGCCATAATTGGAATATATTGTGTGAAGAACAAAATCTACATTCAATAAAAGAATTAAAATAAGGAAGTAGACAACTTGCAATTCAAAGAGCAAAAATTACTCAAAATTTACAACAATTTTAGAAAATAGTGATGTGTTAAGATTCTTTGAAGCATTTAATTTACAGCTTTTAAATAAAACTAGAAGCACAGCAGCAATACAATAACACAAATAGAACAAGCGGTTCAGCCTCTAAGATCAATGGCTGCTTTGCAGAGGACCAGCATATACATGGTAACTCATAAACATCTGTAACTCCAGTCCTAGGGGAGCTGATGCAGTATCCTGGCTTCCAAGGGCACCATGGACATGGTGCACAAACATACATGCTAACAAAATACCCATCGACAAAAAACAATTAATAAAAAATTTTCATTTTATTTTACAAAAGTACAAACTGGCACCTTGAATGTAGACAGAAAAGATATACACAAAACTCCAAACACAGAGGTATACGTGGGCATTTTGTGATAAAGCTAAGAGGTAACTCAGTGATAAAATGTTGGCCTAGAAGTTGGAGTGGCTTGATTTCAATCTGTGGCATCATACACACACACAAAGTTAACAGCCTGTTTGTGTTATGTTCTTCCCTAGAGCAACAAATCAGCAAAAGATGTTCTGTAAAAACATATTACAAACAAGCATGGTTCACAGTACTGCTCCCCGAGTCACTTTTTTAAAAAAAGCCTGCCTATCTCTAGAGAAAAAAAAGACACATTCTGAGCTAATAATATATATGCTTTCTTTTTTGTTTTTAAAAGGTGTGTGTGTGTGTCCCCACCAGTTTTCTGAATAGCCTGGCTGTGCTGGAACTAACTCTAAAGACCAGGCCATCTCCAACTCAAGAGATCTGCCTGCCTCTGCCTCCAGACTGCTGGGTTAAAGGCATGGACTACCACAGCCTGGCTGCAGGTAGTTTTTGAAAAGCCTGACATGGGTGTTGGGAACCCGACTGTGGCCTTCTGGAAGTACACATTCTTAACAGCTCAGCCATGGCTCAAGCCCCTCTCCTTTCTGCTTTTGAGACAGAAGATCTTAACTATGTAGCACAGGCTGGTCAGCACTGAGTCTTAAATCATCCCAGACTCCTGAGTGCTGGGATGACATGTGTGATGAGCTACCACACCAGGCTATACAAGTACCTACTGATCACTGAGGCATCATATCCCTTGTAAAATAAACATACAAGTAGCATGCACCATGATTCCAATATATTCTTTTCTGTATGTATTTCTGGACCTAAAAATATATCACTTTTATCAAAGACAACCTATAACACGATTAATGTATACTAGAAAAAAGATTCCCAACTGATGAATAGGCCTGAGGAATGACTCAGTGGGTAAAGTATTTGCTGTGCCTCAACCCAAGGACCTGAATTTGAATAGCCAGCACAAATCTGTATCCCAAATGCTGTAAGCAGAGACAAGTAGATCCCTGGAGCTCAATCACAGCCAATCAATGAACTCCAGGGTCAGTGAGCAGTTGAAGATGACACTCTGACAGATCTGTGGTGACCACAGTAAACTACACAGATGAGCACACACAGGCACACATCACAAACACAATATTACTAAAAAAGAAAGAAAATAAACTGGATGGAAAGCAAAATGATATGGTTTCTTTTTAATTTATCAAAATCTATATTCAGAACTTAAAAGGTTATCATGTTTCAACATGTCAATATATAATTATAGACCAAAAAGGCAGGTATAAAATGAAAATTCATAACGTACCACTAATTAAGACTTAGATCCTGCCTAATTAGAGTAAATAATTAAAAAACAGTCGTTCTGAAAACTGGAATTAAAATACTTATGGCTCAAAGATGAAAAACACCTTAAGAGCAATTATGCTTAAGTGTGCTTAGGCATTTAATGACTGTTCAAATCATCTGAAGTAGATGAATACATGTTTTAACAGGTTAAAAATTAGAAATATTTTAGCTTTATCCAATAACCTACTTATCTGTTATCTATTCTAACTTTAATACAATTAAGAATATTTGCTTTTACTAATTTATAAATTAGCTCAATTCACAATGAAATTGTATAATTCACTTTAACTCATATATCTGAAATGGCTATGCATTTTGTGTGTGTACACATACATACAGACACAAGAATTCTACAAAGGAAGTCTGTTTATCCTGCATACACCCAGTTCAAAAATAAATCTTATGCAACATATAACAAACATAACATGTGGCTTTTTCCTGGTGCTTAATTTCTTAAGAGTCCTAACTAAACTCATAGTGACCAGGCAGGCATGTGGTAAATGACTAAGGTGCATGGTCAAGATAAGTCTCCTTCCATTCCAGAGCCAGGGAAAACTAATGTGATGGAACTTACACACCAAGCATGGCATCTCCTGGAAAAGGCAGTTTTATTAATAGACCCAATGTCAAAGCATAAGCTTCTGATATTGTAGGCAAACCCCTAAACTTAAAATAATAAGCAGCTGAGAATGTTGGTACACACCTTTAATCCCAACAAAGGATAAAGAGGCAAGTGGATCTCTGTGAATCCAAAGCCAGTCAGGGCTACATAGTAAGACCCTGTTCCAAATACCAGCCCCCAAAACAATCAGGCTATTTGTGGATTAAAAACATAGAATTAAAACTTCTTCACAAAACCTACCAGTAAGCAGGAACTTTATTAACATAAACCAAGTCACTGTATTTCATACTGTTATCACACACTTCAAATCGCTAGTGCCAATGCAGTGCGCTCAGCAGTTCACCCTCACAAACGTGTCATCGTCCCTTGAGGACGTAAGCACGACACTGTGAAGCACAGCGCTGCTGTTATAGCATCACACTCATTTAGTGTTCCTGGTGTTTTCAATGTTTTACAAAAGGTTAAAAGTGTTGAGTTATTGGAAGAAAGGAAAACACATAAACTCTAAAATAAATAAACCTCTTATAAATAAGTCTTCACCAAGTATCAAGATAATATCAAATAAACAAAAGAAATATTAAAACATAATTTGATATAGGATATCACTGCTAACACGCATGTTTAAAATCTGAACACCCTCGAAATTCATAAGAACAGTTCGAGTTTTTTTCAAGATTGTAAACATTTAAAATATTTATGAACCAAAATTTGGCAAACACTAAAGATAAAAGTCAATTATCAATCTGATATAGCAAAACTTAAGAAAAAAAATATTTGATGTTAAAATTAACTCTTGAAAATATTATCACTATCATTATGTGCATACCCATTAAATCCAGTGACAATTTTCAGTATTCTTTCCTTCATTTCATCAAAGGGAATATATTCAACATTAGGATTGGGAGGACCTCTTGGTTCAGGAGCTGAAGTTCTAAAATCATCCATCACTTTCTCCAGTTTGAAAATGAAATAGCCTTTAAATTGGGACCACTGAATCCTATAAAAAAAAAAAAGTCACAAAATATTAATAATTACTTAACACTAAACACACAAATCAGACATTATAAATGCGTTCATAATTTTCATGCTATAATGCTTATATGGATTAGGAAAGTCTCTTACCACTACAAGTACAGAATATGCCAGGTTTAGTGGTGTACACCTATAATCCCAGCACTTGGGAGACTAAGGCAGGGGGATCTCTAAGAGTTTATGGGCAGGTTTGTCTACAATGTAAGTACCACACGGTGAGATCTTGACTCAAAAATATAAACAAATAACTACATTAAGCCAAAATAACTTTAATTTCACCCCCACTCCTGACACTTTCAGTCAATTGTCATTTGAGGTACTCAGGGTGCTGGTCCTAGCCTGTCTGACAAAGTAAGTAAAGCATACAACTGCCTAAGCTAGGAAGAAGGAAGAGCTCAAGCATGAGGACAAGAGGTTGGATTCCCAGAACCAGGTACCAGGTAGGTATGGTAGCCACCTACTATAATTCCAGTGCTTAGGTGAAGACGGGATCCCTGAAGCTAGCTCACTAGCCTGACAAGCTATGAGCAAGCTCTGGGTTTAACAAGAGACACGGACTCTACTGAACAAATATGGTGGAGAAATCAATTCCAACACCAACTTTAGATACACATGCACACAAGCACACAAATATTGCATGGGGGAAATATGCATTTTTCATCTCTATTCATTGTTACGTGGCAATTTCCTCCAAGATAAAATGCTCCATCTTTGAAGGAAGCTGTTCAGACTCAGGAAATTAAGGAATGCCCTTAAGACCCAGTCAGTAAACAACTTAGCTGTTTCATAAGGACCTGGGATCCTGACACTGACCAACTCCCTGCAACCTGCTTTCCCAAGCTTATATAATCTGTAAGAACTGTTACTTTTAGTCCCAGCGTTTGCTAAGATATTAGCCTTTGCCTCCTGCACCTGTGCTGTATCTAATTATCATGGAGTCATCTGTAACAGGGAGGACACTCCTTAAAGGAGGACTGTAAAATGTGTCCATTATCATGCAAACATGCCTTATGCCCATGGCAGCCACATGAAGAACTGTTACTTTTAGTATGTATGGGTATTTTGTCTGAATGTTTGCCTGTAAACTTTCTGGGTGCCTGGTGCCCAAAGAGGCCATAAGAGGGTGTCAGATTTCCTGAAACTGAAGTTTTGCTGACAGTTGTGAGTTGCCATATGGGTGTCAGGAATCAAAACTCAGGTCCTCTGGAAGAGCAACAAGAGTTCTTAACCACTAAGCCACCTCACTAGCACTGTCTCACTCCAAGGCCACAGTGCCTGGAAGACACACCCTCTGACATGCTCGGCTAACTACAAGCAGCACAGTACATTCCTTATTTCCAGTTCCCCCCCGTAACCAGCTACCCATCCCAGAGTGAGCTTTTGGTGAAAAAGCATTTCTGTTCTTGTAAGAAACCCTTCATCCACACTTCTGTAAGGACCATCAGTGCATTTGAATACTTGGTCTTTAGGGAGTGATGCCACCTGACAGGAATTAGGAAGTGTGGCCTTGAGGGAGTAGGTGCAGCCTTGCTGGCAGAAGTATGTCACTGGGGATGGGCTTTGGAGTTTCAAAAGCTCGAGCCAGGCCCAGTGACTGTCTCTTCCTTGCTGCCTGTAGATAGTGACATATAGCTTTCAGTTCCTTCTCTAGCACTCTGCCTGCCTGCATGCCATCATACTAATAATGGATAAATTTCTAAACCAGTGTTCTCAACTTCTGAGTCCAGACCCCTTGGGGACTAAACATCCTTTCACAAGGGTCCAGTCAGCTAAGACCATCAGAAAACAGATGTTTACAACTCATAACAGTAGCAAAATTACAGCTATGAAGCAGGAAGAAAAACAATTTTATTGTTGGGGAATCAGTATTACATGAGGAACTGTATTGAAGGGTCACAGCACTAGAAAAGTTAAGAACTACTACCTAAAGTGTAAGTGTAAGCAAGCCCTAAATACTTTCCTTTATAGGAATTGTCATGGTCTTGGTGTTTTTCACAGCAATAGAACATTGACTAAAACAACCAGTAAATGTAAACAGAGCCAGTGCTCACCAAGCTGGACTTTGGTGGCGGTATCCTTTACTTAGGTCTGACACTGGCTCCTAATCAAGCATGAGTCAAGGTTCGTTCACGTCCCCTAGGAATAGAACCAGACCTTTTTATCCTCCCCTCACGCTTCACCATTAGTGTAAGAAAAAAAGTAAAGATGGTACCTGAGCAAACAGTCTAAGTTCTAGGAGACAAAAAAGTTAGGGGTAGCTCCTATTTTCTTGTGCAGACAGAAATTTCATGTAAGTTCACTGTTTAATATAATTATAAAAAACAGCAATAATTCGCAATGGCATAAATAAAAATGCTACACATACAACTCTCTAGCAGTACTGTAAACTACGAAAGTAGCATAGATCATTCATCCATACTTCTATAAGTAAGTGATTCAAGAGATTAAGGCTTGAATCAGGAGTCAGACATCTTTACTGTGCTGACAATGTACTAATAATGACCCTAAAAGCAATGATGGATGAACTGATGACAACGTAACAGCAATCCAGAAGCACATCAAACTGCACTAACAGCACTTAGGTTTGTTTTGTTCTTTTAAATCTGGGGCTGGAGATGTGGTAGAATGCTCACCTGATGGATACCCTAGGCTTGATCCCTAGCACTGAGCACGTTGATGTAAGACTGCATCCCCAGATCAGAAATTCAAGGTCAGCAGGGGCTATATGAGATAAGCCACCCCACCCTTTTCATTTTAACAACCCACAAGGTCGAGAGCAGTTAAAAGGTCCTGAAGTGATGTCACAGATTGTGGTCTCAGCTAGTCAAGAGGCTGAGGCTAGGAGATCACGGGAAAACAGTTCCAGGTTAGCCTATCTCAACATAAAATTTCCTGACGAAATAGAAAAGGAAGATCCACAATTAGCAAAATTAATTTCAAAAGACTTAAGATATTAAATAGAAAATTCACAACAGAGATTTTAGGGCTAACACACAGAACTCACAAAAAGATCAAATGATTTACAACTATGGCACAAGGGTATCAGGACATAGTCCAACCATAAGCTAGTTCTTAGAAGGATGAGTATAGGAAAAAAATAGAAAAGGTCAAATACTCAAGTAAAGCCAGTGCAAGAAGGAAAGAAGTAAATAAAGGGAACTTCTCATACTCAGAATGCTGGCACCGTGGGCCAGAGAATCTTATGTTATGGCAAGCTGCTTTATGTGTTTTGGTTTTCTGCAGCATGGCCAACCACTATTCACTTGTGCCAGGAGCACCAGTCACACCTCAGAAGTAACAGTGACCTGTGCCTCCTGACATTGCTAAATGAACTGCCACCAGTTAAGAACCACTACAATCCTTAACCCCTCCCTTCTGCTGAGGACTACAATGAAAAATGAAAATAGGAAACCCAGAACCTCCAACTGAAATCTCACAATGGGACATAACATACAGGTGAAAAGACAAATTCTAAAGTGTAGATGGTTCATTTAAAATACTCTGGCACTGTGACCTTTAAAAATATCCACTTCAGTCTTCTGGCACTACCATAAGACATCACTATGACACTGTAATCCAAACTAAAACCCTTCTCCTTTAAGTTGCTTTTGTCAGGATATTTTATCACAATATTGAGGTCACCAAGACAAGCAGCACATGAAAGACGTCTGTAGGTTGAACATAATAAATGTTAAGGAACTTGAGCATCCAGAATTTGGTATCAGCAGGGCTCCTATAGCAATACCTTGAAGACATCAAAGGATGACTATCAGTTTTCACAGTCAAAAAGTTTAAGGGTAAGTGAAAGTAGCCACGCTAAGAGTTGACAAGACATACATGTATCAAGGCACAATGTAAAGTGCATAATCTTAGAGCCCTACAAAAAAGTACTATAATATTTCATTATGAAACACATCAGAGGGGTTGGGGATTTAGCTCAGTGGTAGAGCGCTTGCCTAGGCAAGCGCAAGGCCCTGGGTTCGGTCCCCAGCTCCAAAAAAAAAAAAAAAAAAAAGAAAAAGAAACACATCAGAGGACCTCAGATGTATAAGTCAGTGTCATAAGAGCAATAGGAAGAAGAAACCTTCAAAATCCAAAGAGATGATGATTTTTTAACTATATGCCCAAACTATCCATCGTTAAGATGATGCCAATACAGCTTTAAACGCTGAAAGCAGAATTAACCAGTTTCCTGTCCAGTATGCCCTTGCTCAATGAAATCAAGTGAATATGGCATATTGCATAGAAAAATGAAAATCAAAAATCAAATTAAGAGCATCTTCATTATAAAAATTGGCATCTTAGTTATAAGACTAAGATTCTTATCTTTATAACATGGTAGAATTTAAAATCTAAAGGCAATCAATTTGGAATAAACAATCAAGAAAGGCTCTTTCTGGGTCAGCAAGATAATTCAACAGGTGAAGGAGCTTATTGCCAAGCCTTATGACCTTGATTGAGTTCAATCCCTGGAACCTACAAGGCAGGAGAAATAAGCTCCTGCAAATTATCCTCTGAGTTCCACATGAGCACCGCTACACATTATGCCCATCACACAATTGAAACTTTAAAAATGTATCTTCATCGCTAGACATGGAGACCCTTGTCTATAATCCTAGCAGACAGTCCTGTCTCAAGCATGTATAATAGGACTACTTGAATCAACCCTTCCAAAACCAAAGAATGATGCAGAAGCAGCCTGTGCATATGACACTGACTAAGTGGTCAACCATGGCTCCTACATAAATTGTTTCTATTTTATCAGACAAAGGCATGTTTCACCTCAAGATTGAGATGTCAAAGAATGAAGAGTACATCTAACAGGAATGAATATACTTTAATGCAGTGTTTCTCAACCTGTTTGTCATGAACCTTGGTGGGGGAGAGTGTCAACGACCCTTTCAGAGGGATTGCCCAAGATATTTACATTACAATTCATAACAGTAGCAAAAGTACAGTCATGAAGTAGCAATGAGAGTAATTTCATGTTTGAATGTTACCACATGAGGAACTGCATTCAAGGATAGTAGCATTCAGAAGGTTGAAAACCACCACTCTGAGGAGACATGTATGCTCCCCTCTTCAGCTATCAGACTGACACTTGCTGCTCCTGCAGAGGGCTGGGGGTAGGTTTACATCACTCACACTGTGGTTGACTAGCATTTGTAAATCCAATTCCAAAAGATTTGATGTTCTTCTGACCTCTAGGGGTACCAGGTATGAATGTGGTATATGTATATATACATACATATGGGTAAAACACTCATACACATAAATCTTTAAAAGTAGTAAAGCTGAAAGAAATATAAGAACTTGGGGATGGGGGTTGGGGATTTAGCTCAGTGGTAGAGCGCTTGCCTAGGGAAGCGCAAGGCCCTGGGTTGGGTCCCCAGCTCAAAAAAAAAAAAAAAAAAAAAAGAACCAAAAAAAAAAAAAAAAAAACTTGGGGATGACTGCAACATTTTGAGATGACATTATTAACAGTAAAATGGGTCAGTTAAAGACTTATTTTACAGTTTGTTCTGGAACTCACTCTAGACCAGGCTGGCCTTGAATTCAGAGGTCAGATTGCCTCTGCCTCCCAAATGCTGAGATTAAAAGTGTTGTGCAGCCCCCACCCAACAAAATGGACTTCTGTTGAGTTCATAACATAGTATCACATAATAGTTAACTTCAGGATGTCTCTTCCCCAGAAATACTTTCAGAGCACTTTATTCCCTTTTGTTAAGGAGAAGAGAATGAAAATTCTCAGTATTGATTTCCAACTCAAATATTTCTTTATTTAGAGATAAAGATGTCAAATGACAGACACAGTATAGAAAATAACAACCAATACAAACTATCACTTGACTTTGTCCTACTCCAGTGAGATTTACTTTTATAGTACTCGATAAGGGCAAGACATTTATGTACTTCACATTCCCAAGTCTGACTCCACCAGGATTTCCAGTGCACTCACCCTTATTTTCACTCTCTTCAGTACTTTACCTTACTACCCAATTCGATGGCCTCACTTTCTGTTTCTTCAAAACTGAAGCATTAGGGAAGAAATACCCAGCTTTCTCTTGCATACTTCCTGATGAACAGTGTATATGCTCACCTATGCACAATAGTGCACAATTTCCCTTCTTATCACATACCTACATAATACTTCATTGGTAAACTACCCCACCTACCTATTTCTCCCATCTTCATTTTTTCCTTTACTGCCCTTTCCTAGTTCCCACCTCATTTCTTCATTGTCCTCTTCAGTAAAATTCCTATAGTGATATCTCCCAGTTAGGCTGACAGCTCTATCGCTAAATCTAACTTGCCCCATCAGGATCATCAGCACCTCCGTGTTGCTATATCTAGTGATTAATTTAAAAAAAAAAAAAGAAAAGATTATATTTAAATAAGTACACTGTAGTGGTCTTCAGACACTACATGAGGGCATCAGATCCCATTATAGATGGATGTGAGCTACCATGTGTCTGCTGGGAGTTGAACTCAGGACCTCAGGAGGAGCAGACAGTGCTTTTAACTGCTGAACCATCGCTCCAGGCCTCAGTGGTAATTCTAACACCTCAGCTTTCCTTTTCTACAAAGAGCATTCTGCAGGGTTACCATTCTTCCTCATTTTCAAATGTTCAATGCTGCAGCATTCAGGGGTACAACCTACCTTTTCTTTATGAACAGATAATGGTTTCGCCCAACATGGTTTTTATACCTATGTATATCAATAAGATATCATTTCTGAGACTCATCCATTCAACCACATACTTCATGTTTCCACTTTGCTTTAATGATTTTTCCCACCAATGGTGCCTACCAGAATTTTCTTCTCCCTATGATGAAATCCCTAATTTCACTACTGTCTCATTTCCCCCATCACATCTTCCTGTCAAAAATCTATTTATACCTTTAAATTAATACAGCTGGGGCCCAGGCATGATAGTGCACACCTGGAAGGCAGAGACTAGAGGATTTCTATGAGTTCAAGTGTAGACTAGGGCTGGAGAGATGGCTCAGCAGTTAAGAGCACTGATTGCTCTTCCAGAGGTCATGAGTTCAATTCCCAGCAACCACATGGTGGCTCAAAACCATCTGTAATGAGATCTGGTGTAGGGAGCCATTTTGGATTTGGGCCTGGTCGCCTGGTAGATTGTTAGACGAAAACCTCTCCCATGAATTTACGGCACAGGAAGAAAATAATCACGGATACATGTGGAAGCCTTTTGTTCCTTACTATGAGCAGTCTGGCCTGGTACTTCTCACCTGAGTCAGAATTAGGCTGGCCCTCCGGTTATTTCCCTAATTTATTCAGGTCTCGTGGTCGGGTCTTTTGTTACCGAAGTCTCCAGCCAGGGTTTCCCACTGTGCTTCGCATATACCTGCTAACTGGTGTACTTGGGATATATAGTTTGGTAAATAAAGTTACAAGAGAGCCGTGTGTCTTCTGGCTTGACACGAATAACGTGTGTGTGTGTGTGTGTGTGTGTGTGTGTGTGTGTTTTTCTTGAATCCCACAGGCTTTCGCCCGATTCTCGGTACCGTGTCGGTGCAGGCGTCTGGTGCCGTCTTCTGGCCTGCACGTGTACATGCAGGTGGGACGCTGTATACATAATGAATAAATCTTTTTTTTTAAAAAAAGTCTACACTATAAATTAAGTTATAAGCTAGTCAGGGCCATTGAAATCATGTTTCAAAAACAGAACAGAAAGCTGGGTATGGTGGTACTCAGCACTCAGGAAACAGACTCAAGGCCTCCAAAAGTAAGGTTAGCCTGCTCTACACAATGTTCTAGGCCAGCCAGGGCTACACAATGAAACCTTGTCTGAAAATAAATAAATATATACACAAACCAATTTTTACTACCTCTGGTTGTCACTTATTCAAAAGTACCACTATTCTTTAGCCTGAATTCAAGCTGTGCCTTTTACAGGGCTTCAAGCTCAGTGGTAAAGCTGTGTGCACACTGTGCCTGAGAGCTGGGTTCAGTTAAAAGCTCAAATGAAGGGGGGAAAATAACAAAGAAAAAACAGCACCCACATCTCCTTTCCCATACCTAAAAGGGTTCAGCACAAACACTCACAGTACAATTCCTTTGAAAATGCAGATTAACATTACTTCTCTCTGTTTCAAACATAGGTTTCACTAAGAGTAAAGACCCAAGTCTTCAAGAGGTCTGCAATGTCATGGTCATCCCACTCCAGCCTCTCCCTAATCTGGGAAAATGTTGCATACCCCTACATTACCTTAATGTACACATTTCTACATTACCTTGTGACTACACAACAGGTAAAAGGTCCAGATAGCTCCTTGAAGCTCACACTCAAACCAAAAGCATCAGCATGGCAAATCATACACATGACTATATAAGTCATCAAGTGTCATAAGCACTAACATGGGAAAGGAGGTTTTCCAGAGGGACCCCTTAGAATGCCTTTGAATTTGGGCACCCACAAAGGAGGAATATACAGTCACTGTGAAGGCCACAACTTAAGCAGGCTCGTGCACTCAGACTCTTAAAACTTCACAGGGCTTTAACGTCTAAATTCATGAAGACTTTCAATATGATGTCTAAAGAGAGCAAATGAAACTATAATTCAGGAAGCCATTTGTTTTAAAGCCTGAGCTTTTAAAAATCCCGAAACAATGGATAGTGTATAGAGAGTGGTCCCAGGGGGTTGGGGATTTAGCTCAGTGGTAGAGCGCTTGCCTAGGAAGCGCAAGGCCCTGGGTTCGGTCCCCAGCTCCGAAAAAAAAAAAAAAAAGAGAGTGGTCCCAGATGGAAAACCCCAAATTGTCTGATAATCTTATTTCCCCTATTGCAAGTCTCAGTTCCTGAAACTTAACACACCATAGTAGTTTCCTGAGGAATTTTCTTTTGTCCTAAGTGTGCTAGATTCCCAAGAACAAAGCCCTGGATTCTCTTTGCACAAGATCCTTAAGCAACACTTCTAGTCTTTCTACACTAAAAATGAGTCTTTACTGAAGTTTCTGATCCCCTACGGTAACCAGTAACCTTACATTTTATGATTTAATTTTAATCACTGTAGTCACCTACTTCCTTGTATAACTAGTAAAAACTACTGATCCCTTCCCAGGAACCTGACCTAATTTACTTACTGAAACATACACTATAACTGTTAAAGCATCAGATACCTCGATGCTAAAAAGTATGCCTGAGAAAGTCACTACCTTCCTTAGTCAGGCTGTGGCTCACAGCTTTATTCCTAGTGCTGGAATCTCTGAGTTCTGCCAGCAGAGTCTGCATGTAGGGGATAGGGGACACTTCTTTTTAGGGGGAAACATCCTTGTTATGAAAACATTAAGTACACACCACCAATTCAAAGACTTCTACAGACCGAGGTACTGCATGTATCTGGATCCTCAAGGCAGGAGTTGCTCTTCCCACTGCTACGAAGTTGCAACTGTAACCCTTACTGATGAACTTTAGAGATCAACTGAGTGGCCTACAGTGCTGGCTGTAAACACAGGAGTTGGCTCCCCAACTCATTTGCAGTCACTACTTTTCTGTGAAGACTTAAACACTGGGACGCCCCTCCCCCAAGCTGTTTCGATTTAATTTTGGTAGGATGGTGACTACCAGGTGTCCTCAAAAGAGTGGATCAAGCCAAACAGATCAATCACTCTGCCTTGGAAATGTGGAGCAGAAAGGAAACAAAGAAAAACCAGTTGAAGCACACACAATCAGCCTTATGGAAGCGGCCCAAGAACACTCTACCCTACATGGCTTTGTCTCCCACAGGTCCCTTATCCTCCTACTCAGCCTATTGTTGCTAACTCAACATCCTTCCCCAAAAAAAAAAAAAAAAAAAAAAAAGGTATCTTTTTCCTGTTTCCTTTTGGATTTAAGTCAATCAAAATAAATTATGCAAAAGTCCTTAAACTTAATATGATACTTTCTAAAACCCAAATACTCTTTTAGGATAACATTTAGAATGCTTCTGTTTCAATCAGAAATGACAGGCGGAGGGTGGTCTCTTAGGACTTTCCCATTACAATTTAAATTTTTATTTCTTATAGTTTAATACTAAAAATGTTGTGGGACTACCCACATTATTAACTCAAGTCTTTGTGAACACTCCCCAACGAGCCATTCAAACATTCACCCTAGCAGATTACCTAACTTAAAAGGTTCACCTTAGCATCAGAGAATCTGAGCTTTAATGTTGCACTCTGTACAATCTTCAATTAGTCACAAATTAAGATTTTTGCCATAAACCCTATTAACCTAAAATAGCACATATAATTTGAACATCTCTGAACAACAAATAAACAGCCTGTTTTCTTTTATAACAGTTGCCATAGTCATGGTGGTTCTTCATAGCGATGGAAACCCCAACTAAGGCAAGCCATTGTTGGGTTATAATTATGTCAAAATCATAGAAGAATTTACATAAATATTCATAAACAGGAGAACTTTACATAAATGTAAATATTTAAAGCTAATTTCAATTTTTCATTTTCCCTTGTTATGTGTACACATTAGAATGCTAGGCTAGTACAAACAACATGACACCGACTCACTGAGCATCTATCTCCCTAGTCCCCCAAGGTACTCTGGGTACTTGCAACCCAAGCTTGAGGACCAACCTATCTGGTCTTTGGTCTTCACAGTGATAAAGACACCACTTCAAGGTGGAAAAAACCTACATACTCATACCATATACAACACACACACACACAGACACCCCATACACCCCCATACATATACATGTAGGGAACTTCATCCTTAGGATGAATGCAAAACAAAATCAGTAGTCATTTGCTGACTTCATTCTGGTCCCAACTGGTCCTAGACTCCTCTTAAAAAATGTGAAATTTCTCCTAACTAAATTTTCAGTCAGGCCCAGTGTCACACATTCACTATAACAGCTGCTTGAGAGGCAGGAGTAAGAGATCAAGGACTACAAAGCATCTCACATGTACAGGCTGTTGAATACCTAAGTAGCCACACAGATTATTCTTAACAAATCCAAGCTCCTTATAGCTCTTTTAAAGACAGCTAAAGGGGACAGCTAAAATGTCCCACAACTCAACATACACTCACAAGAAAGTCATCTTCAACAGTGCACCCACACTCCAATTTAATCAGTAAACCTGAGGTTCAGTCACTGTACAAATTTGTGACAAATATTAACCCATTATGAGATCTTAGAATATTCACAATTTGAAGCTCTTAAACTTCAACACAATGCTTTTAGAGATGGTGTCTTTCACAGGTAATTTATGGCTAGTTAAGAATAGCTGCATGGGACCTTCATGAGATGTTTAGAGCCTAGAGACACGAGAAGCTGACATGTTCTGAAGTGTGATGAAATACTGGCAAGGCAGACAAAGTTTCACCACCCGAGGACACCCTCATCTTAAATTTCATAGTCTAAGAAACTGGGAGCAGAAACCTGCTCCCTAAACCATGCAGCCTCTATGTTGTTACATCAGTTCAAGCTAAAATAAAAAGTTTACATTTTAAAAGACCAATGATACAAAAGCATGATCCCAGCTTAGTATTCCAGCTTGTTGTGGTAGTTGCAAGCCTAAAATCAGGAGAGACAGTAACAAGAGTATATAACAAGTTCTAGGCCAGCCTTACATAAACCTAACAGGTCCAAGGACTGCTCGAACTACAAAATGAGGCCTAGTCCCAAATAAACACATGCGTAAATAAAGCGAGACAAGCCTATTATCCAGTATTTAGAAGCTAAAGACAGACTACAGCTACAAATAAGGACAAAGAGTTCAAGGTCTTCCTGGGCTACAAGGAGATCCATGTCCAATAAAAATTTAAAAATACTAAGCATCTTAGTGTATGCCTTTAATCTCAACAATACCAGACCATCAAGGACTAGACATTCTGACTCTAAAATAAAAAACTAAAACCCACACACACACACACACACACACACACACACACACACACACACACAAATACACAGATAATGACCAGACATCCAAAGGAAACTGGCTTGGCATGAGACATGGTTTTAACAAAACATTCATAGCAAAGTGAGAACTTAATGGGCAAGATCACTGTATTCTTCGACAATCAAAGATTTAAGAGATGGATAAACTAATTAAAGAATATACAGATTCTGGACATACAGAAATTGAAAGTAAGCAAGGTATACTCACTCCAGATATGTATACATAAGACAGTCAAGGTTCAGATATTTTCTATTGTTTTCTAGAGTTAAAATATTGTTCTGGATCTGAGAAAAAACTAGAGATGGTGATGGGTAATTATGTAATCCCAGTTTTTGATAGGTGAAGACAGAATTCCTAGGACCAACGAATGAGCTCTACCATCATTAGTGAGTCCAGGGTCCCAGTAAGAAAACTCATCTCAAAACCAAGGTAGCCAAGTGTGCTAGCTCTCTGTGAATTAAAGACAACCTGATCTACATAATGAGTTCTAGATCTACCTACTTACCTACCCATCTACCTATCCACCCACCCACCCACCTATCTACCTATTGATGAGGTAAGGATTAGATATAGATATATGTGGATGACCACTGAAAACCAACACCTGCATCAACCCCTCCCTCTACACCTCTCAGCACTACTATGCACATCAGTTTTATTCACTGTAAATTTTTTTAAAAGCTTTTTCTTCTGTTAACCTAGCTGTGTACCACACTGGAGAACAAGTCAAGCTCTATTCACTCACAGAACCATGAGTAAAAACAAATCATCAACACATATGAATCATGGAAGTTTCTATGAAGAAATACAACCATGAAAAATTTTGCATATAAAATATTTGGTCAGATACTTTATAACTATGGTCATCAACAGAATAAATAAAAAAATTCCTATTGCCTAGTGTGATGGCACAGTCTTGCCATCAAAATAATGTATTGCAACACACTACAGTCACATGAGTTTCCCAAGAACCCACTGCACTGTGTAGTTTAGAACTGTAATACATATACAGTAACTATGATGCATAGTTCTTGGTAAGAACATGTGACTCACTGGCCTACATACGTTTTATTACTAGAGAAATGTCTCTAGCTAAAACTAGTCTAGCTGAAGTTGACTAAATAACAGCAAACTGCAGACCCAGACACCAAGAGGACGTACTGCCTGACCACCACACCTATGTTTGTAAGTGCAATCTTCATTGTTTGCAAACAGTATCAACTCTCAAGGTTCTCAGAAAATAACCCCATCAAGTGATACAGGACTGTGTGTAGAGAGCCCTTTGAACAATCTTAAATGACAAGATGAAGTAATTCTATGGTGAAAAATCTAAAATATGGTAAGTGGTCATGGTAGCACATGCCTTTAATCCCAGCACTCAGGAGGCAGAGGCAGACAGATCTCTATGGGTTTAAGAGTCCAGTCTAGTAGTCTACAGAGAGTACCCAGACAGCCAAGGAAGGCTACACAGAGACCTTGTCTTAGAGAGAAAAGAGAAAAGCCTAAAAAATTGTCAACAGACATTTAAATTTTAAAAAAGATTTATTCTTATCAGTATGAGTTGTGTCTGCATGTATGTACATGTACCATCATGTGCACACAATGCAGTGCCCGTGGAGGCCAGAAGATGTCAATCCCTGAAAGTAGTTACACAGATGGTTTTTTTTTAATTTTTTTATTCATTTTATGCATATGAGTACACTGTAGCTGTCTTTGGACACACCAGAAGAAGGCATCAGATCTCATTACAGATGGTTGTGAGTCACCACATGTGAGCAGCACATGTGGGTGCTGGGATTTGAACTCAGGACCTCTAGAAGAGCAATCAGTGCTCTTAACCACTGAGCCATCTCTCCAGCCCCACACAGATGGTTTTTGAGGTGTGTGGGTGTTAGGAAGCAAACACAAGACCTCTGCAAGAATAAATGATCTTAACCACTGAACCATCAACAGTATTTTTAAAGTAGTCACATTTGGGCTGTACCAGTGATTTCAATCATATCCTAGAGTGTGTGGGACAGTAAGACCATCGACCACAGAAAATACAAAAAAGCCAAGCAACAAGGAAATTATGAACCTACCAAATGAACAGTAGCAAAGACCAGAAAATAACCAAAATGAAAGACAACAGCACTGTGAGCTATCTTGAACTCAACAAAGTATCTACTCACTGTTAGTAAGTACCTTCAAATTAGACCAGGCACAGTAGCACAAACCTCTAATCCTAACATTACAGAGGTGGAAACAGGAAGATCAATCATGAGTTCAAGGCCATCCTTGGTTATATACAAAGTTCAAAGCCAGTTTGAGCCACAAGATACTGTCTCTAAAAAGAAAAATGTTCAAATTTTACCCACATTCAAGATTGTTCTATCAAGAAATACTGTTGTAAAACCCCTAAAAAATGAGACCAGTTTCCATTCCCAGAACTGGTAGGAGATACAGAATGCAGAAATCTCAGAAATAACTGCAAGTCACTGTGGAAAGATCCCTAAAATACGATCATAATTTAAAAAAAAAAAAAAAATCTATAAAAACAAATTCCCTTTAGCATGCAAAACTTAGACAATTTGATAATGGTTGATAAGCCACCTTATCTTCTTTTATAGACACAATAGAGCAAAATCTATACCAGTGTCAGTGAAACCTCTCATATCCCTCAAACTTCAAATACTTCCATAATTTATGCCTTCATATAATGAAAAAGCTAGGCTTATGTATTACAAACTAAAATAGCATGCATCGATCTAATCATCAATGTCATACCAAATTTATGCCTCTGCAAAAACAGTATTTACATAAACTATTCAGCCTTTGAAGTTGCTAGAAATGTCAAAATACAAAGTGTTAACGAGTACGTGGGTCACCTATTTTCCTGCCAGTGTTCAAGCATCCCCAACACAACCTTCCAATACCTGTCCAAACACCTCTCCCATGGACAGGACTCAGGCATCGGGACATGTGCTGTATGCGCAACACAGGAAGGAAAGCTGTGCAGGTATATGAAGTCAGTTTAGGTGACCTATGACAACCTCAAACAACGATGACAATGAATTCTCATGGTGGTTTTAAGTAAGATCGCTTTGGTGGAGAGGGAAGATGTTGCACAAGTGAACACAGCACAAGCAGTGCATCAAGGAAGGAGTTTTGATAGGACGTGATACTGACCATACCCAAGGATGACTGCATCGCTTATCACCTTCACAGAAGATTGTAGGCCTAGTCCCATTTTAAACAGAATACATACATCACAGAAAACAGTCACAAGGACTAAGGCAGGGTATGTACAGGAAATATTTGATGTCTTATACAATATAGGTTTATTGTCTTCCTTGAGGTTTGGTGGGAGACAGTTAACAACCCTACACAGAAATTCCCATGTAAGCCAGGCATATGCTTACCTGCAATTTTAGTACTAAGGAGGCTAAACCAGAAAGGTCACAAGTCAAAGGGCAGCCTGGGCTACAGAGCAAAGTTGTACTCAATGGAAAAAGAAAATTGCCAGGCAGACATGGTGGTACATGCCTTTTAATCCTAGCCACTTGGAAGACAGAGGCAGGATCTCTGAGTTCAAAGCCAGCCTGATCTACATAGCTATTTCCAAGCCACCCAGAGCTACACAGTGAAACCCTGAAAACATAAAAACCTCACACTGAAACCCATTATGTATGAATACATACTAATAAGAAAATCTTAAGCAGCAGAGCTGGGGAGATGGTTTTGAGGGTTAAGAATGCTTGGCAAAACTAAGTTTGAATTTTCAGCATCACAGAAAAAGCAAAGTATGGCTTTGCGTGCATATAACCCCAGAGTTGCAGGGTGGAGATAGGCAGATACTGAGCTCCAACCAAACCAGCTTA
Organism: Rattus rattus; assembly: GCF_011064425.1. Taxonomy (NCBI): domain Eukaryota; kingdom Metazoa; phylum Chordata; class Mammalia; order Rodentia; family Muridae; genus Rattus; species Rattus rattus. The sequence continues at coordinate 46,193,643 of NC_046159.1, forward strand.
GCCACAAAAGTTGAGTTTCCACTTTTCTAGCCTCCACATGTATGTGCAGAGGCGTGCCCCCAGAGCTCATACAAACAAACAATAACACAAAAGGAATATATACTTTAGTGTTTATAGACACACTGAAATTAATTTACAAAACTACAGCTCATACAACAGACTAGGTTTTAAATGTTACACCCTTAAAGGGAAAATTAACAGAAGTTAGTCCTGAGGAAGGAAAAAAACAAAGTCTTTAATCTATAGGGTTTTTTTTTCCCCCTCATAAAAAAAGAAACAAAACAAAAACTGGGGCTAGTAAGATGGAACACAATCTGAAGACCTGAGTTTGATTCTGGGGCCACATAGTAAAAGTATTAATAATTGATTCTTGCAAGGTGTCCTCTGACTTCCACACTTAAAGTATCACACTAAAAAAATTAAGATTGAAAAACAAAATCAATATGCTCCAGCAATACAAGATTATAAAAGACCCACCAACCTCATGCTGTAATAGTGTAGATATTCCTAGTGACAAGTAACTACTTTTAAGTTACCTAACTTTATTTCCTTCCTGAGTATCATATATATAAACATAAGGAAAGTCAGCTAGGACTGCCAGCTGGAACCAACCTACACAATAAACCAAGCTCCAGGCTAACCTGGACAATAGCTAGACCTCTTCCAAGTCCCACCACAGCCACAGCTGCAAACTGTACCACAGCTATTATTTATTTAGCACCAAGTAGTGGTCTGGGGTTTTTGCATATATTTCCATACTATTTGAGGTACTAGTTTTATTTTAACTGGCTGCTGTGTAACATTTTCCTCCATGACCAAAACATTCCATCCTGCAGGCAAGAGGTAAACAAAGCAAGAACTCCCTAAAGCTGAACAGATTCACTAGTCCTGTCACTGACTGAGTAAACAATAAAGCTAAGAGTGAGTCCCTCTCAGGGGAAGAGAAGCTGAGCTTCAAAGACTCTAAGAAGAGACCAGCTGCCTGGAAGGAGCAGAAGGCAGCAAAGCTGCTTGGAAGGTTTTACTTCCAACTTAAACACAAGGAAAGTGCGCTTTCCAACACCTGTTGTGCTACCTGCAGGCTGTGCAGTGCTCCAGGTTTATCAGACTTTGAGCTGTCACTCTACCTGGGGTGGGCCTTGGTAGTAATGCAGGTGTCTTTGAGTCATTCTGTTCCTGTTAAGTAACCCCAGTAAAATTCACTGGTTCACCAAGTGGGACTTTGGTGGTATCCATACTTTGGTCTGTTGCGGGCTCCCTATCTGGGGTGAGTATCCTGTTCCCCTAAAAAAGTTTTGTCACACAACATTGATCTAGCAAGGATTTAAGTTTTCTTTTAAGAAAAAAAGAAACCAAAAAGAATGGCATTATTGGCTATTGGCTTTGTTCATCTCTTAAAAACCCCTTTGGGACCTACCTATTCAACAGGAAACAATGAATGGTAGACTAAGACAGACAGACAGACAGACAGACAGACAGACACACACACACACACACACACACACACACACACACACACACACACGGTCCAACAGGTATCACCAGAGCCATGGCAGCCTGAGTTGAGAGCAGCAGTTACAAATGAAATACTCTTGGCCACTCCACCAGTGAGTTAGACGATGTGAAGGAATCACTTGTGCTCACTGAGCTCCTAAATATGACATTAACAAAGTTCATGTTCAGAAACCAACCCCACATAAGGAGACTATGGGTACAGAGTAAGACCCTGCCTCAAAACAGGTAGAGAGGAAAACGCTATGAAGTGGATACATTTTTGTTAAAAAATAAAATAACTTTCTTGGGGCTAGAGAGATGCTTCAGCAGTTAAGGGCACCTGAATTCATTTCCAAACACCCACAGGCAGCTCAAAACCCCCTAAAACTCTATTCACTTCTGATCCTGGCAGGCAGAGCATTCACACAATGCAGACAAACATTCAGGGAAACCACCCATACACATTAAAATAAGGCCGGGCAGGAGTGGCACATGTCTTTAATCCTAGCACTCGGGAAACAGAGGCAGGAGGATCTCTGTGAGTTTGAGGCCAGCCTGGTCTACAGAGTATATTCCACAATAGCCAGGACTATACAGTGAACCTAACTTCAAAAGCCAAAAAGATAATTCATTAATAGTAAGTTAAGTAAGTAAACCTTAAAAATCTAACATTCTTGTTTCATGGAAGTTACACTGGCGTTATTTCCACCTTTTCTCCTGTAAAATAGATTCGTGTAGTAACTGTGAGACATACTGATCCGATCATTCAATATCCAGAACCAGGGGATTTGTTGTGGACAAAGTTCATAAAAAAGCTCACAGCATTGGACTGGGGATGTTGCTCAGTGGTACAGTACTTGCCTAGAACACAGACGGGTATGAGTATCATCTCCAGAACCATTTAAACAAAGTAATTGCTATCTAGTCTGCACTTGTGACTCAAAGGCTGAGCAGTGGGTTAACATATGCAAGACCTAGGTTCCACCCCAAGGACACTATAGTGAAAAACAAGCAAACAAAGGCTACACCTAGTTTGGGGGGGAAAAATACTGTTCAAACTCCACTAAATGTAATGAAGAATATAAAAGCACCAGTCATTTTAATTACAAACATCTAAACAAACATTATCCAAACAATGTAGTGAGAGTTCAATTCCTAAATCAGAACAGACCAACTATAGGCATTGTACTTATCAAAGAGGGCAACTTGTATAGACCTGACTGATAAGATACCACTCTCCTATCCCCAGACAGGGTTTCTCTGCATTGCCCTGGCTGTCCTGGAGCTCACTCTGTAGACCAGGCAGGCCTGGAACTCAGAGATCTGCCTGCTTCTGCCTTCCAAGTGCTGGGATCAAAGGTGTAAGTCACCACCTCCAAGTTAAGATAATCTTTTGTAAAATAAAAAACCCACTTTGCAGAAATGAAATGTTTTTCTTGTAATGACAAAAAAATAGTTCAGTCCAGTCAACAGCTCCAGAGGAAGAGAAGCAATATAAGCAATGATATTTTAGGGACTCATTTAGGGACTACTTTTGAAAAATAGTGCCTAGTCATTTTTAGGCTTTTCTATATAAGTAAAACTAGTGACTTGCATTCTTTCTGGGGTGTTTGCTTGCATGTATAAATATCCACCATGTGAGTATGTTGTCCCTTGGAGGCCAGAAGAGGTCATCAGATCCCCTGGAACTGGAGCTCCAGGGACTACTATGAGCCTCCATGTGGGTGCCAATGATCAAACGTGGGTCCTTTGGAAGAGCAGTCAGACCTATGTAGCCTTGGCTGTCCTTGAACTGGCAAAAATCCACCCGTTTCTGCCTTTAATCTTCTACTGAGATAAAAGGTGTTCACCACCATGTCCTGTAAAGATTTCATTCTTAAAACTGACATAGGGGTTGGGGATTTAGCTCAGTGGTAGAGCGCTTGCCTAGGAAGCGCAAGGCCCTGGGTTCGGTCCCCAGCTCCGAAAAAAAGAACCAAAAAAAAAAAAAAAAACTGACATGCACAGAAATATTAAGTGGAGTAAATGAATCAGTCACATTAGTTTGACAGATATATTTTAACAGGTCAGTGAAAACCTGCTGTGTAACTACTAAATTATGCACTACACCAGATATTTTTTCTTCCTAAAATGCAGCTAGTTATTAGAAAGCTAAACTACAACCATAAATCAATCTTGTAAAAGACAGAGACCTGAGCATGTTGGGGCATGCATGTAATCCCAGCACTGTTGAGGTAAAAAAGCAGGACCCTAAGTTCAAAGTCAGTACGGGTAGCTTAAAGAGACAGTAATTCTCAAAATCTTTTTTTTCCGAGACAGGGTTTCTCTGTGCAGCCCTAGCTGCCCCAGTACTCACTCTGTACACCAAGCTGGCTTCGAACTCCCAAGAGATTTGCCTGCCTCTGCCTCTTGAGTAGTGGGATTAAAGGCTTCAAGATGAATTTTTAAGGGGGCTGAGAATATAGTTTGGTGTTATGGCTCTTGTCTAGCACATGCACTAGGTTCCAGCTCCAGTGCCGCTGGGAGTAATACTAAGATGTTGATGACAAGGATGGAGGAAGCTTGAGGTGGCTGTCACATCTTTAACCCCAGCACTTGATGGCTGAGTGACTGACTAGATAAGAGTATGAAGTCAGTCTGGGCTACCTGAGTTCCAAACCACCTGAGCTAGATGGAGATTGCATCTCAAAAGATAAAAACAGCCTGACTTGACTACCTAAGACTTTAATTAAGAAGGCAGGGGAGGGCTGGAGAGATGGCTCAGTGGTTAAGAGCACTGACTGTTCTTCCTGAGGTCCTGAGTTCAAATCCCAGCAACCACATGGTGGCTCACAACCATCTGTAATGAGATCTGATGCCCTCTTCTGGTGTGTCTGAAGATAGCTACAGTGTACTCATATATAATAAATAAATAAATAAAATATTAAAAAAAAACAAAAACAAAAACAAAAGAAGGCAGGGGAAATATGGATCATTTAATTCAAACCCAGCCTGTTCTATACAGTTGTTGGTTCAGGCCAGCCAGGGCTACAGACCCTGACTAAAAACTGATAATGACAGAGAAGCTATATAATCACCGGCTGAGTGTTATATTCAAACTAAGTAGACAGCTCACAACACTGAACCCAAAATAACCTTTCCTCTTTCCGGCCCCACACCCTACACTACTCAGAGCAGCACACAAAGATGGGTTATCTTCTAGAGTAATTGAGCCAAACTGTGAAAGCAACTTTTCTCACAAAGCTACAAAACAATAAACCAGTTCCTTCCTTTTGAAAAAGTACAGTGTAAGTTCAGATCAACACTTGGAAAAAAGCCTAGTAAGATGTTGGGCATACCTAAGTTAGCTAACCTAGAAAGTCAAGACAGTGACACTTCACCATCTGGAATGTGTCAGATAATCACCTTAAGTCCCCAAGGCAATAAATACAAGTTAAGACTTCAAACAACTACAAGGATTAGCAAGACAACAAAAGGCTGGCAAGCAACAGTACAATAAAAAAACAAAACCAAAAAAAAAAAAAAAAAAAAAAAAAATCTAGAAAACTCTGATAAATTCTTAACAATTGTTATGCAACACACAGAAAGGATTCTCACCTTTACTGTGTGTGATCTTTAAGACATCTCCAATTTTTACACTCGTTTATTTATTTGACTTGTGTACGTGTCTGAGAACAACTTTTGGGAATCTCTTCTGTTATGTGGGCCTCCCAGATCAAACGCTCAAGTCCTCAGGCCTGGCTTAAAGTAAGCACCTTAACCTGTTGGGCTCTCTCTCCCATCCCCGGGGCTCTCCAATTCTGAAAGATCTATCTCAGGAGTGTTCAGAAATCCTCTTTCCCCCACAATCGTGAGCAACTCTGAATGACAGGTAGGCCTGCCGGCACGAACCCATGTTCTTTACTTACATTGTTTCTCCAGTTTTGGCTACATGACAGAGAAACTGATCCAGTACAGGACAAACTTCCTTTTTCCCTCTCTTCTCAAAATCTAGATTAAGAGAAAGAAAAGAAGGGTTATCACTATGTCCTCGCCAAGAAAACTTTATTCAAACTCTTTCTCTACATGTCGAGACAAGAACATCAGCCTCAGCTGGGCGCCCGTGGGTCACGCCTTTAATCCCAGCACTTGGGAGGCAGAAGCAGGCGGATCTCTGGAGCCAGCCTGGTCTACAGAGCGAGGTCCAGGTCAGCCAAGGCTACACAGAAAAACCCTGCCCCCGCCCCCCCAAATTATTTTTAAAGAAAATCAGCCTTTCACTCAAATACCCACATACATGCAACCCTGAATCCCTACCTCGTCACCCTTTTCCACCGGCAGTGAGAAGTCTCCTAAAGGGGGCACTCCACCTCACAGACCATCCTTCAGTGTTCCCCAAGAGCGGCGCAGGGGAGCACCGGCATCCGACCGGAGCCCCGACCGCTGCAGCGTGTATCTGAATGAATCCAGCCCCAAGCCACCCAACTAAGCTGCCATCCTCCAAATGCTCCTGCACGTCCAAGGCGGGGGTCCTCAGAACGCCGGGACCCCGCGGTTCCAAGTTTGGGAAGCAGTGTTCTCGAGCCTGTTGCTTGCCAAGGCTCAGCCTCAGCATGGTGAAGGCGAGCCTCCCCAGGCCCTGAGGCCGCTGCCGCGGCCACACGACGAGGCCGCGCCGGTGCCAGGCGCTCCCCTCCCCCCACTCCCGCAACCCACACAAAGCCGGCGCGGGCGACGGCGGAGAGGCGGGGCGGCCTCCGCCCGAGCGCGCGGCCGCAGCGCGGCGACCCCCACCTTCAGCGCCTCCTGCAGCCTCTCGACGTCCATGGCGCCGCGGAGTCCCTCGCCGCCGGCGCCTCCCTCGGCCGCCGTCCCGGGGGCCGCGGCGCCCGCCCCCGCCCCCCCGACGCCCGCCCCCGCCCTCGCAAACACTCCGCCACACGCCGGCGATCGGGGAGGGGGGTCCCGAAGGGAGCCGGGGGAAAGCGAGAGACGGAGCGAGACGGACAGAGCGAGAACCTCCCCGAGCCGCTACCACCAGCCCTCCAACATGGCGCCCAGCACGTCAGCGCGCGCACGCTCCCCACAGCTGTCGTCCTCGCGCCCGCTGCGCGCGCGCGCGCACCCACACACGCCCAGGAGCGCTCCCGGCCCGCCGAGTGCGCGTGCGCTGCGGAGGCGCGAGGGACGGAGGTGCGAGTTCGGAGCCCGCGGCTGTTGTGGCGCGCTGCAGGCTGTTGTGGCGCTGAGCAGGACTGTAACCGGAGTGTCCACGTCGCTTCTCTGCGCCTCCGTTTCCCCATCCGTACACTGAAGGCTCTGGTGTGGTCCATGTGTACTGTTGTTGTCATCACAAGGGCTCAGAGAATACATTTTCAATGGTTTTTTTTGGTTTTTTTGTTTTTTTTTGATTTTTGAGGATCTTATGTTTCCCAAGCTGGAGGATCTGGAAGATGACCTTATGCTACTAATTCTTCTGATTTACCTCTCAAGCACTGGGACGAGAGAGGTGAACCACCATTCCTGTTTTTATGGGTGCTGGGATACAAACCAAGTGCTTGGCAAGCATTTTACCAACTGAGACATAATCCAGCCTGTAAGCCTTTACATATGTGTGTGTGTGTGTGTGTGTCGATATATATATATAATCAGGAAGGGGGTGTACCACAGCATGGATGTGGAGATCAAAGAATAACTTGGGGGAGTTGGTTCTCTCATTTCTGCTTGGATTCTATGAATGAAAGCATACATAGACCCATAGGCTTTCTGGTAAATGCCATTACCTGCCAAGGCACCTTCCTGGCACCTCTGCATTTTCAAAACAAAACAAACCTGGACTCAACTTTGATATTTGGTGAGAAATGACAGCTACAGCTGAGTAACCAAGAGCCTGAAACTCTAGAAGCAGCTGGATTCTTCTCTCCTCTCCTCTCCCTTGTGTGAGGGCTAGTGACCAAAAGTCAAGAAATTCCCAGAGCCTCACTGTGTATATGAGCACTGCATAGGTAAGGTGAGGCTTTACCGCTGCACTACATCCTCAGCCCTTGAAACCTCACTTTTCTCCCCGATGGACTGGGAGAAGATCTTTCAAAAGAGATGTAAGGCTAAGGAGAAGGTGCAGTTAAAAGCATTTGCTCTCAAGCTGGGACTTGAGTTTATTCCCTTGGGTCCCACGTGGGTAGAAGGATCGAACTGACTCTCACAAGTTGTCCCCTGATCCTTACACACGCCCACTCTCCATCCCCACCCTACCCCCAATATGAAAACAAAACTTTTTAAGCAGACATAATGAAAGAATGAAATGGTGGATACGGAGCACTCCACCACAGAGACACTTTAGCTCCATTCGGAAATGTTCAGGCAGCTGCTATTGTATTATAGGCATCAATTCATACAAGGGGAGGGCAAGAATCTATGAGAAGCTCTTCCGCCATGACAAAAAGATACAAATTATATCAAGACAGTACTAGAGTATATCAAGACAGTACTAGAATTCCATGACAAATGGATACAATATATGTCAAAACACTTCTAGAATTCCATGACAAATGGAGACAATGTATGTCAAGACACTTCTAGAATTCTATGACAAATGGAGACAAAGTATGTCAAGACAGTTCTAGAACTCAGAACATCTGGCTTTAAACCAACAGGGAGCATTTTATACTCTTTCTGTGGGCCAGCAAGTAGCTTATGTGGTGAAGGCACTTGGAGCCAGCCAGAGTTCAATCCATTGCATTCATCTGACTTCCATTTTAAAATTCATACTCGGGCACCCACAAAGTAATTTTAAAAATATAAAGATAAAAGAAAGCTATTGCATGTTCTACCTTCTCTTCCCAAGGCCCACATACCCTGTCGCCTGCAAAGAAGGGACGAAGCCTGTTGCCAAATGTAACTGAGACGGACCCAATCTGAATCTGGACACAGCCATTACAAAGTTGACTTTAAAAAGATGTTTCTGACTCTAACCCTGGGCTGTAGATGCAAGCAAAATCCTACCACACTCAAAATACCTCTGTCAAATTTTGCTGCCAACCAATTATCTATGTCTTTAGGTCACTACTGATGAGGGTGTGTGTTCAGAAATCACAGGAAGATTTCAGGGGAGGACAATGTCGTGAAACCACGGCCAATGACTGCCATGTGCCTGGGTCCCTCCACTCTGAATGGAACCACTAACTCCACAACAAAGTTTACCATCTCCCTCTGCTACCCCAGCCACTGTAGGGCCCAGTTTCTCACACCAGAGCAATCTGCTGTACAATACAGCTACACTAGCCAAGCACAGATATTTAAGTCTGAGGGGGGAAAAAACTCAGTAAAATTTAAAATTGAGTTTCTGGATTCTTCAATAAACACCAGTTCTTGGGCCCCAGCCCTGTTTCAAGTGGCTATTAGCTCTTGTATTCCATTGTTACAGGGTTACGGGGAGTTCTATTGGAACCTTCCAGTGGAGAACAAGCCAAGTCCTTTCCCGTCACACTGCTTTGTCCCTGGCATCACTCTCAGCTTGGGTCAAATTAAATTTGTTCATTTTGTTTTGGTTTGTTTTACTTGTTTTGTGGCTAGTCAGAATCCATCTAACTCTTTTCTACGTGCTGGGGTTCTAACCCAAGGCCTTTCACATGCTAGGTAAGTATTGTGCCACTGAACCACACTCCCCTACTTAGATGGCTCCTCCCATTCCTTCCTTTTCCTCCTCTCCTCCCTCCCTCCTTCCTCCTCTCCCTCCCTCTCTTCTTCCTCCCCTCTTTGCTTCAGTCTCTTCTCCTCCTCTTCCCTCTATCCTGTGTCCTCTCTTTCTCTCCCACTTCTCCCTGCTTTCTCTCTCTTCACCTCCTCCCCTCTCCCTCTTCTCCTCTCCTCCTCCTCCCTCTTTTTCTCTCCCTTCTCCCCTCACCTGTCCTGCTCTTTCATCCTCCCTTTTCTCTCCCAACATCTATTTCTTAAAGACAAAATTGCACTCTGTAGACCAGGCTGGCCTCGAACTGGCCATATAGCCCACTCTGACCTCTAACCCTCAACCCTCTGCCTCAGTCTCCTGAGTGTTGAGATTATAGATAGGCATTGACCACCATGGCCAGCCATCTCTCCAGCCTTCTCATTTAAAGGTTCCTGCTTTGAGGGTTTTCCATTTGAGAGCTCTTCCCCTGAAGATCACTGTGGGACCTTCCTCACACATTTCTGGTGTCAGGCTAAACTCACTTCCTCTGAGAAACTTCCCGTTCCCTTAGGCAGGCATTGCTGTGTGCCCTTCTGTCTCGTACCTTAGCTTCTCTTGTAGCTTATCTGTCATTTGGAGTTCAGGCTTACAAAGAGAGTAGAGGCAGAAAAGGAGCCCGAGGACTGGCTTTTGGGGTTGTTTCCTCCTAGAATTCTTTTTTTTTTTCTTTTTTTTTTTTTTTTTTTTTTTTTTTTTTTTTTTCGGAGCTGGGGACCAACCCAGGGCCTTGTGCTTGCTAGGCAAGCGCTCTACCACTGAAAATCCCCAACCCCAGCAAGCTCTTTTTATTTGTATAATTGGTGTGCCTCCTCCTAAGGAAGGGTTTGAGAAGTCAGTATTGGATGTGAGGAAGACAAAGTTGAAAAGCTTTAAAAGCTCAAGAGTAGGGAGGGTTCCAAATGGGGGATTTGGCAGGAACACACATTAGTCTTAGCGACCTCCTGAAACAAAGGCACAATTGCAAGGTGGTCATAACAACAGGTCTCACAACAAGGTAGCCATAGCAACCCTTTAAAGCAAAGGGGAGGTTCCAAGATGCTTATTGAAAACAAAGACATGATCGCCATTCCTGGAACAGCAGCACCGAACCATTTGTAGTTAGGGTTACAGGGGGCATAGCCCGATCCTTGAGAAACAGGTCTAATCATAAACAGGAGTGGATCAATCGTCCTTTGCTGTAAGATGGCTTTTAAGCTAAGGCGGAGGCAGACTGGTTCCTCACTTGTTAATTCCCTGGGAGGAGAACTGGACCAGGATGTGGCTGCCAGCCCCAGAACTCCTCATAATTATCCCTGCCCATGGATCATCTCTCCCTACACTGAGTTAGAGAATTCAGTGAGCACAGAGGAGGGAATGGCTAGATCATAGAGGACCCTGGGGTTTCCGCCTTGGGGACAGAAGTCAGCTGCCATTTGTGAGAACACTGGCTAGCCCAGGGAAAGGAACCTGAAGGAGAAAGGCAGAGGAGAGCTTAGGTTGGGGGAATCTCTCAGTGACTGCAGGAACCATTGATGCTAGGACTGTAGTTAAGATAGGATCACCTAGAACAGCCCATCTGAACAGCTCCCGAATGACTGATAAAAGGAGTCAGAAGATAACAATGGCTATAATGTTTCCACCTCTGAGATTTCAGGATTTCTAGATGTACTAGAAAACCAATGCAAACAAAAATTAAATGCTAACAAAAATTAAGTTTTTAGTTTTTTTTTTTTTTTTTGGACAGAATCTCTTTGTGTAGTGACCTGCCAGAACTAACCAATCAGAAACTCACTTTATAGGTCATGGTTGCATCAAATTCACAGACATCCACCTAGGTCTGCATCCTGAGTGCTGGGATTAAAGGCTAACTTCACACTGCCCATTCCAATTCCCAGGGGAGAAGTCGCAGTGATCAGCAGGGCCAGAAGCGTCAGAAGCGTGGAGTTCGTGGAGTTCCGGACTAAGGGCAGCAATGTGCAACAGCTGGCGTGAACCAGTACCTCAGCTTTCTCCTCACTGTGATCAAATGTCTGACAGGAAAACAACAACAACAACAAAATCAGGAAGAGAAATTTATTTAACTCATGGTTTCAGAGAGCTTAGTCCATTCTGGGGGCAGGGTGAGGGTGGGGTGAGGAGAACGCAGGTGTAGCTCCCTAGTGCTTGGTGCAGTAGTTTGTGTCAGACATTGTTCACATCATAGCAGACATAACAGGGCATGAAACAACAGCTAGGAATAAGTCTCAAAGGCCAGCTCTTGCAACTACTCTCTCCAACCCACCCACCCGCCCCATTTTCTAAAGGTTTCAAGGTGTTCCTAAGCATTGCCACTTGCTAACGACCAAGCATTACAAACTGAGCCAGCGGTGGACATTTCAGGTTTAAACCAAAACAGGGAAGGGCCTTAAACCATTGCAAACAGCAACTGGCAGGCGGTAGCCCCACTGCATGTCACGCATGCGCACCGAGGGAAAGCCGCGAGCGCAGAGAGTGGGTGGCAGAAGATGGGAGACAGGAAGAAAGGGTAGAGAGAAAACAGCCAGGGTGACTTCGGAGACCATGTGGGAGGATCTTTTTATAAGTCCATGGAGTCTGGCTGTCATCCTGAACTGAGTCTGTAGAAAAAGACAAGAAAAGATTTAGGAAAAGTATAGAAAAAACAAAAAGCCGACATCCAGTTTCCACAGGTTGGAGACCAGCAAACAGACTTGGGTTAAAATATCACTGTATTACTGCTTAGCAAAATAAGCAACCAACAGAAAGAAAACCACACAGAGTAGAAGACCATATTTATAAAGCATCCCTCTGAAAGGGGAGTTGATACTCAGAATATATATAAAACTGACAAAATTCAGTAACAACAAATCTGTTTAAAATGAGCATTGAATAGGAATAGAGAGATGGTTCCTTTGCCAGCACCCACATGACAGATCACAACTGCCTGTGACACCTTCTTGCCTCTTTGAGTACCTGCAGATATGTGCTACACATACAAGCAATCATGCATAAAAATATGAACATTTTAAATGAGACCTAAATGTACATTTTTGTGTGCATGTGTATATTCATGTGTGTTTGGGTTTACATGTGTGTACATGCCCTTGGAGTTCATATCAAGTAGGACAATGTAAAGAGTCCCCTTTTATGACAAGGCATTCTGTCTGCTACATAACAGGAGGTTAACCGTCATTGTGTACTTCACAATGAGATCATGGTATTATAGTGCATCTTTTACAAACCTAGAAAAGGCAGAGCAAGACAGGAAAACCCCTCTGATTCCTTGAGAGGATCTGAGTTCAAGGCCAACCTGAGCTATAGAATAAGAGTTCCAGAGCAGCCAGAAGAACTGCATAGAGACCTTGACACAAACAAACAGACAAAAAAAAAAAAAAAAAAAAAAAAAAAAACCCTAGGAAAAAGACTTTTATCATAAAGAAATGATAAATGTTTGTGAAGATTGAAGTGAAGTTTACCTTGATTTAAATAACACACAAAAGCTAAGCCAGGTGGCACACACCTTTGATTCTGGCACTTGGGAGGTAGAGGCAGGTGGCTTTCTGAGTTCAAGGCCAGCCTCGTCTACATAGTGAGTTCCTGGACAGCCAGATCTAAATTAAGAGACCCTGTCTCAAAAAACCAAAATCGATATAAATGAATAAAATAAAATCACGTGATACATAGATGATTCCCATAAATTCAATTTTATATACTTATTCATCAGTTAAACTAAATTTAAATTAAATGCACTATATAAAGCCTGGAAAGTTCCTTTTTTTTTTTTTCCCCGGAGCTGGGGACTGAACCCAGGGCCTTGCGCTTCCTAGGCAAGCGCTCTACCACTGAGCTAAATCCCCAACCCCCAAGCCTGGAAAGTTCTATGATTCCTGTGGCCTTTTATTTACACCTTTGTGTCCTTACTTTTACATCACAAAGCATAGGAAGATAGAGCTGAGGTAGACAAAATAGACCGACTGGTTATAATGTTCTAAACTGTATGGTGGTTATTCCCAAACCTGTCATCTCTCCAAACTCTCAAAAGTTAACGGGTTCTTAGTGAAAATACAGAGAACTCAGGTCTGCTTTTAAAGAACTGGGATTGCTTTCTGGGGTGTCATGATCAATGCTGGTGATGAAATGCAGCCTTTGAGCAGATAGAGAAGAGGCGGATAGGCTAGATAAATGTGTCTTCACTCAGCCTGTCCACCATTGTGGACGTGGGCTTCCAGAAATCTGGAAAAATAAAACAGGAGACTGTTAGGAGAGTGGAGTGTTATACGAGATTAGGAGCCCTGCTCTACCTGCCGGCTGTCCATTACCCCCATCCCTGAACCCCTCCTTCTTCTTTGCCTCTTTATCTTTCTCTCTGAATCTCCCTCTACTGCTTAGGAGCGCACATCTTCATTCTAATTAGCTTGCTAAGGACCACTGAACAGTATGGTTCAGTTACAGGCAAAGTATCTGGTTGGCTGACTCAGGCCAAGTGTCCACACCGCTATACCTAGGAACCAAGGTCTTGTGTAAATCTGGCTGTTGCTGGCCGCTAAGGCAGAGAGTCAGGTCATGGAAGTTCTCGGAGAAGGGGTGTGGGGATGTAGAATTTGGTCCGACTTTGAGCACATTTGTAAGTATGTTTCTGCATGGGAGAAGCATCTGAATCAGAAGCCAGATGAGAATAGCTGCCCTTCCCTAATGTGAGCAAAGGGCTCAATAGAACAAAAGCCTTGCTCTTCCCCAAAGTGATCTTAAAAGTTCTGTCTGATGACTCCGCCCAGGACCTGGTTTGTCAAGTCCCCCTGTAGATCAAAGGGCTCGCAGCCTGCACACTATGAGCCAGTGTTCCGACAATGCTTATAGTAATTCTCAACCTTTCTCCTGCCTCTCCGTCTCACTCTCTCGCTTTCCTTGGTGGTGTCTGTGTGTCTGTACACATCACACTACGAGGCACAGAGTGTGGGTGTCTAATCCTAGTACTGGGAAGGTGGACAGAAAGATCTTTAGGGCTCACTGAGTTCCAGGCTCAGTAAGAAATCTTGTATCAAAAAAACAGAGTCTCTCTGTCCCATATACACTATTTCTGTTTCTTTGGAAAACCTCAGACACATGCATATAAATAGAAAGATACACGTACCACTATCAGTAATTGAGTGTAATAACATTGAATGTTCTTCTGGTGTACATCAAGGTCTAAAATCTGACATCTGGGTTTAATTCCCTGCTTCCCACTTCCTGATTGTGTGAACCCAGGTAAATCATTAATGTCTAAAATACCTGTTTCTTCAGCTGTGACCCGAAGCCACCAGAGGTGACTTAACCAGTTAAGCCAGTGGCTTGCTTCAGTGACTACAACCTGCTGTTCTCGGTCAGGCTGACTGACAAAAATGTCTGTGAGTTTGCTACTTCTGCCTTTTGAATACTTTCAGATGCAGTCACAACACTACTACAAGAACACTTTCTCTGAGCTGCTTAAGACTAAGGTTCTGAGCAGGTAGCCACAGGCTGCTGCAAACCTCGGCGTAAGCTCCTACCACAAGGACAACCACGCTCCTGTTCATCCCATTGAGAAATGAGCAGCGATATGCTTCCTGCATCTGTCATTGAGCCCTTTATAAGAATGGACTCAGTAAAGCATCACTGAGGGGTCCCTGGTAGGAACACCATGGAGAAATGCTGTATTCTCTTCCCACCCCTTTGCCTGGCATACCATCATTAAAGATTATCTTATCGACGAAATTAAATCATGAGTGTGTCAGATTTCTCCTGCATGCATTCCTTCCCTACCCCCTGTGTTTGTTTTCTGTAAACAGCAATGATGATTTACTACTCACTCAGTTGCTTAAACTAATGGAAAAATTTCCCTCTGCAGCTCTGAGAAGGAGGTCGGAAGCCAAGGTGCAGGGGAGCTGAGTCCTCTGAAGGCTCTCCAGCCAGTTCAGGCCCTGTCTCCTCCTCTTCTGCCAGAAAGTCTCTGTCTCTGCCATCTTCTCTTTGTGTCTGTGTGTCTCTGTGTGTCCATCTGTGTCTTCGACCTCCCTCTCCTCTCCTCTCCTCTCCTCTCCTCTCCTCTCCTCTCCTCTCCTCTCCTCTCATGTATCCCAGGCTGGCCTCAAACTCCTGTATCAGAGGACGACCTTGAACTTGTGATCATTCTGACTCCACCTTCAAAGTATTGTTGAAATAGGAGTGGTGGGGGGGTTGGGGGTTGGGGGTTTAGCTCAGTGGTAGAGCGCTTGCCTAGGAAGCGCAAGGCCCTGGGTTCGGTCCCCAGCTCCGGAAAAAAAGAAAAAAAAAAAAAAAGAAATAGGAGAGGTGGAAGCAACTGGATCATACCCAGCGAATCAAACCCAGGGCTTTATGAAAGCAAGCAGTTCACCAACTTTTGATTATTTTGGACAGTCTTGTGTAGCCTAAGCTGGCCTCAGACTTTATATGTAGCCAAGGACAACCTTAAATCTTTGATCCTCCCATCTAAAATGTTGTCCATATTTTATATTTTTTTTCAAATTAATTATTTTATTGTTATTTTTTTTTTTTTTTTGTTTTGTTTGTTTTTTTTTTTTTTTTTTTGGTTCTTTTTTTCGGAGCTGGGGACCGAACCCAGGGCCTTGCGCTTGCTAGGCAAGCGCTCTACCACTGAGCTAAATCCCAACCCCTGCATTCCCTTATCTTGTTTGGCAACTCTTAAAAAAAAAAATTTTTTAAATTATTTTTTGGTGTGTGTAAGAGTGGCCTACAAATGCCACTAAGCACCTTGATGATTAGAGCACTACCTGCAGACATCTTTCCACAACATGAGCCCTTGGGGGATCAATCTCAGGTTGTAAAGTTTGGCAACAAGTGCCCTCTCCCGCTGAGTAATCTCTCCAGCCCCACCCTTAGCTTTAAAAGAACTCTAATTGGAGGCTAGGATATGGTCTAGTTACTAAAACTAAACTGTTGTGGTCAAGGAGGTGGGAGGAGGGCCGGAGGGTGTGAAAGAAAGGAGGAGGTGTCAATAGGCCTGTGGGGTTTCTATAAACAATTTAATTCTCAACTCTCAAGGCACCTAAGCGGAAATGGTTGTTTGGGTTTTAGTTTAGTAGTGTGTGTGTGTGTTGTAAATGAGTGCCTGCACCTCCATGCTTGTAGGGCAGAGGCCAGAGCACAGCGTGAAGAGCCGCTCTCAGTCTTCTCTGCTTATTGGCAGAGCCTCTCACCGCACTGGAAGCTGCATGCACTGGCGAGCCTGGCCGGCCAGTGTGCTCACCTCAGTGCTGAGGGTACAGCGCATGCAACCAAGCTTGGCTTTTGGCCCGGTGCTGAGGAATTTGATCTTAGGTCCTTGTAGAGCTGTACATGCCCCTACGGTGGAATGGGCTTTTGTTCTGACTGTACATCTGTTTGTCTTGTTTAGACAAGATCTTACCGTGTAGCCTGGCTGGGCTGGGGCTCTGCCTGTGTAGACCAGGCTGGCCTTAAACTCTCTGAGATCTGTTTGCCTCTGCCTCCTGAGTACTGGGATTAGGAGGCATGTGCCACCATGTCTGGTGACAGTGAAATGCTTTACCCACCCAAACGACAGACACTGATTTATATTTGTCAAAATCCTCAAAAAAAAAAAAAAATCCTCAGTGTTCTTGCTGAATCTTCTTGGACTCCCAAGAGAGCACTCATCTTTTAGAGATGCCCATGTCCTGGCACTCCCTCGAACATTTCTAAAATCTGCCATTGATAAGACGCTTCAACACTGCTCATTCTCAATGTGTAGAGTGATCTGGAATTGTCTGGGGAAGCTTCAGGAAAGGGGACATTCTGGCTCCTATTTCCCAAGAATCTGAGTCAAAGGCCTTGGGTAGGAGCCAGCATTGTCCATTTCAGCGAGAGCCTAAATCGGTGGTTCTCTGAGTTCCCTGAAGGGCTCATTCAAACACAGATTGCGGGCATGCCTACAGTCTTGTGGTTGAGAGGCAGAACGCTGCTTCAGCTTGCCTGAGACTGTTGTCTTGATCCTCAGCACTACCTGAAAGCTGGCTGTGGAGGTCTACTTACAGTTCAGATGCAGTTAAGTCTGTGGCAGAGTCCAGACATATCCATTGCTATCATCAGTGATACTGAGGCTGCCGGTACAAAATACATACTGTGAGAATTGTGGTCATGGGGAACTGCAGTGGGGGATACTAATACATGTGGCCCCCAGAGACAGCACTTGGGGAGACAAAAGCTCATAGAGAAAGTGTTTTCCCAGAAGTGGTGGTGCACACCTTTAATCCCAACATGGTAGGTAGATGTAGGTGGAGTCCTCTCTGGGAGTTCAAGGTCAGCTAGCTGCTTTGCATGGTAAATTCCAGGCCAGCCAAGGGTACACAGCGAGATTCTGTCTGTTTAAAAAAAATAATTTAACAGGGTAGGGGCATCCTTGTGGAGCGGGTGGGGCAGGGGGAGGGGTGCGGGGAATAAGCAAGCAGAGTGCATGGTGGCAGAGGATGGCCTTGAGACAGCCAAGCTGGGGAAGTGCAAAGGGAGCTACTCTGTATGGAAATCATGTGTGCAGAGATGGGGGGGTGAGGGGGAGAGAGAGAGAGAGAGAGAGAGAGAGAGAGAGAGAGAGAGAGTCAGTCAGTCACGTGGTACCTGCACATGCAGTAGCTATCTAAAGAGTTGGAGGGCAACTTTAGACGGCTCCAATCCTAATCACAACAAACCAACTACTTTAATTCCTTATTTTTTTTAACCTTTATTTTTTTGTGTATGGCTATTCTGCCTGTATGTGGGTCAGTGTAAATTCAAGGTGTTGGATCTCCTAGGCCAGTCTAGAGTTACAGATACAGTTTGTGAGCTCCCCATGGGTGCTGGGAATTAAGCCCCGGTCGTCTGAAAGAACAGCCAGCGTTTTTAACCACCGAGCCATCTCTCCGGCCCTCGTAAAATTCGACTTTAAGTTTTCCCCATTGGAACACATCTTAGTTTTGCTAACTTTTGTCTCTATCACCGCACATATGCCACCTATAAGAAGGCCTGTTCTAATCATTGACTAAGTTTCAAACACTCAGTGTGCCCAAACCGGTATGATTTCCTGATTTTTCTTTTAGCTCTGTATTCTTGAAATAATTCCTAATAACAATTTAATGAAAAATTCAGTTTCTGAACAGTAAGATGGCTCAGCATATAAGGTCACTCGCTGCCAGGCCTGACCACCTGAATTTGATCCCTGGGACTCACAGGGTGGAAGGAGAAAACTCATCCCTACAGTGGACCCCTGATCACCACGTGTGTTCTGTAACACAGGCATGTGACAGGATATTTGAACCTGTTTCTCGTTAGGGTGTGGCTCAGCCCTCAGCACAACACCATTAAAATCTCTGGCTGGAATACAGACACACCTTTAGTACACACCTTTAATCTCAAACAATTAAGGTAAGGTTAGTGTGTAGAAGGAAGCACCTGTGTTTCAAAGTGTTGTCTAATTAAGGGGTAGACAAAGTGATGAATAAGAGAAACTTTTGACAGATGAGGATGTTGCCAATTCTCGTTAGAAGAGAGAGGAAAGGGAAGCTACTTAAGAGAACAGTGCAGAAAGAGAGAAAGGAGGCGGTTTTAATGGGACAGTTGTACAGAGACAGGTTACAGAGGGAGAATGGCTAGACATAGGTGAAGACAGAATGAGGCAGAGAATGAGAAAGGAGTGGGAAGATCTGAACAGATTGCCAGAGTTAGTATTGAGAGGGCAAATCCTTTAAATTCAGGCTCAATTTTAGAGAACCTGACCTAGGATTGAACTCAGATAAACTAACAGGCCTAACATTTGTTTCCAAGTTACCCACCAACAAAGCCTGAGCCTAGCTCCAGTCTCCAGGTCATTAACCCAGCAGATTTGTACACCCAGGTTACAAGTCCACCCCCTGCCTAGCTACCACCAGTGCAGAGGGAAGCAGAAATTAAGTTTATGATATGACTCCCAGCACTAGCCAATTATGTTAAAGGTCATGGTAGCTCTCCAATTAGATGCTTAAACGCACCCCCATCCCTCTCCGCTTGTAGCTTTCTATAAAGACATATTTGGAGCTGCTCACCACTAAAACCATCCTGCACAAAGGCAATATGCTAGGAGCCCCCACATCCCCTAAAGCTAGCTTGAGTAGAATAAAGACCCTGTGTGAGTTGCATTGGATCAGCTCCTGACTGTTTTTTGGGGGATCACTAATCCTTCCCTGGCACTACAGTATGAGGCCAAGCAGTGTAATTTAGGAAAGGCCAAGAGAAAAAAGCCAGATCGAATCTTGGAAAGGAGTTTGAGACAAAACAGCTGAGTTGACCAGCCATTCAAAAGAAAGGGTGAGCTTATTCAGCAGTAAGTATCAGAGGTTCAAAACATTCTAGGGCTAGATTAGATTGGACAGAGGTGGCTAGAAGCTAGGTGTAGGTTAGCAGACAGAGGAAATATACCTCCAAGACAACAATTAGAGCAGGAGAAGAAAAGTTACATGCACACCTGTATGTGTGTGTGTGTGTGTGTGTGTGTGTGTTACACATAGACAAAAATTAATATTTGAAAAAGGATCCAAATTTTGCTGGGCAGTGGTAGTGTACACCTTTAATCCCAGCACTTGGGAGGCAGAGGCAGTGAATTTTGGTGAGTTCAAGGCCAACTTGGTTTACACTCTGTATTCCAAGACAGCCAAAGCTACACAGAAAACCCCTGTCTTGAAAAATAAAACAAAAACAAACAAAAACCAAAAGAGAATCCAATTTTCTAACATAACATATATATACCAGATTTGTCATTTAACCCAAAATGGCCATTCCATTCCCCAGAAAGGGGAATATTAATGTTTTGGTAAGTCCTACATGTTCACTAAGAGTTGGTGTTCTCACAGGACCCTTTACAGTCACATTTTACATGTCATAAATGACATATATACTACAGATGTGTAGAGGATACATTTATACTCATGATTTGCCTATAGTAGTAGAGGACTGCTAAATGAGTCTTGTCCAACAGATTGGGTTTATGACAAGATCCCTTCAATTATTACTTTGGTTAGTGGATGGTTTGTATATGCTTGGCCCAGGAAGTGGCCCTATTATGGGATATGGCCTTGTTGAAGTGGGTGTGTCACTGTGGTTGTGGGCTTAAAACCCTCACTCTAAATCCCTGGAAGCCAGTCTTCCACTAGCAACTCCAGATGAAGATGTAGAACTCTTAGCTCTTGCTCTCTAGGCCTGCGTGGATGCTGCCATGTTCCTGCCTTGATTATACTGGACTGAACCTCTGAACCTGTAAGCCAGCTCCAATTAAATGTTGTCTTTTATAGGCCTTGCATTGGTCATGGTGTCCGTTCACAGCAGTAAAACCCTAACTAAGACATTTAGATTGTGTTTTTTTTGTTTTTGTTTTTGTTTTTGTTTCTGGGGAGGGCTTTAGGTGGCCAGTGGTTGTTTACCTTTCAGGGGAAATGAATATGGTAATTATTTTTAAGCAAACACTAGGAGAATAATTTTCTTGATTTTTGGCAGTCTAGCTTGGCAATGTCATGTTTCATCTGAATGTGGAGACGATGTGTTTCTGCAGATGGAAAGATGCTACTGTAATGACATGAAAATTTTGTGGCTGTGATCCTAGAAGGATGGCCAATGGTTTTCAGTAAAATATTCAAGACAAAAGCACCATGAAAGAGACGCATTTCCCTTGGCATCCTGTGAACCTTTGACTACACACAGATTTGAGGGGGGTGGAGTGGGGTGGGAACCTTGTCACTTACCCAGTCCACGTTTATATTGTCCCTTTGTCTCTCCCTGGCTCTTGTCAGTCACTGTCTTTGTCTCTGGCTCTCTCTTTCACACACATAGACACACAGACACAGACACAGACACAGACACACACACACACACACACACACACACACGTATGTATGCACACATCCTCTATAAAATGACCTATGTTTGCAGTCATTTACAATTTAAATAGTTAAATGTCTACCAGAAATAAGGTGGTTTCTAGACAAATGCCCTCCTCAGGGCCATGAAGAATGAACTGTGGAAAAAGTGAGCATTTAAGCTGAAAAGCACTTTGGCAATCTCTGTCTCTGTCTCAGTCTTGTCCTTCTTTGAGTAAGTGAACTCCTAAGATTCACATAACTCGATAAACATTCAGTGAATAAGACGTCATACCTCTGTAGCAACCTTTCCAGGAAAAGGAATTGTTTCTCAGGATAACCAAAATTAGTGTTCTGAAGCTTTGCTGATAGGGCTGGGTCCTGATCAGCATGCAGCCAAATTATTTATTTTTTTGTTAACCATGATGCTCATGTGTGTTCATCACCAAAGCTCAGAGCAGAGAACAGGATAACAAGGACTGTGCCTTTGAGGAACGGTGTCTCTACTGGGGAAGGTAGTCAATAAATTAAGTATGGCATACGTCTTGTCACTATTTCTTTTTCTACTGTTTCTTCTTTGTTTTCTTTCTCCTTCTTTTCCTTGTTTGTTTTTCTTTCTTTCCTTCCTTCCTTTCTTTTCTTTTTGAGACCACTCTATGTAGACCAAGGTGTCCTCGAAATCAAAGACATCTGCCTGCTTCTGTCTCCTGAGTGCCGAGACTAAAGGCACACTCTACTACGTCTAGATTTATGTCACTATTTTATTATTATTTCAATAGACTGAAATGACAATGTGCAGGGTGACACATACAAATGAATATATAAGAAGGCCTTGTCATCCTTGGCAGATCATGGGAGGCTTCCAAAAGGAAGTGACACTTTCACTGAGGCCCAAAGAAGAATGGACATTTATCAGATGAAAGAAAGAAGAAGGGAGGCAAAGGGATGCTAGAGAGGCTCAAAGGCCTTGTAACAGATGAATGGGGATTAGTGAAGATGTGGGAAAAGGATCAGGAGGAGGTGTGGGTGGGGGATGGGCGGGAGGGGTGCGTGCGTGCGTGTGTGCGTGTGTGTGTGTGTGTGTGTGTGTGTGTGTGTGTGTGTGTGTGTGTGTGGTGTGTGCGTGTTGGATCATGCAGAGACCTCCTGGGATGTCTGAAGAGCAGCTTGGGCATCACTCACAGAGTGAGGTGGTTCTGGAAAGCAGTCAGAGGCAAACCAGCAGGAGGGTGAGAACCTGGGTCGAGGACCAGAGATGCCTACAGGGGTTAATGTTTTGAGTGGAGTCAGCAGTGAAGACAAACAGGAAGCTGACTCAGCTATTCAGGATCTCGCTACAACTCTGTCTGTGTGGAAGGAAGGAGGGGGAGGGAAGGAAGGAGGAGAGGAGGATGAGGTGAGGTGAGGGGAGGGAGGGACAAGAGAGGAGGGAGACTTGAGTTGAGTTGAGGTGAGTTGAGTTTCTGACAGGGTCTCACTACAGAAGCCTGGCTAGCTACAAACACATCATCATCCTACCCTGCCTACTGATGACTGGGTATGCAGGCATGCGCTGTGGTGCTAGCTTAGACCGTATCTTTTAACCATTATTATTTATTTGCTCTGTCATGGCAGCTTGTTGTGGTTTGCCCTGAAGTTATCTGTATTTTGATGCTAATTCCACTGCCCCAAGGACAGCTGCCTAGGCACTACTCAGAACTCAGGTGACTTCACCAGAACCACCTCCCCATTGAATTTGTAAAGTACAGGTGAGGGGCAGGTACAGAAGGAGGCCTGTCATTGGAGGAGAAGGAAGGATGGGTGGGAGAGAAGTTTGAAGGAAGAGGAGGAGACTAGAACAGAAAGGAGAGAAGCCTTGGCAGGACAATATGGCAGGTGACATTAAGATTCTCCTCTGTGTATTTACAGGTTGTTATCAATGTTCCTAAGGGATGGATGGTGCGGGGCTTTGTATGTTTAAGTGGGCAATTATATCTAATCAATTGGATCTAAGATTATTGTGTTGTGTGTTCTTTTATGTGAGGGTTTGAGTGTAGGAAAGTGTGTGGCGGCAAGAGACACTGGGCCGCCAAGGAATTGTGTTTCCGCCAAGATATCTAGCAGATATCTTGGGGCACCATGGTGCAGACCTAGCGGGATAAAAGACAACAATACTTTTTTTATTTACAATATTTTTACAACAACAGCAGCTTTCTTTCCTTTTTTCCTTTCCTTCTTCCTTTTCCTCTTCCCCTCTTTATTTGGGGGCAGGGGTTGGGGATTGAACCCAGGGCCTTGTGCATGCTAGGCAAGTAAGTCACACCTCTACCTTCAAGTAACGCCATATTTAATATAGTTTCCAAATCTTCAGGATGATACTTTGGGGAGACACACCAGACTCATTCCGTGGTCGGGACTGCCACCTCCTTTCTAATTGTATGAAGCTATCAACCTGTGGGTGGAGATCCCTTTACATTACGACTCATGACGGTAGCAAAACCATAGTTACGACGTAGCAACGGAATAATTTTATGGTTGGGATCACCACCCCTTGAGAAACTCTATTAAAGGGTTGCAGGGTTAAGAAGGTCGAGAGCCACTGTGAGAGAAACACACGCTTAAAAAAAAAAACGCATTACACATTAAGAACATTGTGTTGTGGCGGTCCTACCTGTCTGGAACCACACGCCTTTACTTTTTACTCTCTTCACACTTTAGCATCACCAACATACTCACCCACTGATAGGAGTCTAGAGATGCCATGAAATCCCAGATGAGAAATGAGAGCTGTACCCAGCCAACATCCCATCCCATGCTACCTAGCTCAAGGGCCAACGCCGTGGAGCCTTTGGATTCTGGTTGGTACGGTTGGGTTTATTGTATAAGTTCCTATTTTGGCAGACAGGTGATGGCATTAGTGAGTGTTTATGTGTTTATCACATGTCAAGTTTTTAATGCACATTTCTTTGGTTATTCCTCAGAACATTACATAGGGAGAGTCAGACCTTATTCTCGTAACAGAGGGCTGGAAGGTGTAGAGGGTTACATTCTATCTGACAGTGGTAGCACTAGGATTTAAATTTAATTTTGAGAGGTTGGAGAGATGGCCCCCCTGTTAAGAGTAAGTCCTGCTCTTGCAGAGGAAGCTAAGTTTGGTTCCCAACACCCACACTGGGCCGCTCCCAACAGCCTATAGCCCCAGCTTCAGGTAATCTGATGCCCTCTCCTGGCCTCCTTGGGCCCTGTATGCATGTGCACATGCACACATACATGTACACACACATGCATATAATTAAACTTAAAAAACACTTCAAATTTAGACTTAACCATGAAGAGGAAATTCAGTAGACAAACTGAACACCTTGTGCTGGTTTTAAAAAGAGATAATAGAAAAAAATATTTCAATGTGCTCAAAACCTTTGAAGCAGTTCAGTTATTTTTGCATGTGCTGGGGTCAACAAGTCAAGCACAGTTTTGCTAAATATAACAAGGAATTATAGACAGCTCATTTTCACACTCTCCAAACTCCGTTCATTCTTCCTTGGACAGAGAAGACTACTCAACAAATAATTCATGAGGATGCTATTATAATCAAGGTAACATTTTTAATGACTTTTTTAAAAAATAAACTATTCTACGTATTAAATACTCTTTACTAGTTATACATACTTAAGATACATATTTAGGCTTAAAATCTTGAAGAAAAACATACACATTTCAAAAGCAATATCAAATAACATATTTAAAGCTTTTAAATTTTTTTTAAGGTAAAACAAAGCAAGAGATGAGACATTTAAAAAGATGAGATGGTCATGTCATCTTAGTTCTTGTCTTTCATTTTACTAATTATAATAATTCCTTCTCCTTGGATTGTTTTTAGTCCCCCAGAGCTGAGGACCGAACCCAGGCACCTGCGCTTGCTAGGCAAGTGCTATACCACTGAGCTAAATCCCCAACCCATGTTCTTTTCTTTAAAATGTATTTCTTTGCAAATAAAAATTACAACAACAAAAACACCCAAGTTTTTTGAGCAAACTAGACAGAAAACAACCTGTGTTCAGGAATGCAAACATGTCAACCCAGTGAGGCCAGCACTGTGCCTGGTTCTCACGTGTTTACACATATGGCGACACACACAGTTTTATGCTGTGGTCTCAAGAGAATATTTCCAGTTTTGACCTGTAAAAACCATAACTAGAACAAAGCGCTCTCTCTTTTGCCAGAGAAATCTTGTCAGAGGTAAAGGCCCACAATGCTGTTGTGAATGGAACGGCATTAACCATGCAGGATTTTTCAACTCGAAGATACAGTAAAAGGTGGTGTCCCTTTTAAAAGGAATATAGCATGTGTGTATGAGTGTGTGCGGGTGTTAAGCTTTTCAAATGTCTGGAACAGCCCCAGTCACAGACAAGTGGATTTAAGCTTTAGTTAGAAGCCTCTTCTACCTATACAGGGGTTCCCAAGAACTGTCCTGGGTTCCAAGAAAGCCCTGGTTCCTGTATGACCCAGAATTTTATATCATAGACAGAAAGGGGAAGGCAAAAATGGAAAACATGGAGATATAGCAGAAAACAAAAATGTAAGAAGAGTTGCCTGCCATTCTATGAAATGACACTTTTATACTGAGAATGAATTTCTGAATTTGATCATGAAATGATGCCCATTTTGGTTCATCAAATACGTGACATTATTCTTTATGAGTAAATACCAAATATTACTTTCTATAATTCTACATTTATGTGGCAGGTGACCTGTCTATAGAGCAGGCTATAAGGATTTTAACTTACTGAATCATTGTTTTATGATCACTCAATAACTTTTTATTTTTCTCAGACCTAGTGCGTGTGCACTTGCTTTGTTTTTGAGAAAGGGTCTCACTATGTAGCCCTGGCTGGCCTGGAACTCTGTAGATTAGACTGACCTTGAACTCGCAGAGATCACCTGCCTATCTCCTACTCAGGAGGGATTAAAGGCATGGGCCCTGCTTAGGTGTTTTTAAGTTTTTAAAAAATCACACGTATGGGCATTGTGTCTGCATGTATGTCTGTGAATTACATGCATACCTGTTATCCTAAGAAGTCACAGGAGGGCATCAGATTCCCCCTAGAACTGGAGTTACAGATGGTTGTAAGCCATCAGTAGGTGCTAGGAATTAAACCCAGGTCCTCTGGAAAGAAATGGTTGTGGTGCTCTTAACCCCTGAGCTATCTCTCCAGCCTCCCCTTCAGCATCCTCCTAGGATGATAGTTGTGAGCCACCATGACCAGAGCTACCACTCCAGATCAAGATTTGATTATGCATGGCTTGATGTGCTTGTTGACTTTCGCTTATGGACACTACAAATTCATCATTGATACCAGCCAGTCTCTGGGAGCATCTAAATGTCCGTTTCAGAAGCAGACAGTGAAAGAGCAGATGGTTCACAGTGGAGCACCGGATATGACATCCGAATGTCACAAAAAAGCTGAAGCCAAGAGCACTGTGCTAAACTACAACTGTCAAAGTCGGGGAGACAGTCAAATTGATTTTGTAGATGGGGCATATTCGAGTATTAGAATTTCCATGTAAGTCACAATTTCTCAGACTCGTGTTGGAAATAAACAGCAAGGAGTAACTTCAGTCTTCCCAGTAACCCTGCCATTGAAATCTCACTTCCAACTCGTGCAAAAGCGTGGTCATCACTTGCTGTCCCAAAGTGCTCTGACACTCTACACAGAACGCCACAGCTACATCTGTGAAGCAGACTTTTTATTTTCTAAATAGGAAATGAGAAAAGAGAGAAGGCAGCAGAGAGGAGGAGGTGTCCTGGTTTGAATCAGAACGACCCCCATAGGCTCAAAAATTTGCGTGTTTAGTCCCTGGTGGATGGGAGGTTTGCCCTTCTTGGAGGAGGTGTGCACTGGGGGTCTCTCAGCCTGAGGATAAGAATGTGAAGCTCACTGGCACCAAACCTGTCTGCTTGCCAGCATGATGCTAACGGATGAGCTGGTGAAACTGTAAGGCAGCCCCCAGTTAAATGCTTTATTTATGAGACATGCCTTGGTCACGGTGTGTCTTCACAGCAATAGAACGGCAACTGAGGCAAGAGGGAAGGATGAGGAGGGGAAAAGAAACAAGGCCAGAGCAGGAGAGGAGAGCTCCAGCCTTAGCTCCTGCAGGGGTAAATTCATCGTGCCCTGAGGAGCTGAAAGGCAGCAGGGAACTGCTGTTATCACAGATCCTCGTATTTTTGAAGTTCATTGAATAAACACGCGGCTCTCCATCTCAAAGGTGTCTGCCCGGAAATACCAAAGACAGAGAAAACCCAATAGTTACCACTTTCAGGGACAAAGAGTTGGGAAGAGAATTTTTTTTTTTCTCCTTAGATTTTCCACTGGACCTAAAACTGTAGGCCGCACCCTGGGAATTCCACCTTGGGGAGTGGGTGTATGTGTGCCACATCAGGTCTTAAAGTGTCACACGATCATAACATCCTTCTGGAATGTTCTAAAATTCTCCCACTGAGATTCAGTGGCAACAGTGCTGTGTGTTCAGTTGGCATCAAACAGTTGGGAGTTGAGAGTAGACCTGCTTTCATAAAACCAAAGGCGCTGTTGTGTTTCGTATTTGAAGGCTTCTCCACAGACTTGATGGAAGGTCTTCAGATCTGGTAGCCACTGAGGAGTCTAACTAGCACTCGTGGGTTCACTGGACGTTCCGAACAGACCATGGAGAGCAGACTGGAATGCAAGTCAGCCCTTTATGTGTACATTCTTGGCTCCACCACTAAAGCCCAGATTGTGGGTAGTTACCCCACACCCCATGTGCCTGCAGCCGGAAAGACCAAAATAAGATGTCATGTCTGCTGGTGGGGACACAGAACAGCCGTAAGAATGAGAGTAGCCTACCACAGGGTGATTTCCCTAACGATAGCAGGTGGTAGGCAAGAGGAGAGAGTGGCCAGACCGTAGCATTTCAGCGTCACGACTGTAACTACAATCACTGTGTCACACACTAATCGCCACTGCAGGGTTCCGATGTAGTGCTGAGGAGTCCCATCTCAGAATGAGACATTTCTGAGGAGACAGGGGCTGTGATGACCTACTGGTATATGGGCTCCACACTTCATAAATAAAAATAATCTGTTTTTTTTGTTTTGTTTTGTTTTTTTATTTCCCACTTTTCAGATTGCTGTGTGTGTAGGATGAAGGGAACTCAGGATGTTTATTTTTCAAACGTTTTCTTTCTTTCCTGGAAAATAGGATCCATCTCATACCAACCTCTGTTTTATAGAAATGTACTTATACTGGGGTTGTTCCTCTTGCTGTATTAAAGCAATTAATTAAAAGAAGAAGCCTTTCCGTCTTTTAACCTCATGGAGATGATAGGGGCCCCTCCTAGTTCTCTAGGCTGCAGGAAACAACAACAACAAAATAATCATGTATGCAAAAGTCATTTGAGATAAATAAAGCAGGATGCAAAATGTCCCTACACCAACATACAAGCAAGGGATTAAGTCTGATCCCTCTGGGGAACAGAACAAGAGCTTTCTCTCCTGTAGCGAGGTGCTAGGATTGTGAGGCTTCTAAGCTAAGAGATGGCTAGCCACAGTTGAAAGAGTCCTGAGGCTGGCAGGAATTTGCATTTTCTTGCCAATGAAAATTTCTGAAATATTTACTTTTAGCAAATTAAATCTGAAACTGGAGCTGGGTGTGGGGACACACACCAGTAGATCCAGGACTTACTTGGAAGTTGAGGCAGGCGGGTTGTGAAACCCTGTCTTTAAAATACAAGACAAAAGAACCCCAAGGGAACGGGACGGCTCCACAGTTAGGAGCACTTGCTGCTCTTGCAGAGGACCTAAGTCTAGTGCATAGCACCTAAGTCAGCAGTCTCACCCCTTGTAACTCAAGCTCAAGGGGATTTAACGCCCCCGCTTCCGGTCTCCATCGGCACCTGGACTCATATGCCATACACAGACACAGACATAGACAGACACACAGTTAAAAATACAATTAAAACAAATACAAACATCTGAAGTTGCCCTTTGATATCTGCCCCCTGACCAGTAGTCTAATCAAGTGCTCTTGTCTGAGGAGAAACACAAACTCACACCACTTCGCTAAAGAGATCCCTTGGGCTTTCTTTTGGAAGCTTTTGTTGCATAGAAATCTCTCGTGATTGAGCCCTCCACGGGGCTCGGCAATCCTTCTGAGATGCACTCTCAGACACATGCTTCATCTTGAAATGCTGCCCAATTAGCTGGTCTGAAAGCCTTTTCCAGACGCGGCATGCTGTAATTATCTCGTCTGGCTGTTTAGTCTCCTATATGAAATCTCAGCAAACAGGCTGGGCTTCACTGAGGTTGTATGTTTTAAACGTGTTACCGTGGGAAATACAGAAGCCAGGGGAGTTTTAAGGAGTCTGGGAGAAAACGCATTCAAATGGTAACAACGTTTTTCAAGTGGTTGGTAAGATTATGTCTAATCTAATCTTGATTGTGGCACATTGACCTATATTCTCTTCAAGTTTGTCTGTTTCATAATATATATTATTATTATTATTTTAATTTTTTAAAATGTTATTATTTTATTTTATGTATAGGAATATTCTGCCTGCATGTATATCTGCTGTGCACACTACCTCTGTGCATAGTGACCGTGGAGGACAGAAGAGAGCATTAGATACTCTGGATGTGGAGTTACAGACGGTTGTGAGCCATTTACATGGGTGCTGAAAATGAAGCCCAGGACCTCTGGAAGAAGAGTCGGCGCTCATACCCACCAAGCCATCTCTCCAGCCCTTATTCTTATTTACAATACTACCTTTCTTTACTTGTTGGTGTGAGTGTGGGCACACCTGGAAGTCAGAGGATAACGTGGTGAAGTTCATTCTCATCTTCTATCTAGGGAGTCAAACGCAGGCCTTTAGGGTTGGCGGGAAAATGTTTTTACCGCCTGAGTCATCTTGCCAGCCCCGACACGTATTGCTTCTCAATAAGATATGAGAGAGCAAGTTGCATAGGAAGAGTCTCAAGAAATCCAGATTATTATGATAGCTGCACATAATGACAGGGGCTCATATTCGAGAGCTAGAAAAACGTTCCCCTTCCTCTCTCAACCCACTGAGACAATGTTAAATTCATAAAATAACTTGAAAAATAAAAGATAAATAGGATGTCAGGAGAAAATAAGGAGAAGCACATTCCCTTCTAGGGATAATTAACTTAGCAAAATATAATCAGGCTTTTGAACTTCAACAGTCACAGAGCACCATTAAATATTCACACACAAATATCCAGTCCGCGTAAGCATCCACGTCCCGGGTCACAGACACCAGGCTGGCTAACAGCGCGAGAGGACGCTCAGCTCATGGGGTTGGGGCCCACGTGGATGACGATGTGCTTCTCGTAAGCTCTTCTCATCGTTTTCTCAATCTGCTTGAGAAAAACCTGGGGGATCCGCCCGCACAGGGTGTGCACCGTCTCCAAAAACTTCAGCTGCAGAGGGTAGTACATAGACTGGAAAAGATTGTCTCGAAAGGGAAACTGAAAGATAAGAAAGAAAGAAGAGAGAAAGGGAGGGAGGGAGGGAGGAAGAAAGACGCTTGTTATTCAAGTGCTATTTAAAACACAAGTCACTCTTATCAAAACACACAACACAGTGTAAGTTTACTAAGTTTCGGCCCCGTGGTACAATCCCATAGAATCATGTAACTCTCTGGCCCCTCTTCTGTTTTCTCTACTTTTCTTTGGAGCCTTCTGCAACTAAGAATAACCTTGAACTTAGAATTCTTTTGCCTCCACTTCTAGTGTATTGGGATTACAGGCCTATACCATGATGCCCAGAAACACCCAAACAACCCCCAAAAGATGATCTGTTTATTTTCCTAAGGCTCTTGAAGTCCGAAGACAATGTCCATCTCTAAGGGGTAGAATGGAACACAAGGCTAAAGCAGGTAATCATTTGAAATCTACTACAACAAAACACAGTTTATTATTTCCACAAGGCTTACTTATTTCTATTTTATGCATATGGATATATATATATATATATGTGTGTGTGTGTGTGTGTGTGTGTGTGTGTATGTGTGTACACACACACACACACACATACACACACACACACACACACACACACACTGCTGCATTCCTGGTACCCACAGAGGTCAGAAGAGGGTATTGGATTCCTTGGAACTAGAATTACAGGCAGTTATGAGTCACTATGTGGGTGCTGGGATCTGAACCTGAATCTTCTGCAAAAGTAGCAAGTGGTCTTAACCAATGAGCAACCTCTCCAGCCCTAATTAATTAACTAAATAATTAATTTGCCATCCAAGAAACTTAAGAGCGTGTCTACAGTGGCTACAGAAAGCCAAGAGTTTAGCAAATACAAGTCTCTTAGCAAAATGTTCTAGGCACTAGGCTAGGGGTTTGGCTCACTGTTAAAACACTTGCTTAGCATTTTAAAGTTCTGAGTTTGATCCGTGGCATAGGGTCAAGTGGAGAAGGTTGGGGTGGCGGGGAGTAGTCAAGAGGCCAAAGGTCAGTGATCACTTTGAGTTTTTAAAATTCACTCAGTATCGAACATGTGAGGATTTGATGTGTTTAATGTCTCTGTATTTTCCCATGAGATATACAAAAGAACAGTATTTTTCAAAGTAAACCTTTTGGACTACTTGGAAACTAGCATGTGCCAAGCTTTATCACCATCTTATTGAAAGAGAAAGGGCAGCTGGTAGATCAAGTAGGGAGCTTAACTCTTGCCAATGAAAAAACCCTAGGGAGAAAAGGAGGGAGAAACAGAAAGGTCAAAGGGCAAGCCCTATTCTAGCCCCAGAGCAGAGTGGATGGGTGTCTACTTTGCTAGAACAAGTCTCCCAGTCTTTCAAGGTCATCAGATGTGGATCAGCGAGGCGTTGAGGTAAGTTGAAAATGAGCCACACACCAGCTCAGGCTTAGGACACAGTTGCTTTCTCCCACAACCCTTAGCCAAATGACCAGAAATTCCATCTCCATAGCCCTGCCCTCCTACCTTCCCACTTGCACACAAACTCCCTCTAGCTCAATTCTCAGCTCTCTGGCTGCTATCGACATCACAAACAGCCCTGCACCACCTCCTCCTTGCAAGTCTGCAATTAGTTGACATATGCCACCATAGATCACAGCTGTCACTTTCCTGCCCAGACTGCAGTCTAACTCTTGCTTCTAAAGCTCCAGGTGATCTGGAACCCTGCTGCATCTTCTTCCCTCCCATTATCTCTCCATGATGGCTGGAGTGACGATACTCCTGTGCCCCGGTACACCTACTTCATTCCCCATTGGGCGTTTCCTGATTGTGCCCTCTGGTTGGCAGGATCGTCCCTGGGTTTCCCCATGAATGCCCCCATCTGACTGAGTCCCAGGCTAGCACAGGCATTCCCTGACAACTGGCTACTGAAATATCCTACCTGTTCCTCTTAGAACTTTAATCCTTTCCATTCTGATAGGATCTTCCTTTGTTACAGAAAACTTTTATATCATCTGGCTTCCTCTACTAGGACAGAGATTTTTTTGTTTGTTTTTTAAGGCAGGGTTTCTCTGTGTAGTCCTGGCGTCTGGGAGCTTACTCTGTAGACCAGGCTGGCCTTGAACTCTGAGATCCACCTGCCTCTGCTTCCCGAGTGCTGGGATGAAAGGCGTGCCCTACCACGGCCTCGCTAGAGCAGAGATCTCGACCACAGGGCTTGGTCTATATTGCTAGTCTCCAAATTCTAGGCAACTGGAATTATTCCTGCCTAAACTAGGCTTTATAGATGACTGTTGAAAGAACTACTGAAAAATATCTGTCTGATGACTGTTGGAGGGTCATGATGGGGAGCATACACCAGTCCATCATACAAACATATGCAGGGTTAGGCTGTGTGCATATGAGAAAGAAAGACTGCACGCTAGGGAAAAGAAACAGATGTGAAATGTTTGCCATTAGAACAATGTCTACATTCTGAATACAACTGTCAGGCGTGTGATTAAAGTTTAAAGGCCATCATTTCGTTAATCCTCATAACTATCTCATTAGGAAGATAATATTTTTAAAGTCTATCTCTCTCTGTGTCTCTGTGTATCTCTCTGTCTCTCTCTGTCTCTCTCTCTCTCTGTGTGTCTGTGTGTGTATTTGTGTGTGTGTTTGTGCACATTGCACACACAAGCCACATGTGTGCACATGCCCACAGAAGCCAGAAGAGTTTGTTGGACTCTGTAGAGCTGTGAGCCACCTGACATGAATGTTGGGAACAGAACTCGGGGTCTTGTGGGAGAGCAAGTGCTCTTAAACTCTGAGCCATTTCCCCAGGCCTTAGAAGGTAACATTATTATCTTTATTTTATTTTATTTATTATTTTAATTTCATATGCACTGGTGTTTTGTGTGCATGTATGTGTGTATGAGGGTGCTGGATCCTCTGGGATTGGAGTTACAGACAGTTGTGAGCTGCCATGTGGATGCTGGGAACTGAACCCGGGTCCTTTGGAAGATCAGCCAGCGCTCTTAGCTGCTGAGCCATCTCTCCATCCCTCTATTATCTTCATTTTACGATGATGAAATCAACTGAGGCTCAGTAAGGTAACAGCAGTTAATGACTAATCAGAGGGTGATAGAATTGGGGTTTGAGCTCAGGCGGAAAGCCAGCTCTAATGCTCTTCCATATGGTAAAAATGTCACAGCCCAGTGGAGGAAGGCGGGCACAGGGGAGCGCAGCTTTAAGTTGGAGTGTATTCACTCCCGTGTTGATTTGGAGCTAGTAACTCTCCCCATGGAAATGCCTGAATGAAAACTTTTCTTCAGCTAAAGTGTGGAACCCCACGGAGTGATTATGTAGAACTGTTTAAGATGCAGAGTCATTTGGCTGTCTTGCTGATCCCTGAGAGAACAAAGCCAGATGAGTCATTTCAGCCCACGATTGCTCAATCCCCAAGCAGGGCCAGATCACAAGGGAAAGTGGAGCCCACGCAGCTGCATGCTTTCTTGACTTCCACCCGTGCTGGGGATGGGTTTCCCCCTTGAGTCAATGTTTGAGTAACCAAGTGTGAGAATGTCACGGAGTGCATAACAGATTGTGTAATTCAATCACTTGCCCTTTGAAAACTAAACAGCAGGAAACAGGAGAAGAGGTGCTTAGATGCACGGTAAGTGATCCCCTGTGGGGAGGACAGCCCTGGCTCGACCAGAGCTGGAATTCTTTAGTAAAATGCTCATCTTCATACAGGGGGACGTATTATAGGCTGGGGGATGGGTCACGAAGATACTTTACAGGGCGGGAGATGGCTCAGTGGATAGAGTGCTTGCCATAAAGTATGATGACCAATGTCTGGAACCCCAGAGGCCATGAGTAGCCTGTCATGGTAGCATGTATTTGTAATCCTGTGCTTCTCTGGGGACAGAGATGGTGGAGTCCTCAGCATCTCATGGATCAGCTGACACACAAAATAGTAAAGGACAGAGACCCTGCCTCCACAAGATAGGAGGCGAAGAACATCCGAGGTTGTTCTCTGGAGTGCACACATGGCTGTGGCGTGTACATATCTGAGTGCCAGCACTGGGTTCTCAGATATTTAAGAAGAAGAAAAAAAATTTTTAATATAGTGTATATCAGGGGATCAGCAAACAGTACTTGTGGTTGGGGGGGGGAGGAGTAGACAGCAAATAGTTTGGGCATTGTGGAACCCACAGTCACGACCAAGAACCTTCGCTGTTAGAATGCCAATTCAGCCAGTGACAGTGCACGAATGGAGAAGGTCACTGTGTTCCCCATGACCTTGTTTATGAATACCAAAACACAAATCTCCTATGGATTCTTTCTGCTGGAAAAGTTTGCTGATCCCTGCCCTGCGTCTTGGAGGGACAGCTTGTGGAAGGTACTCCTTGTAAGTACCTGCTGCTGGCTTCCTACTGGTCATCTCAATATCAAAGTAATGGACAACACAGAATTCCCTGAGAGAATAGTTCACACAACTCCGAATCGCCCCTTAGCCTGTGTTCACACATCTCTTCAAGGAAGAAAGAGTGGGCTCAAACTATAGGAGGTTCCCACTCCCTCCATGGCAGCATTGTATATAAAATCATCCTTTAGTCATGGAGGTACATTCCTCATTCTTGGTGGATAACTGAAACCACGATGAGTGAGTTCGGAACCCTACAGACTGGACACCTTGTGGCTACTACATCAATGGTGGGTGAGTAACATATCCCGTGTGGATACATGTTCAAAGAGGTGATTCACATCCCCGGCAGGACGGAGCAGGATGGCATCAAATTCCATGTTACTGGGAACAGCCCACAGTTTACAACTTATGAAGCGGGTAACTCTGGAATTTTCCATGTAATATTTTCGGCCCATCGTTGGACATGTTGACTGAAGCCATGCAAAGTAAAACCATAGAGAAGGGGCTCTACTCTACGTGATCTTTGAAACCAAGCACATGCAGCTACAGGGCCCTAGCTCCCCATCGCCGCCGGTTCATGGTCCATGATATGTAGAGCTCAAGGCCTCTTGGCTCTCGGAAGATTCTACCATCTAGGAGGCATCCACACGACCCTTATACCCTTTGGTGGTAAAAATGGCAGGCACCTTTTTTTTTGCTTCTTGCTTGCACTTATTTAAGTCAAGGGCTTGGTGGCTGAGGATATGGCTCAGTTAGCAAAGAGCATGTATGCAAACTGAAGGAACTAAGTCTGATGCCCAGAAAGTTATGTGTGTGTTGGATTATACCTATAATCCCAGGACTGAGGAGGTACAGACAGTGGGATCTTTGGGTTCATAGCCAAACCAGTACACTCTAGGTTATGTCTCAGAATATAAAGTAGAGGGGCTGCAGAGATGGCTCAATACTTAAGGGTACTGGCTGCTCTTCCAGAGAACATGAGCTCAATTCCCAGCACCCATGTGGTGTCTCACAACCCTCTTTAATTCTAGTTCCAGGAGATTCAACACACTCTTATGTCCTCCAAGGGCATCAGGCACACATGTGGTGCGCAGGCATGCATGCAGGCAAAAGACCCATACACACATTTTAAAAAAGGCTGAAGAAAACATCCAGTGTCAACCTCTGGACTCCATATGTACACTCACCCACATATACGCATGCAACAGACACAAACACGTACACACACATACACAAAGAAAAAGAGGAACCGACAAGTTGTGGCTTTCAACGTGGCAGCTTCTAATTGACCTGAGACGTGATTGCTTAAGAGCTTAGAGCTGGTAACCAGGCAACATGCTTAGCTGGAACTAAATAAAACGATCTTAATTTTGTTGCATTCTCTCTTACCCGGAACTCTTACTCTACAGGATGGCAAAGGGCATAGTAGTTTTCTCTGGGAGTATTTGGCCTTCAAGTTCCCCGTGGACCACAGCACTTGAAATGCATCTTGCTGGTAAGCATATGTCTGCTGAGTGGCACTTCGACGAGGATACTTACATCCCGGATTGCTTCATAGAGCGCTCGGAAAGTGGGCTGCTTGTCGTCATGGTAGACGCCACGGTTGCCATGCAGGACAGACACACCTTCCCGCTCAGCCTCTTTGCAGTTGCTTCCATACATGCAGTGATCAGGCCGGTAGTTCCACTGGCAGGGGAACACGTAGAGACACTCTGGTGGCAACAGGGGAAGAGACACAGCTCCAGTCAGTGCCAGCTGTCATCTACGCGTCCGGCGCTTAAAACTTAATACTTATAAACCACACACGGTGCATGATTTCAATGCTTATGAGTGTGGCTATGACGTCCCGGGTCAAATATACCACACTTGTTTAAATTCTGAGATCGATGATCCAGGGGGCACGCATGAGCGATGGTAAAAAAAAAGACAAACAGCATCTAAAACAAGGAGTTAATGGTGCTGTGTCTTCATTTGTGTCTCTGTTGCTGTGATGATAAAGCAGGATTAAAAAAAAAAAAAAAAAAAAAAAAAAAAACACCTTGGAGAGGAAGGGGTTTATTTCGTACCAACTTCCAGATAACAATTTGTCACCAAAGGGAATCAGGCAGGAGCTCAAGGCAGGAAGCTGCAGGCAGGCACTGAAGCAGAGGCATTGAGGAATGCTGCTTACTGGCTTGCTCTCCATGACTTGCTTTCTTAGGCAGTGCTGGATCATTTGCCCCAGGGAAGCATCACCCACAGTGGGTGGGGCCCTCCCACATCAATCATTAATCAAGAAATTAATGCCCCACAGATATGCCCACTGGTCGATATGATGAAATTAATTCCTCAACTGTGGTTTTTCCTAGGTAGCTCAGTCTGTGTCAAACCGACAAAGACCAGCCAGCACACTTGGGTCTGAAGCTCGACTTCTCGCTTATGAACAGTGAAACCTGGAACTGGTCACTTCTAGACACTCCAGCTTCCTCATTTATAAAATGGAACTAACAGGATCTCCCTGATTTTGTTTACTAAAATTTTAACGTATGTCACGCTGAGGGTGAGAAGTTGCTAACATTCGTGAAGCCCTGTGTTCAACCCCTAGTACTCCAAGAGGGGGAAAAAAAATCAGATACACAACAAATGTGTGCCAAGCACACAGGACTGCCCGAGAGTGTCAGCAATGGATGGTTTCTTTGGAAAGGTTTTGTCAAGTGGAAACATTTTATTTTAAAGCACACCAGTGGACAGCAGCACACAGTACACCTCTGATCAGTGTTAATGACAACCATTCCTGGACGTGCAGCACCATTCTTTTCTATCTTGTGAGCCACAGATCTCTTTAAGAATTTAATGGAACCTTTGGACCCTGAGTATTGAAAAATACAAGTCAGGAACAACACAGGCTTAAAAGAATGGTTGCTTGCTTGTAAGTTCAGGGCCTCACACGTCTCCTAAATACCAGCTAAGTCACCCAGCTGCCACACCTCAAATACAAAACTAAACTCGGGAAGAAATTCAATTCACACTTTGACAGAATTTTCTGGAGTGAGAAACGAAAAATATACATGTAGTCACGGGGAGGATCTGTCCCGTGTCACTTCAGGAGAGTGGTGTCCAGTTTTGACAGTTCCCTTTAAAGGCAGGCTTCGGTCAGGATGCAGTTCTGACAGAAACAAAGGCTTGGAAGAATACTCCAGGAAGAAGATGGTCTGATCATATTAAAATTCTGGAAATCGGAATGTGTTTTAGAAGAAGGTAAGTCATCCTCTGGGCTTTGCTGGAGAGAAGAGCTCCTCAATGGGGGGAGGGGAGATAGAGGACAAGCTGTTAAATCCACTGCTTTGGTCTGAAATAATCAAGACAGAAATCTGTGTTGGCTGCAGACGACTAAGTAGCTGATAAAATCTGACTTGAGGCAGAATTGGAGGCAGAAGAGGGGCAGGTCCCAGATTCTGGGGTGGGGACTAATTAGCCCTGCTGCTGGGTAAGCCAGCCCAGGATTCTGCTCTTGGGTTTACAGGATGTAGAAACCAGGGAATATATGGTCTGACTGGTTTAGCAGGGAATCACTGGAGGGCAGGGCTCGTGGACAGCGTGAGATGGGGAAAGAGCAATTCTGTCCAGCAATGGGGACACTGTCACCAAATTAAATAAAACAAAAAAGGCGGTGGGCATAAAAAATAAGATTTGGTCCAGGGGATCACTTAGTTGACAAAGTGCCTGTTGTACAAGCTTGAAGGCCTGATCGATTCCCAGAACTCATGTAAAAATAGCCAGGTATGGTAGCATCTTTGCATTTTCAAGCAGAGAAGACGAGATCCCTGTGGCTCACTGGTCCGTCAGCCCAGCCTGTGTGGTGAATTCCAGGCCAATGGGAGATCCTGTCCCCTAGCCAAGGTGTCTAGTACTTGAGGAACTACACCCATGGTTGCACTCTGGCATGTACACACATATCACACATGTACATGTGCACCTTGCACTGTATACCCTCCACCCCCTCTGAGTACACCATGAGACTGTCCAAAAACAAATTAAAAACATAACAAACAAGTGAAAATTCAAGTTACCATTTCTTGAATCCCTCGGTCTTTGCTATTTTCTCTCTGGAATATATATATATATATTTTTTTCAATATATATAATTGAGTGGTTCTCTATGGGTTATAGCCATTAATGATAGATAGTTAGGAAGAGTCTACACAAGTGCCAGGGCCCACTTGTGGCTCCAATGATTCATACCCGGTGGGTGCTGAAGATTTCGGAATGGCTCGTGCCTGGTCATTTTAACTTCACAGAAAGATGATCTTGCCACTCAATTACTACCCTCCAGCAACAGAATGGAGGCTTTCACACCGTGATAATTGTGTTTGGTTGTGGTGGTGCTGTACACCTATAATCCCAGCACTCAGGAGGGGAGGCAGAACTGTCACCTGACAGCTCTCTCTCTCTCTGGAGAGATCTTCTTCTCTCTCTCTCTCTCTCTCTCTCTCTCTCTCTCTCTTTCTCTCTCTCTGTCTCTCTCTCTCTCTGTCTCTCTCTCTCTCTCTCTCTCTCTCTCTTTCTCTCTCTCTGGATCTCTCTCTCTCTCTCTCTCTCTCTCTCTCTCTCTCTGTCTCTCTCTCTCTCTCTCTCTCTCTCTCTCTCTCTCTCTCTCTCTCTCTCTCTCCCCCATCCCTGTGTGTGTGTGTGTGTGTGTGTGTGTGTGTGTGTCTGTCTGTTTCTGTCTGTCTCATCTCTTTCTGAATTCTTCCCTCCACCCCCACTTCCCTTTTCCCTCAGTTCCTTGGCTGTGATTTTGTTTCTCTTCCTTTTAAGTCACCTCTCCACTCTATTTTCCTAATTTCCATCCATTAACCAACACTTCTGAGGCCTTGCACTGAAACAATAACAAAACCAAAGCTATAAACCGCGCCTTTCTCATATGGACTCTAATATCCTTTTGGTCTCTTGTGCTGTACATAAACCTTGTGTTTCTTAGTCCACCAGCGTCCAGAATAACCTTGAATGTGGGATAACTGAATCGAACACCTGAACAGTAACGTTCAGGCTGGCTCTTCTCTCTCCCTTACAGAGTTCAATACTTCTCTTCTGGTGGGATGCTCTGACTTGTCATTCATACCTGGCTTGTTTTACTTTCTTTGCAGAATTTTTTAGAAATTTGCCCAAAGCGGCAGCAAGTGTGGGTGGGGAAAACTCTTCCTCAGGCCCCTTGCAACCAGACCAGTTGGTCTTATAGCTGGTCTATTTCTCTCCCACTTGAATTAGAAACTGTAAGAAAACCATCTTTATTTGCTGTGGTCTCTTATGCATTGACTGACAATCAGGCTGAACCGGGAAGACAGAGAATTTTGTCAGACACTGGAATCTCTTAAGAAGAAAAGACGCCGCAGCCAAGTAGGACTCTGGAGTCTGAAGCAATTACTACAGTCCTTGGCAGCATCCCAAAGACAGCCCCCAGAAAGCCTGGCTTCGCTGGACACACGTGACTATCTCTGCCGTTTGTAACTGGTCTGAGTGGAAAATATGTATGTATGTGTGTGTGGCATGTGTGTGTGTGTGTGTGGCATGTGTGTGTGTGTGATATGCATTGGTGTTTCCCATGTCTGTGTGAGAATGTAGGATCCTCTAGCACTAGAACTAAAGACAGTTGTGAGCTGCCACGTGGGTGCCAGGAATTGAACCTGGGTCCTGTGGAAGAGCATCCAGTGCTCTTAACCACTGAGCCACCTCTCAGCCCCTTGAGTGGAGTTTTGATCCCTGAGACTGGAGCTCATTCATCTCAACAGAGTTCCCTTGGGTTTTGGTCAGGTTTTTTCTTTCTATTAAACTCTGGCCAAGACTCAAACCCAGCCAGCTGTCAAGGTATGAGCTCAGGTTGAAGAGATGGCTCAGCTGGTAAAGTGCTTGTCTTGCAAGCACGAAGACCTAAGTTTGATCCCCTGCACCCATGTAAAAGCCAGGCACAGCAGCATACACCTGTAATCCTAGGGCTGGGTACACAGAGACTGGAGGAGTAGCCTTCAGGTTTGCTGGCCAGCCACCCAAAATGGCAAGCTACAGGTTCAAGGAAAGACCTTGTCTCAAAAACAAACAAAAGAAACAAACAAAAAAAGATGGAAGTGTGATTGAAGAAGACACCCAAAGTCAGACTCTGGCCTCCATTTTCCACATGCATGCACCACACATACATGTATGCATAGACATGAACAATCCCTACCCCACCCCCACCCCACGCACACACACACAATGGGAGCTCAGCCTTTCATTCTGGAAGAAGCCACCTTGGCTCACATACCAGGATATGTCCTGTGGGACCCGCT
Source organism: Rattus rattus (assembly GCF_011064425.1). NCBI lineage: Eukaryota > Metazoa > Chordata > Mammalia > Rodentia > Muridae > Rattus > Rattus rattus. The sequence goes on from NC_046159.1 coordinate 46,234,847, forward strand.
GCCTGCACAGTCCCCATGGGCTTCATTAGCCTCCTCTCCAGGCAGCCTGTAACCTAGCCAGGCACTCACACATCCACAGGTTCACTATCTAATTATGGCGGGAAGTTGACGGCAGTTTTTAGCTAATGACTTTTAAATACATGTCAGAAAGCAGGTTGGTGGCTACAGGCGACTCTCATCAGTGCGCGGCTTTATCCATAGCCACCCAATCAGCTTCCACGGTGAACATGTTTATCTCCCAGGTCACTGCCAATATCATCACCCTCTTCTTTATATGGCTAAAGGTGACACATCTTAAAACAAAACAAAACAAACAGAAAACGGTTGGCTCTAGGTTGCAGAAAGCCCACACATAAAATAAATGAATGAAAAACTTATAAGGGATCTATCCTTAGATGTTTGTAGAGAGAGCCACTGTTTAATACAGTGCCTGGGTAAAATGGGCTCAAACGGCCACACAGAGAGCAGTGAGGGAGTTCACCTAGCACGGACCTGAGACCAGAATTCCTGGTTCCTCACCAGGCTCTGCTCAGAACCAGGGTTTGGAACAACTTCATAATCGTGTCACAGTGTCTTTGGCTCAGTGGGTCTCAGAAGTAGGCACCCGTTCTAGTGCTGTGACGAGACACTGTGGCCACCACAACTCTTAGAAAGGAAAGCATTTAACTGGGCTTGCTTGCACTTTCTGAGGTTTAGTCCAGTCACATTATGCCGGCACCAAGGCCAGTAAGGTGTTGAAGTAGCTAAGAGTTCTTAGTCTGGATCCCAGGCAGCAGGGAGAGAGAGCCTCTGGGACCTGACACAGCACAGGCTTTTGAACCCTCAAAGCTGGCCTTCAGTCTCACACGTCTTCTAAAAGACCACACCTCCTCATCTTTTAAATAGTGTCATTCCCTACTGACTAGGCATTCAAATAGATGAGCCTATGGAAGCCACGTTTGTTCAAGCCACTGTGGCAGTTTGAATCAGCTGAGACAATAAGCTAAGATGACTTGTGGCAGAGCCACCATGCCTTTCCAGTGGCTCATCCTCAGCTTGGGACTGTGGATGGAGACGTTCATGTCAGATAGTTCTAACCATGTGACAAGAGAACAAAATACCATTTAAGAAAACGATTCATTTTATGTTTAAGGGTGGTGGTGGTATATGTGTGTCCACATGGGTATGTGCACGAGTGCATGTGCCTGTGCAAAACAGAGGTGGAGTTTCACGCAGTTGTGAACTCCCTGATGAGGTTGCTGGGAACTGAACTCAGGTCCTTTGCAAGAGCAGTACATGTTTTTTTACCACGGAATCATATCTCCAGCCTCCAGAATGCCATATTTAAAGGAAAGAAATAAAATAGTCAAAATGCCCATGCCAGGATACCTGTCTGGTGCTCTAGGATCCTCTGCCCCAGTCTAAGATGTTCACCGCTGCCTCCCTAGGGCTGGAATTGGAGTGTGAGCCTCGGTTATATACACCCGCGTTGCTACTCATTGCCTCCTTCCTCTCTGTAAGACGCTGTGTCACGATGGTGGTTTGAATGAGAATGGCCCCCATGGGCTTATAGATTTCAATACTTGTCTCCAGGGAGTGGCGCTATTTGAAAGGATTAGAAGGTGTGGCCTTTGTTGGAGGAAGTGTGTCACTGGGGGTGGGTTTCAGAAAGCTCACTCCAAGCCCTGAGTCTCTCTCTCTCTTCCGGCTGCCTGCGGATCCAGATGTCGAACCTACAATTACTTCTCCAGCACCATGTCTGGCTGTGTGCTGCCATGCTTCTGCTGCTGCTGATAATGAACTAAACCTCTGTATCTCCAAGCAAGCCCCAGTTGAATTCTTCCTTTTATAAGTGTTGCTGTGCTCATGATGTCTCTTCACAGCAACAGAACCACTGACCGAGACAGTCATTATGAAGTCTGAATAAGATAAGGCTTAGAGCAACATCTGTTGCTGTAAATTAAGAGCTTCCTCAACCCGCCTTCCAGTTACCCAGCACCAGCAGCTTACGCCATCACCCACTGCCACCAGGTACAGTACATTTCCATTGTTGCTAATAGTTGCTTAGCACCACACATCCTTTAAAAGGTCCCTCTGGACATCACGGCTCTCTCTCATTCTTTCTGTCCCCCAGCCTGTCTGTCTGTCTCTATTTCTTTCTCACGTGCCCACTCCCAGATGGCCTTCTGTTCTTCCCCAATAACCCTCTTGGGTTGCTTATATCTGTTGTGTGGCATGACCTTTAGCTGTACACCTTGACCTCAACCTGCACTTTCTTAGTACCTGCCACTTGGTTACTAGTTGTTATAGTATGAATCCAAAATGCCCCATAAGCTCAGATTTTGAGTGCCGTTCCCCAGCTGGTGGTATGATCTGGAAACTTTAGGAGACAGTGCCTACCTGGAAGAAGTAGGTCAGTGAGAATAAGCCTTTGAAGGCTCTACCTGGCCTAAACCCACCCCTCAATCCCTGATAGCCAGGGGGCAAGCTGCACCTGGCATCATGGTGTGAGCTGTCTCTCCAGATTGTCCCAGACTGATACCTCCAAAACCATGAGTTAAACAAATCCCTCTTCGTAAAGTTGTTTCTGTCAGGCATTTGGTCACAGTGAGGAGAAAGCTAACACACTGGTACAAGCCACCCACTATTCCCAAACTCCATGCTGGCCCTGCTAATCCTTGCTAGAGCCCTGTGACTTCTCCCCTGGGAGTGTGTAATTGACATAAATCTAGTCTCTGTGGGTGGCTAGAGCCATAGCAGATTTCAGTACTTTGCTTCAAGACCTGAGGAGCACAGGACAACCTTCAAAGAGGAGAATAAAGAGCATCAGTGAGAGGGGGTGTATGTCGCCTGCATTCCCCACTGGGTCTCATGGCATCAGTGGGAGAGGCTTTATGTCATGTGCATTCCCCAAGAAATCCCTTCCTGTTGCAGTTGCTGGGCTGAGCCTTCGAGTTTTCCTACTCCTTGTTTCCACGAGACACCATCTCTTCATTTAACCAGCACCCACCTGGCTGTCTCCAGGGCCCTAGAACCCTAACTGATGCACTTTCACCTACAGAAAGGAAATCTCTGCTTAAGAAGAAAAAGGAGGTGCAGATTGTGTACTGTGTGTGTGTGTGTGTGTGTGTGTGTGTGTGTGTGTGTGTGTGTGTGTGTGTGTGTGTGTGTGTAGGGGATGAATTAAATGTCACCCATGCTGACTTCCTTATTTTCTTTCCCAGGATTTGATTATTTTTGACTCAGAGACATAAGGAGTTTTTTTTTCCCCCTGATCCACAAGTACTTTAAGGGTGACATGTAACAGAGGCTGAATCTTTATCAACATGGGTCTCTATATCAGGAAAGGAAGGACTGACCGGAGTATCAAATATATAAATTATAATTGCATTAATTATATAAATAAAGGATTAAAATATATAAATAAAGGATTACCTTATTTTATTTTAATGAAATTAAATACGTTTTTAGCAAAGGGTAGACATGGGAAGAAGGAGCTGTTAATAGATTTAGGTATTAATATGAAAACAGAAACAAATTTTTATCTCTCTTTGTTCTAATTATGTTTCAATTCACTGTGATAAAGACTACAAGCGAAAGCAACTTGGGGAGGAAAAGGTTTCTCACATCTTACACTTCAGGGAACAATGGTCCAGCACTGAGGAAAGTCGGGGCAGGAACCTGGGGGCAGGAACTGGAGCAGAGACCATAGGGCACAACTCACAGTGGGCTGGGCCTCCCACACCAATCATTAATGGAGAAAATGCCCCAGAGAGTTGCCTATAGGTCAGTCTGAAGGAGTAACTTTTCTCGGTTGAAGTTCCTTTCCCCAAAGGATCCCAGCTTAGGTTGAGTTCACAAAAACAAAACAAAACAAAACAACAACAACAACACCCTCCCCCACTCCCACCCCCAGCCACCGAGTTAACAACATATAAAATTTTCTTTTGCTCTACATAAAACAAAACCCTGGGGAGCCAAGAGCTTACTCTGGGCCCTCTGCACTCTGGACATCATGCAGTTGCTCCAGCGTGAGGGTCTTGTGTGGAGATGACAACAGAATCATCTGGTTTTGTGGCGTATGCCACTTTGCACTGCACGTCTTGGAAGAATAGTGAGGCAAGACTGCAGAGATGCTCTCTAAAACCGGAGCGCAGCGTTGGAGGCTTCAACATTTGGCCTTTTGTCTCAGTTGCTGGGGACCTGCCTCCGCAGATACCCAGGGGGCAGATACAGGGGTGGGCCAGAGGAACACAGGCCTCTCTGTGAACCCTGTAGTCCATCAGTGGCAGCCCAGGCCTGGAATGCTCCCTGTGAGATGAGGTGGGCGTCAGCCTACGCAGTGGCATTCTGAAAAGAGCACTTACCTGGGTTGAAATAAAAAATAATATTTAATAAATCCTGATCTCCCCACGTGATGGCGTTCTTATACTTCTGGTACAGCGGGAGCAGCATCTCCTCCCAAGCCAGACCTGTTGGAATCAGGCTGTTCTGGAAGAGAGAGAACCATGAAAGCAGTGAGGCAAAGCAAGTGTGCCTTGTCCTGTGGAAATGGGGACAGCTTTCCCTTATCCTTGAGACAGAGCAAATGCAGGTGTGGTCCTGCTTCCCCGGTCACAGAACCAAGCATAGCAAAGCTGGGTAGAGCTTGGGGGGATGTGCCTACGGGTGCAGGGTGGACCAAAAGTGGGGTGGGCTCCACGGTTTTCTGATCTTTTCTTTTTTAAAAAGGTTTATTTATTTAATGTATATGAGCACACTGCAGCTGTCTTCAGACACACCAGAAGGGGGCATTGGATCCCATTACAGATGGTTGTGAGCCACCCTGTGGTTGCTGGGAATGGAACTCAGGACCTCTGGACCTCTGGAAGAGCAGTCAGTGCTCTTAACCACTGAGCCATCTCTCCAGCCCTTTATGGTTATCTTATCTTTTCCCTTTTTTATTTTAAATTTTGTTTATTATTTGAGAGAATAATACATGTGGAGGCCCTGGAGGACAGCTTCGTGAAGTTGGTTTTCTCCTACTTTTGTGTAGGTTGCCAGATGGAATTCAGGGTCTCAGGCTTGTATTGTCAGCTGGGCCCCCTGCCCTTACCTGCTGGGCCATCTCGTCAGCCTTGCCTTGCCTTGCCTTGCCTTCTCTTTCCCCTTCCCTTCCCTTCCCTTCCCCTTCCCCTTCCCCTTCCCCTTCCCTTCCCTTCCCTTCCCTTTCCTTCCTTTCCTTTCCTTCCCTTTCCTTTCCTCAGGCGTGTGGGATGTGTGAGAATGCCCATTTGTACATGTGGATAAAGCACACGTGTATCACAGCACACCCGTGGGAATGAGATGACGGTCTTCTGATAGCTGGCCCTGCCTTTTCCACTGTGTTTGATACACAGTGTCTTTGCTGCCGACTCTAGGCTAGCTGACTGATAACTGCCAGCGCTGCTCCTGTCTGGACCTTTAGTGTGCTGGGGTTGCAGGCCAGTGGGCGCCTGTGTCCAGTTTTACATGGGTTCTAGGGTTCTGAACTCCAGTCATCAGGTTGGTACCACATACAGTTTTACCCACTGGGTCTTCTCTCCTGATCATGCCTGTGATTTCTAAAACATGCTGAAGTTATGCATGTTATTATGCATAATTATTAAAGTATGAAATTATGAATTATTTCTTTAGCTTTGTCATTAAAAATATCTTAGAACTATTTTATATCTGAGAAGAAACAAAACAGTGATCACAGAGTCCCGGAGGCATTTAATGGAGAAACCATCTTTCTTTCCTTCTTCCTCCATTTAATTAACAAATTTTGGTACGTCTTGCATTACATCCCTGCTGGCCTTCAATGTGGATCCTGCGTTCACCTCCCAAATGCTGTGGTTATGTGTGTGCCTCCATAATCCTGTCCTTGTTTTAGAAAAATTATTTTTAAACTAAAGGTAACACACCCACAAGTGAAGTATTCAATTAGCACATTAAGATAAAAAGTTACAAATTGTATTTTTTCTGCTGCCCTTTCTAAATCTATTTCTACTTTTCACCAAAGCATCTACAATAAACAATTAAAGATCTTCTAAGCATTTTTTTTCTGGAAATTTCTAAGGCATAAAAGTATGATTATTTTTTTCTTCACTTGAGATTTTTGGAAATTGTATTACTGCTAGTAATAAACAGGCTAGCCTGTTGTTTTTAAGTTTTTCTTATTTATGTGTATGGGTGGGTGTGTGGTGGTTTGAAAATGCTTGGCCCACGGGAAGTGCTACTATTAGGAGGTATAGCCTTGTTTTGGCACGCTGTGGATTGAAGTCTTGCATAGACCACACACTGGTTATTCTTCCTTTTTCAGTGTTTGTGTGTACAGATATGTGCACGTTCATGTGCGTGGTGGTGCAAACCTGTAGGTGAATGTGAGCATGCGTACAAGTGCTAGTGGAGGCCAATGAACATCAAATGTTGCTTCTTAAAGACCCTTTACTTGTTTTATGAGATGGGCTGGAACTTACCACATAGGATATACTAGGGGGCCAGTGAATCCCCAGGAACCTGCCTGCCTCTGTCTCCCCAGCACTAGGATGATAAGTCACACCAGGCTTGGCCTGGCTTGGCTTTATTTTTGTTTCAAGACAGAGTTTCTCTGTCTAGCCCTGGTTGTCCTAGAACTCACTCTGTAGTCCAGTCTAGCCTTGAACTCAGAGATTCCCCTGTCTTTGCCCCCTGAGTACTAGGATTAAAGGCATGCACCACTTTTGCCTGGCTTTTAAAAGATATTTTCTGGCTTTTTTGTTTTTTGTTTGTTTGTTTGTCTGTTTGTTTTTTGTTTTTTGTTTTTTTTTTAGCACGTGGATTGAACACAGGTCCTCAGGCTTGCAAGGGAAGCTCTTTACCAACTGAGCTATATCCCAGCCCTCCTATTCTTCTTCTTCTTCTTCTTTTTTTAAAGATTTATTTATTATATATAAGTACACTGTAGCTGTCTTCAGACACATCAGAAGAGGGCTTCTGATCTCATTACAGATGGCTGTGAGCCACCATGTGGTTGCTAGGATTTGAACTCAGGACCTCTGGAAGAGCAGCCAGTGTTCTTAACCACTGAGCCATCTCTCCAGCCCCCTCCTATTCTTCTTAACACGAGGAGAATGGGGACTGACATCTAAAAACTTTCATTTTGGTTCTTCCTATTTATTTATTTATTTATTTATTTATTTATTTATTTATTTATTTATTTATTTATTTTTACTAGAAGAAAAGAGACCCGGATCAGCTGAGCATGAGCTTTGAAGCTCTGGATAAACACAGTTTGGACACTATAATTTAGAAACATCACATAGTATTTCTGAATGGAGAGTATGAAGTTTTATATTCCACAACCCCCCGAGCTGTTCTGGGTAAAATTCAATAACGTTTCAAATACCTTCCTCTGGATCCTTCTATCCACACCCACAGGCCAGATCAGCAGAGCCACAGTTACACAAAGTATCCCAGCGTGTCCCTACTGGAAAGGCAAACTCCTGGTCTTTTTTTTTTTTTTTCTGATAGTGTTTCTCGAAGTTGTCCAGTCTGTCCTAGAACGCTCTCTGTAGATCAGGCTGGCCTTGACTTCAGAGATCTGCTTGCCCCTGGCTCCTGACTGCTGGGATTTAAGGGGCTTTGCCACCATCGCCCTTAACTTCTGGTCTTTAGATGGCATTTTCAAGCTCCTCCTTACCTTGAACTGGGTACTTCTTATGCGAGTCAAGTTCATGAGCATGACCCCTGAGTTAACCCCAGCAGAGCCGTAGAAAGGATGCCGGGCAAAGCGGCTGTACCAGCCAATCTTAGGGATTTCATGCTCTGGGGCCATAGCAGCGAGCTGGGTGGAGTTAAACTGCCTAAGAAGCTTCCAGATGTCGTCCACGGGCCGCAGAAAGAGGACGTCAGTGTCCACGTAGAGAAGTGAGTCCACATCCTTTAAGATTACCTTTGTGTAAAAGGGGCGGGGACAAAACAAAGCCAGGTCAGAAACACTGAAAGTGGGTCCACAGGAAAATTGCCACTGACAGTGTCCAGTGTGGGATTCCATACCAGGTACCACTCTTAGCTCCCATTCCTCTCTCTTCCTGTCACCTGAGGAAGAGTGGTAGCCAAGAGTGGAGACTTAAAGGCAGATAAACCTGGCTCTAGGCTGGCCCGACTTCAGGGACCCTGGTCTAGTTGTCAGTGGACCAGACTTTAAAAGAGTTGAAACCGGAAACCATTGGCTGTATACATTTGCATATCAGGGTTTGACAAACTTCTCCTGTAGGGGGTCAGACAATACATCATGCAGGCTCTGTTGTAGCCAGTTGGCCCTGCTGATGTATCCTAGAGCAACACTGGCAGCTTGTAAGTGAACAGGGTGTTTGTAATCCAAATGGCATGTAGGGACATTGAAAGGGGAATTTTGTATTTTTTGGATGTCATAGAATATTCTTTCTCTGAGTTTTAAAACAAACAAACAAACCAAAAAAAAAAAAACAAAAAACAAAAAACAAAAAACCAACAAATCATAGACTTCTATTTACTGGAAGCTTGCTACCTATCTTTTCCCTAGCCTTGTTGGGTGTAGGGGTGTCCCCTGCACCCACACCCCAAGCCCAGCTTCCAGGGTTATGCCCTGGAATGTGAAACTTTAAAGCCTAAGTCAGCAAGTTGTCTCATTTTGTTGTTGTTGTTTCTCAAACTCCAGAACAGTTTAACCAAGGAAAGATTTAACTCTTTCCAAGTCCTCATTGTAATCATACATGTGATGAATTAACACGAGTGTGCCTCTGAGTTCAAATCCACAATGAAACCCTGACTCCTAAAGTGGCAGCATTTGGAGATGTGGTTTTGGAAGACCACTGCGATTAACTGAGGTCATAAAGATGTCATCATAATGCATTCGTGCCCTTTTGACAGCAGGGACCAGAAAGTGCCCCATTACGACACAGTGAGAAGGTGCAGGTGGTGGCCGGTCATGCACATCAGGGAGAGGACCTTTGCCCAAACCCACCCCTGCTGGCATCCAAGTCTGGGACTTTTCCCAATCAGAACTGTGGGAAACATGTTTCTGCTGTTAAGGACTCAGTCACTTGAGTCTCACTGGGGAACTCAGTAGATTAATACAGCACTTGTTTGGATCCCAGCATTTAACAGCGTGAACACGGGTACCATGCAATCCAATTTCACAGGGACTTCAACTGGAGTTATTTCAATGCCTATCTGACTAACCTCAGGCTCTTTCTCTCCTCATCTAATAGAGGAACAGATTGTTTAAATCAGTATATAAAATAAAAAAATAACAGCTACCATCCTATTAAAACAAAATAAAACAAACTGGTCAGGCATGGTAATGCACACCTTTAATCCCAGTACTTAGGAGGCAGTAGCAGGCAGATATTTGAGTTCTAGGCTACTTTGGTCTACAGAAAGAGATCCAAGAAAGCCAAGACTACACAGAGAAACTCTGTCTCAAAACAAAACAAAAAACAAACAAAGAAACCCCAAAATAAAAACAAAAACACTCAAAGATCCTGATTTCATTGAGAATTATGGTGAATTCTGCAATCTACCACCCAGCCAGGTGTGGTGTGGCACAGCTTTAGTCCCAGCACCCTGGAGGCAGAAGCTGGCTTATCTCTGAGTTTTTAGCCTCCAGAGAAACCCTGTCTCAAAACAAACAAACAAACACCCCAGATTCTCCTTATTTTTCCTTATTTCCTATGGAAAGGTAAAACCTGTCACAGGTTCTGCACCATTCAGAAATCCTAGTGTACTGTGGAGAGAGAGTAAGCTCTCCCCAAAGTGTTAACAAACAGGTTATGATACAAAATTGTACATCATATATAATTAGGAACCTGTTGTCTTTTTTTTTTTAATTGGATATTTTATTTATTTACATTTCAAATGTTATCCCCTTTCCTGGTTTCCCCTCTGGAAACCCCCTATCCCATCACTCCTCCCCATGTTTCTATGAGGGTGCTTCCCCACCCACCCACCCATTTCTGCCTCCCCACCCTGGCATTCCCCTACACTGGGGCATTGAGCCTTCACAGGACCAACGACCTCTCCTCCCATTGATTCCCGACAAGGCCATCCTCTGCTACAAATGCTGCTGGAGCCACAGGTTCTCCACATGTTCTCTTTAGAAACCTGTTATCGTATGTCCCCCAGGCCATCCCAAGGGCTTCACGTCTTACAGATCTAGTCTTTGGAAGGAAACCAGAACACACCTGCTCCAAAGCGGAAGACAGGGCACAGGGGAGCTATTTGCCTGCTCTCTTTGTTTTCCTAGAAACAGGACAGAAACTCCTAAAAACACAAACCCTTCGAATCTTCCCCAACTAGTTCCTACCCAAAGAGAGGAGATACATTTTCCTCTGCAGGCCTCAGCAACTCAGAAACTGAGACTCTGCAGACTTATCTCAACTAGCCTTTCCCCGACACTGCCCTTCCCAAAATTCCCCTGGAAGCTCACACAGCTGCTTTGCTTTGTCTTGTCTTTGTTTTGCAATGTATTACTCTCAAAGGGCTGGCCGGGCGGCTGGTGGGGGGAGGGGTAAAAGCATTTCACCCCTGGAGGCTGATGACCTGAGTTCCATCCTAGAGACCCATATGGTGGAAGAAGAGAACAGAGGCCTGCAAGGTGTCCTCCAATCTCGATCTCGTCACATTCAAGCCACAGTGTGTGTGTGTGTGTGTGTGTGTGTGTGTGTGTGTGTGTGTGCACTAACAAAATAAATAATAAATAAAGTGCTGGTTTGAATAAGAATGACTCCCATAGGCTCATAAGATTTGAATGCTTGGTCACCAGGGAGTGGCACTATTTGAAAGGATTAGGAGGTGTGGCCTTGTTAAAGGAGGTGTGTCACTGGGTGTGGGTGTGAGGTTTCAAAAGCTCTTGCCAGACTCTCTCCATCTCTCTGTCTGTCTCTGTGTGTCTCTGTCTCTGTCTCTTTCTCTGGATCAGGAAATATCTCTCAACTACTTCTCCAGCACCATGCCTGCCCTACCTGATGCCATGCTCCCAGTCATGATGATAATGAACTAAACCTCTGAGATTGTAAGCCAGCCCCCACCTAAATGCTTTCTTTTTTAAGAGTTGCCTTGGTCATGGTGTCTCTTCAGACCAATAGAACAGTGACTGACAGAAATAATGTAATGAAATTTATGGTTCTCAGCTAGATAATTAAATAAGCCAGTCTCCTGCTCTGGTACCCTGTGTGTTCTCCCGTGTGATGTATGTGGCCCTGTGTGTTCTCCCGTGTGTGATGTACGTGGCCCTGTGTGTTCTCCCGTGTGATGTATGTGGCCCTGTGTGTTCTCCCGTGTGATGTATGTGGCCCTGTGTGTTCTCCCGTGTGATGTATGTGGCCGTGTGTGTTCTCCCGTGTGATGTTTTGGCCTTGTGTGTTCTGTGTTCTCCCGTGTGATGTATGTGGCCCTGTGTGTTCTCCCGTGTGATGTATGTGGCCCTGTGTGTTCTCCCGTGTGATGTATGTGGCCCTGTGTGTTCTCCCGTGTGATGTATGTGGCCCTGTGTGTTCTCCCGTGTGATGTATGTGGCCCTGTGTGTTCTCCCGTGTGATGTATGTGGCCCTGTGTGTTCTCCCATGTGATGTATGTGGCCCTGTGTGTTCTCCCGTGTGATGTATGTGGCCCTGTGTGTTCTCCCGTGTGATGTATGTGGCCCTGTGTGTTCTCCCGTGTGATGTATGTGGCCCTGTGTGTTCTCCCGTGTGATGTATGTGGCCCTGTGTGTTCTCCCGTGTGATGTATGTGGCCCTGTGTGTTCTCCCGTGTGATGTATGTGGCCCTGTGTGTTCTCCCGTGTGATGTATGTGGCCCTGTGTGTTCTCCTGTGTGATGTATGTGGTCCTGTGTGTTCTCCCGTGTGATGTATGTGGCCCTGTGTGTTCTCCCGTGTGATGTATGTGGCCCTGTGTGTTCTCCTGTGTGATGTATGTGGCCCTGTGTGTTCTCCTGTGTGATGTATGTGGCCCTGTGTGTTCTCCTGTGTGATGTATGTGGCCTGTGTGTTTCTCCCCTGTGTGTGTATGTGGCCCTGTGTGTTTCCTGTGTGATGTATGGCCCTGTGTGTTCTCCCGTGTGATGTATGTGGTCCTGTGTGTTCTCCTGTGTGATGTATGTGGCCCTGTGTGTTCTCCCGTGTGATGTATGTGGCCCTGTGTGTTCTCCCGTGTGATGTATGTGGCCCTGTGTGTTCTCCCGTGTGATGTACGTGGCCCTGTGTGTTCTCCCGTGTGATGTATGTGGCCCTGTGTGTTGTCCTGTGTGATGTATGTGGCATGTGCTGACAAACTTCCTTCTCTTACTACCCTCCTGTCTCAGACTCTGTCTCAACTACACACTTATGAGAATTGAGGGGAAAATTATATTTCCTCTCCCTCACAGGGAAGAAAACTGCAGAGCAAACAGTACTCTAAGTCTGAGTGTCAAACAGTGATTGCTGGAGTGGGGACACATGAGCCTAGAGTAAGATAAAACTGTTGGCCAGAAGAATTTAAGTGTCCGACACTGTATAGTGTTAAAAAGAAAATAAACTAATTTAAAACTTTAGAATTAGAGAGGAGGAGAAAGGCACTTCAACTCTCACAGAACTTCTCTTCAGTGTTGTGTAGAACAAGACCTAATTAGGGGATACCATACCAATGCTTTAATTAGCTATGGGTCTCGCAGAAACCTACTAGCCAATTGAAGTTCACTGACTAGATTACTTTCACTGTTTTCTTGGTCATTAATCATTGTTATATTGATATTTTCTGTAATAAAAAATTCAGTTATCAACCCTCATCAAAACAAAAAACAAAAAAAGAGAGAAAGAAAGAAAGAAAGGAAGGAAGGAAGGAAGAAAGGAAAAAAACAGGAAGGAGGACCAGGAAAGGAAGAGGAAGCAGGAGTATCATACTGTGGAGGAATGTCCCTCAGGAGGGGGGAAAGCTGATACGCTTGGTCAGAATTCATATGAACAGAGTCCTCTTCTATCCCACTGTTTTAGTTTCTGATACAAGATCTTACTACATAGCCTGTGATGGCCTTGAACATGAGATCTCTGGCCTCTACCTCTCAAGTGCACCACCACGCCCAGTTAGGACAAAAATGAAGTAACATTTCTATTTATAATAACATTATTGTTTTATATATTTATTTACTAGTATAGACAAAGGACAACTTGCTGAAGTCAGTTCTCTTCTTTGACCATGTGTATTCCTAGGGCTGAACTCAGGTCTTTAGGCTTAGCAGGAAGTGTTCCTACTAGCGGAGTCATAATGCCAGCCCGGTCTTTTCCTTTCTAACAGTAACCATTTATTTGGTACAAACAAATTGTTTGTCTGCCCTAGATGTGTTCCAGGTGAGGCTGTTATGGTTAGCAGGTGGCAGAGAGGCAGGGCATTATGGGAGAGCTGGCCCTGTTCCTCACTGGCTGCAACTCTCAGAAAAGTAGGCCCTGCACCTCACCTGAGCAACAGGGTAGAGCTGGCCTTGGCTTCAGGGATTGGGGATGAGCCCTCATGGACATGAGAGCCAGAGAGCCAGCCTAGCCCCCTGTCTGATGCAGCATTTGAGTAAGCAGGCCCTGCACCTTGCCAGGGCCCCACAGTAGAACTGGCCCTGATGGTACAAGGATGAGTTGACCTCCAAGGCACAAGAGCTGGAGAGCTGGGTCTGCCCTTGCTGGCAGCAGCATTCATGGGTCAGCCAGGGCAAGGCAGGAGAGCTCGCCATGGTGGTGTGGATGTGGGACAGCCCAGGTGGGCTGACCAGATCAGATATCTATCAGGCCCAGGTCCAGGGCTTTGGATTGTTCACCCCAGCATCTACCCAACTGATGAACTACTGGAGTGCATGAAGGGGCTGGTTCTGTAGATTCAAAACTACAGGGTCTTCATGACACAGGGCAGCAACAGGATATCTGAGAGGAGTCCCAGCAATGTGTCAGTGTTGATAGAGTAGCAGAAGCCAGAGGCTTCAAACCAGACCAAGGAGTCATTGCAATGAACATTTGCAAGCAAAGACATAGGGACAAAAGGGTATACTATGGGACACACTGTGACGTGCTACAGCTTCCACATGAGATTGCTTTCTGTGTTGGGGGGAGGTTGCAAGAGTGGAGGGTAGAAGCAAGAAGAGGGGGAGATGAGTAGGATTTGGGGTGCATGATGTGAAGTTCACAAAGAACCAATGGAAAGTTAAAAATATATGGTTTTATTCTCAAGAGTTTAAGGGTTTCACTATGTAGCCTAGGCTGGTCCAGAACTCATAATACTCCAACCTCTGCCTCCTGAGTTCTGGGGTAAAAGGCTTATGATACTCTACTTGGGTGGGAGCTTGTGGTCTAAAAACCGTAGAGCTCAGAACAGGTTCACACTGAGCACATGAGAACAGGACAGGGGTGTGTCTAGTACACTAATAACAAGAAACCACATGACTGGGTACAGCAACAAAGGGAAGAGCCCAAGACAAAGAGAGAGAGAGGGGTAGCAGAAGCTGGTGGTTTAGGACTGAGGACATTCTTCTTTGGATTCTGTGGGATGGTGGCCCTGGGACGGCTCTTCACGGAGGGGCTCCATCACTCTGTTGGATCATCTGCTGAGATCAGACTGTTGGGAAACACAGAGGAAGCAGGGAGATTGGTTGAGTTGGGACTGGTGGGTGGACTGACTCTGGTAACAACAAGCAGGGAGTAGGAAATGGTTCAGTCCTAAACAGACAGAAGCCAAGGGAATGACAGATGGACTAAGTGTGGAAAGGCAAAGTCAAGGGCAACTCCAGGGATGTTCATTCACGCAATGGGAAACCAGGGCAACTGAGACTGATTTGCATCACCCAGATGCAGACATTCCTCACTGGAGTGTGTAGGTGCCAAAGCCTAGCTCCCTCCATCCTCCTCTTCCTCCTCACCCCACTGCTCAGCACCGGCTAGCCTGGGACTCACTGCGTAGAGCAGGCTGGATTTGAACTCAGATCCACTCAACATGCGACACCATACCTGGTGTCATACTTCCTCGCTTTTCCTGTAGCGCTTACAAGCACACCCAAAGAAAACCAACTGGAGGAAGCAACGGTTCATTTTGTTGTATTGGAGATGCTGAGGGGGCTTGAAGAAGTAAGTCACTTTGTGTTCACAAGAAGCAAGCCGGAACAAAGTGATCAGCCCATTCTGTCCCTTCCACAGTCCAAGATCCCAGCCCCAGGAAAGGATACCTCTGGTCTTCCCACATCAATTAACATAATCAAGATTACATTCCTCAAACATGCCTAGAGGCCCATCTCTTAGGTCTTTCTAGATTCTGTCAACTCGACACCAGTAATCCTCAAATTATTCAAGAACTCTCCATACCTCAAGGGAAGGGACCCAAGACAGTGAGCATCTGACTCGTGGGAGGTGCCCAAGTTAGGCTGAGCATGGAGACTTTCAACATGCTCTCTCTCATGAGTAGATTATATGGTGAAAGAAACACACAAAGGCACCTCTCATAGGTGGTGAAAGCCTCCCTAAGGGATCTTAAGTCTGGCATTTCCCTGGAACCCATGTTGAGGCAATTATCATGTGGATGTGATGCTGGGTTTTGGGGGCCTCTGCTCCCCAATTTGTAACAGCAGAGTTGAAATGGAAACTTGAGCGTTCTTTGAAAAGTCAGTTGACGGTGTTTTACTGGGGCAGACACTTGAAGGAATGTTTAGCTGAAGCAGACACAGGAGAAAGGATGTTCTGCTAAAGCAAAGACATGAAAGGACATGTGGATTCTTTGCATGTATTGGTACTGTGTAATTGAGCGACATTTGTCAGGACTCCATAGAGAAAGAAAAAGCACCAAAACACTTCGGGCGGTGTGCTGCAATTTCTTGCTGCTTCCGTGGACTCTGCTGATTGGCAGAGTGTTGTTAGCAGAGGCAAGACCCGTGGAGGACTCAGCAGACAGTGACGGGCCGGGTGGGGGGCTGAGCCAGGCTTGCTTATAGAGCTGGCTGTACGGAGCTTGTTGGTCTTCACTGATCTTCATTTCTCTCAGAGAGGCACTGCCCAGAACTGACATTCCTGCTGGTCCCTCCTGCTGACTGAGTGCTGGTGCTGAGGCTGAGGACTGGCTGTCTCTGCTAGGTAGTGCCACCGCTGCTGATTCCTGTTTGCTATCTCCAGTCTACCTAACTAGGCTGCTGGTGAGGTGTTTGTGAGCAGATCGAGCTATCTCCACTGACCTGTGAGCTGAACTGCCAATTTCCAAACAATGCAGACGGGAGTTGCTCCAAAGAACCTTTCTAAACAGGTCCACTACCCTCTGCCCCCCGTATCTTTCTTTTCCACTACTTCTGGTGGGAGGTGGGCTAAAGAGAGGGTAAAGCATTTAAGAATCATCATTAAAAATAGGTTTTGAAAACATTAAAGTTACACAGATCATAGCACTAACTGATCACATGAACATAGAGCAGCCGAGTTAAGTCAATAAGCAGCAGCTTTGTTAGCAGAAACTTGTTTTTCCGTCTAATCCAAGGGCAGGTCGTCATGGTTGACATCAGTGTACATGGCACATCTAGGCAGGCGCCAACCACAGGAAGCATTTTATGTCATCAGCATCAAGAGGAGAAGGAACAGGGTTTTAGGGCCTTCCATAATATCACAATGCCCAGGTTATCTTGACTAGAAACTGGCACTAAGCTTTCTCATGATTAATCTGTAAAGACAAAATACAAAATGTAATAACACTCTATCCCTGTAGGCCTGTAACTATGCTAGTATTACTGTGAAGGGCATCGTTGCTGGTTGTGTTATAAAGGGAAGAATATTAGTTACCAAAAGTATATAGATCTTACCATTGTGATTCCTTTATGGAAATTAATGAACACTTGGTGAGAGGCTTTTTTTAACAAAGAGAAGTAGGGTGGCACACAAAGGCCATTTACCCCCGAGTGCTGCTCAGTCCTTCCATTGCCAGCTCTGGACAGCCTCTACAAGTGACCTAGCTCAGAAAGACGTGCTAAGGGTGTAGGAGAGACTGCTCAGCAGGTAGGATCACGTCCTGCTCTTCTAAAGAAGTTCAGTTCCCAGCCTTCGTAACTCGAGGTGATGACCTTGTGACAGCACACACACACACACACACACACACACACACACACACACACACACACACACACACACAAAAGAAAAGAGAAAAGAAACATGTGTTAGTGTATTGGAGCCTAGTCACACACAGACAGCCTGGTTATCAGGAACTGGCTGGCGCTCTCTCAAATTCTTCTTGCTCCAGCTGTGGACCGATTTCTACAGTATAACTGGGTACAAATTGTGCGTGCGTGTGTGTGTGTGTGTGTGTGTGTGTATTAAAATCTGACTAACTACATTCAAAACAGCTGGGTCCGCCCATTTCTCTCCCTTTTCTGCCCAACACCGAGGCACCATGACAGTCCCCCAGGAACCTGTGACATGTTCCATACCTGTCTCCGTCTAACCCACCCCTCACAGATAGCCATGGAGACTCTCTTAGCTTGCACGTGATTTCATGTTGACTCGGTGGGGATTTCCAACGGCTGTATTTAATTACTCTCTATTTGGAAGTTATCCGATCTTTGTGCATCCACTGCTCATTGAGTTCCCTCGTCGTCAGGGAATACTCTGCGTGACTTCAATTCACCGAGCCTTGCTTTATGGCCCAGCATATGGTCTATCTCTGCGAATGTTTCCCGTAGATTTGCAACACATGTTTGCTCAGCAGTTGGTGGGTGGGGCGTTCCACAAGTTCTGTGGCTGTCCCTGAGGTCACCCGGTTGATAGTGTTGCCACGGTCTTCTCCATCCACACTGATGATAACCACGTGTGCCCCACGGAGCATCTGCTCCAGACACAGAGAAAGAGGGAACAGTGAGATGAATTGTGATTTTATCCATGACACTAGGTCTGTTCCCTCCCACACTCTGCCCCTTGCCTGGGGTTTGAGAGGAAGCCCCAGCAGGATACTTGTGACTTAGGATGGTCAATTTCCCAGCACTATCCGTTAAGGGCCATTGTCTTAATTAGCTTTCTGTTGCTGTGATAAAGACCTTGACCAAAAGCACTCTGTGGTGGAAAGGGTTTCCTTGGCTTACACTTTCAAGCGATGGTCCATTATTGAGAAGGGAGCCAAGCAGAAATCTGGAGGTAGGAATTGACACAGACGCCATGGAGGGACATTGGTCACTAGCTTGCTTCTTCTGACTCTCTCAGTGCAATTTCTTAGATACTCGGGACCATCTGCCTAGGGGTGGCGTGGCCCATGGGGGCTGATCCCTTCCCCATTGATCATCAATAAAGAAAAAGCCCCACAGGCTTTCCCACAGGTCAGTGTGGTTGAGACAGTTTTTCAATTCCTGTTCCTTCCCCCAGATAACTAGCTTCTGTTAAGTTGAAAAAAACCAAACAAATGCAAGCCACTCTGGGCTTCCCTGATGCCAGGCAGAGCTGTGCACACACTGGGTGGCATCCCCAGCTCTGGTTCAAGCCCTTCAAGGGCCCCTCTTCCTTTCCTCCGTGTATATCACACCCCATGACTGCCTTCCATCTTCCACATCCCATCACCATGGCCTTTCCTTAAATTGCTTCCTCCCTCCATTAGAACCGAAGCCCCATGGGAGCCAGAATGGAGTAGCACCTGAAGTCCAGGTGTCCAGGACAATGCCCCTGCTGCACTGTCTCAGAGCCACTACAATTTCATTGATTTAACATGCAAATGAAAATTGCTTCGTCATTGCTTTTAAAAAATGATTCTTTTACTTGTTTTATGTGTATAGGCATTTTGCCTGTATATATTCACCACTTGTGTGTCTGGTGCCCATGGAGATAAGAGAAGGGCATTGGATTGACTGGCACTGAAGTTACAGATGAGTTGCCATGCAGGGCTGGGGATCCAACCTGAGCTCTCTGAAGGGGCAACCAGCAGTCTTAATGGCTGAGCCATCACTCCAGCCCCATTTTAGTCTATTTTTATTTGTTTGTTTGTTTATTTGTTGTTTGTATGTACACACATATGCCATGGCACACATGTAGAGGTCAGAAGGCAACTTGTGGGAGCTGGTTCTTTCTTCCCACCGTGTGGATCCCAGAGCTCAAGCTCAGCTCACCAGGCCTGGAGGCAAGAGCCTTTAGCCACTGAACCATCTCCCCAGCCTCACTTCCATTTTAAATACACTTCAAGACTGATTGTAGAAGAGAGAGACAGACTCTGTGGGTCTGTGCATCACCACCCACCCCCAACATCTGCTGACAGACATCATGTCTCCAAGAGCATAATGCCTTCCCTGTGCCTCCATTTTAAATGGTTCTGTTTTCATTTGTTTGATTGTTTGTTTTATTTTGTTTTGTTTGGGACAGGATCTCACTATGTAGCCCTGGCTGACCTCGAATTTATATGGAACCCCACCTCTCAAGTACTGGGCTTAAAAGCATGTGGCAGGCATCATAGCCAGTCATCATCTTAAATGACTGGCGAGTGTGTGTGTGTGTGTGTGTGTGTGTGTGTGTGTGTGTGTGTGTGTGTGTGTGAGCATATATATACTAGGTTTCCTTATGACCTTTAATGTATGTACATAAGGTAGTTCTGTCATTTTCACCCTCACCCCCTCCTGTTCACCCTCCCTCTCCTGCTAATTCCTTCTTCTTTCCAACCGGCTCTTCTTGTATTTTCATGACTTTGTTTACCATGTAATGAGCTTCATTTGGGTTCTTTACAGGAGCATGGGTGAGGGCTTGTTTACAGCCGCATGGACACCTTACCAGGGTCTACACCCCTGAAAACATGTCTTCCTTCCCCATCAACCATTACCTGGGTTAAAGCCTCAGTGGGAGTGGGACTCCATGAGATGCCCGGTCTGTGCAGAGAGTCGTACTGCTATGATTTCAAGGATGCACAAGCAACATCATGCCCGGAAGCTGGTCTCCATACCTTTTCCCATTCTTCCTCTCATGCACAATCTTTCCACACCTTACCCCTATTTTTCTAACTAAAATGCAGTTTTCTTTATAAAAATGTTGTCTAAGGAACATTCTAAGATCATTCTTGATTTCCAAAATGATGGCGGGTCCTCATTCTATTCCTGTTTGGAAGCATCTGTCGTTCCTGGAGCATACACCTCTTCAGGTCAAATGCCATTCGCAAGTTGACACAAACCATCCTCGCCCAGACAGGCACAGTCAACCTCCACTAACCTGCCTTCTCTCTGTCTGGGCTTTTCCCAGGTGAGAGACTCCAGGGAAGGTCTCCCATGCCCTCTGCTGCCTCTCATTTCCCGGAAAGATCACTGGTTGCAGCAGGGATTTGAGGGTGACATGGGTAGTTTCAGAGACAGTATTTATTGAGCAAACCTTGGAGGCCAGGTCCGTGCAGCTATTTGAGCTGATGACTGGCAACCCCTGACCACTCCTCTAGTAACAGATGCAAGCTGTGCTTGAAAGAGGCCAGAGCCCAGTGCTCCAGCACATGGCATAATAGTGCTCTGACTAAATAAACTAATTGTAACCATTTGTAACCAGGTGCTATTCAGTGAACTAGCTCATAAAAAATGGAAACAATATAGGCTATTTTATTAAGTTTTGGGCATCTAAAATAACATTTGCTTTATGCTTGATGTGGTGATCCGAGAGATCTGAGACCTCTGCTGAGAACTGGTGGATGGATCTGACTTATGTTTTCAGGATTAAATGACGTTTTGCAGATGTGGAGGAGGGCCACACGTGCCAGAGCCATCTGGGCTGCCAGGGTTCTTTAAAACCGCAGGGCCTACACGTGCCAGGCTTTCCTCCAGCCATCTGGACCTAGTGGTGACCCTTGCCAGTACTCTCCAGTAAACAGCCACTAATCTTTTCCCTAAGTATTTTCTGGAGAAGATTTTTAAAAACCCAGGAGTGTCCTGGATCGTTATTTATTAAGTTTAAGAACCCTACTCGTTCCTCATTTTTAGTGTTCACCCTGGTTTGTGCAGCTTTCCTCCAGTAATTGTATTCAAAGATGTTCTCTCACCCGCCTCTTGCTCTCTCATGCCCTGGAGCCCAGGCTAGCCTTGTGACCCTTGCCTCTGCTTCCCAAGTGCTCCTACCAGGTAGGGAAGGGTAACAGGCCAGGCCTCAGGACACAGAGACAATTCTCCATACACCCTGATGTATGCGCTTCCCTCACTCTTTCTATGTGGCTGTGTAATCCAATCCTTCTGTTGGGAAGCCAAATTTCCTTTATCATTGATTTTTTCATGCTCATTCACCCAAAAAACCCATACGGCTTATATTTAAATCAGTACGGAAACTATAAAAAAAATCCATTCTGTATGTGGGAGAGGGGTCGGTGATAATGTTAAAGGCCTACAAGGATCGTCCCTGATTTAAAACCATGGTTTGAATTATGATTGCATGGGAACATTTTACGTTCATTAAGAACCCTACTCTCATATTTGTCTACGGATCTTTCAAGCCGAGGTGCCATCCTCCTGGTGGTGCTTGGTGGCAGTGGTCAGTGCAGTCCCCAGTCTGGGACACAGCACTCCAAAGTTGTGCATGACGTCCCAGATGCTTGTCAGATGAACTGGTCATCTCAGACCTTTCGTGGACTTCGGTAAGAGACAAGCTGCTCTGGGACCTTTCCATGGAACATTTGTAATTCCCTAAAACCCCCATTGACAGTGAATCATCACAGAGCCCCTGCATTCTGAATTCGTTCTTTTTCCAGCGGATTACTTGGTTTATGGTCTTGAGTGAAGAAGCTTTTCTATTCCTACAAAGTAAACCTCTTGAGTCTGTGTGTTGGGGAGAAATTACTGTTCCCATTCTTCTCTGTCTCTGACATAACTCTCATGTGTTCCTGAAAACCTGTTCATTCCGTTCCTGAAGGTGTCCTGCAGAGCCTTTAAAATCCTGGTTATTGGTGATGTCCTAACAAGTGAAACCCTGAGAACCAGCATGCCCATCATATACAGCAAAGAATGACCATGTCTCAAGTCCACTTGGCGTGTGTGTGTGTGTGTGTGTGTGGCCCTGTGTTTTTCCATCTTTGTTGTGTGTGACTTGATCCTCTAGATCCGGAGCAGCCGCGGGCGGGCGGGTCCCTCGGTCGGCCGGGGCGGCGGTGGCGACGGCGGCCGGGCACGGGGTCCCGCGACAGCGGCCGGGCCCATAGGAGGGAGGAGCCGGCTTCCCCCCGGCTCGGAGCCCTCTGGGATTATAGGCAGAGAGAGCTTGGCTGCCCCACCTTCCCCTCCCCCGCCCCAGCCACCGATCCCAAGCACCCGGCCGGCGCGAGACCACGGCGTTCTAGTGCGCTCCTGCCCCTCCATCTGTGTGTGTGTGTGTGTGTGTGTGTTCCTGTGTCCTGTCAGTCCTTGAAACCTGGTGTGTGTGTGTGTGTGTGTGTGTGTGTGTGTGTGTGTGTGTGTGTGTGTGTGTGGGGGGGAGGGAGGGGAGGGGGAGAGTAGAGAATGAGTGTGTGTGTGCCTGTGTAAATGTATATGCCTCATGTATATGCACATGCCATGGTGCAGGCCAGAGGGCATCAGATTCTCTGCAGCAGGACTTACAGGCAGTTTAAGCAAGTTTAAGAATGCTTGGCTGAGTTTTGAGAAATTGGTATGATCTCTGTGATACTGGAAATCTGGAGCAGGAAACTGTCAGGGAAATGCTGATTCCCCCCAGAGAACTTGCTTGGGTTTGTAGGACTTGGTCATACAAAGCAACAGATGACCCTAAGCCGTATGATGAGAAAGCCATTCATGGGGGGAAGAGACACAGGTGCAAGGGAGATGAGGCAACAGGCCCTTACAGTAACACTTTCACCTGTCAACACTGTCACATTTATTTTGCATTAGTGTAAATATATCCAGACATAGCTAGGCATGATGGAACATGCTTTCTACCTCAGCACTTGGGAGGCAGAGACAGCTGGATCTCTGTGAGTTCAAGGCCAGTCTGGTCTACAAAGTGAGTTCCAGGACAGCTAGGGCCCTGAAGAGAGATCAGGTCTCAAACAACAACACAAAAACTATCCAGACCCAGAGCACTGGTCTCAAAATGCCTGCAACTTTAGGATGGTTCTAGTGCGCCTGGCTGTCCATGGGAATGTTAAGAGGATCTGCATGTTTTATGAAAAGAAAAAAAACAACCTGTTTTTTAAGTTTTATTTTTTAAAAAATTTTATGTGTATGGGTGTTTTTCTATGTGTATATCTATGCACCATGTGCGTACAGTGCCCATGGAAACCAGAAGAGGGCATCAGATCCCACAGAACTGGAGTTACAGACAGTTGTGATTTGGGTGTTGGGAACCACATTCAGGTTCTTTGGAAGTGTTCTAAGCTGCTGATCTCTCTCTCTGGCCCTCCACAACTTAAATTCTTAGCACACAATCCTATGTCTTATGTTATAAACCTGCACAGACAATTCAGCGGCTGACAGAGTGAGATGTTGCGCTATCCACGGATATATATGCTTATAACCTTGGGCCTACGGAGAATCTCTAGTTCGTTCAGGGTGATTCTGAGTGACAGCAAATTCAAGGCCGGCCTGAGCTACACAGTGAGACTGCACTGCTTCAAAGCCACCAGGGGCTGGGGTAAACCTGAGCAGGATCTGGCTATTAGAGTACACTTAAGAAGCATTAATGTTGTGTTGCAAAAATATTTGAGTGATTAAACAAAAAGAAACAAAAATCCAAGGGCTAAGGATGAGGATATAATCAGGGGCAAAGAATTTGCCAAGTGCATAGGTTCTGGGTTTAATTCTTAATCACTGGCATTGCCAATGATAATGACATGACAATATCACTATACTACTACTGATAATAAATATCATTATCATTGCTTCTGCACCAGCACTTTCCCCTGTAGAACCACCAAAGCACAGCCTCACAGCCCTCTCTCCTCTCTGTATAATGTGACAACATACTGGTGCGGTGTCAGATATTATAGTGTCTGTCTTAGGGTTTCCATTGCTGTGAAGAGACACCGTGACCAGGGCAACTCTTATAAAGGACAGCATTTCATTGAGGCTGGCTTACAGGTTCAGAGGTTCATTCCACTCTATGGTGGGAAGCATGGCAGTGTCCAGGCAGGTGTGACACTGAAGGAGCTGAGAGCTCTACGTCTTATTCCAAAGGTAAACGGAAGACTGGCTTCCAGGCGGCTAGGAGGAGGGTCTCAAAGCCCACCCCTACAACAGGGCCACACCTCCTAACAGTGCCCTAACTCAACATACTCAAACCACCACGTTTTCTCGCATCTGTGCACATGTGGCACGGTCAGGAAGTCAGATCTCAACTCAATATGACCATCATTGCCATTTCTCTCAGAAAGTTTCCTTTCTCGAATTTTTTAACGACTACTAGAAATGAATCCTGTTATTAATTAATTAACAATTAATTAGTTAAATTTGAGGCAGGGTCCATTATGTAGCTTGAGCTGTCCTGGAATTTACTGTGTAGATCAGGCTGGACTTAAACTCACAAGAGATCTGCTTGTGTCTGCCTCCTGAGTACCAGATTAAGGGTCAGGCATACTCTTGAGATTCAATAAGTATTGTTGAAGAATAACACCTATTCACACACACACACACACACACACACACACACACACACGCACACACATATGCATATATACTTACACACATGTATACTTATACACACATGGATATTGTAAATATCAACAAGGTCTAGTATCCATTCCTCTCCTACTTTCAGGTATTTTCCCTTCATATGTGCAGAGAGCAGAGCTTTTTTTTGAAGCCGCCTATGTCTGTTCACCCCTTTAGCATTGCTGAAAGAATCTGAGTGGAGGGGGGAACAGGGAAACATTAGTCAGGCAAAATCCTTTCTGGCTTAAAAAATAAATATATACTGGAAATTTCCATAATTTTTTTTGTTTTTTATTTTTCCATAAAGAGGCACACTATGTACCTCAGGCTAGTTTTCAGTTGGCTATGAACCTCTATGTAGGCCCTGACTGAACTCATGCCCTCTTGCCTCAGCCTCCCTCGGGCTGGGATGACATGTGTGAGAGGCTAGAGGGATGCCCTGAGTGCCCTCTGTCACTCTCCTCTCTGGTTTGTGGAGACAGAGTCTCTCACTGAGCCCAGAGTGCACCCTTTCACTAGACCAGCAGGGCAGCAAGCCCCAGGATCTGCCAGCTTCTACCCTCCCACCAGCACTGAGGGATCCAGGGATGCAAAGTCAGGTCTTCATGCTTGTACAGCAAGCGCTTTACCCACGGAGCATCTCCCAGCCCCAGTAAGTATTTGTTCATGGCCAAATGGTATTGTAGCATTTTAACTTTTGATTTGACATTTTAAGGTTGTTGATTAAATTATTAGCCTAAAATAGGGTGTTAAAAGTCAAACCATGGATAAAGTTTGTATTGTTACCTCTATTGTGCCCCCTTGTGGAATTACAAACAGTAAAATGGTATTTATATCATTTCTTGTCATGATAAAAGACAGGCTACCAGTGCCAGGGATATACTCTGCAAGATTTTCACTATGAAATAGAATCTGCTGATCTGGCCATCCTGACAAACAAGATTCAGACCTCCTCTGCACCAGGGAACTCTAGGATGGCTTTGCTCAAGATGGGCTCCGTAAAATCCTGCTTCATCGAACTTCTCTGCGGACCGTGATTTCATTATCTCAGCTGTGTTGGCCAACTGTTGGCTCTGTAGCCCATTTTCCACATGGCTTTTGTAACTGGAGGGATCGGGTTTCTCTCATGTGCTCTGAGATAATGGCTTTCTCAGATCTTCCATCTGTCCCCATGTGCCCAG
Organism: Rattus rattus; assembly: GCF_011064425.1. Classification (NCBI taxonomy): domain Eukaryota; kingdom Metazoa; phylum Chordata; class Mammalia; order Rodentia; family Muridae; genus Rattus; species Rattus rattus. The sequence goes on from NC_046159.1 coordinate 46,260,577, forward strand.
TTGCTTCTGTCCCTTACCAGGTGTTGGCATTAGAGCCAGTAAGTTCACTCTTTCCTTATTGGTATCTCAGAGGCCATGGCAACTGTTGTTTAATGCAGAACTGAGTGTCTTAGTCAGATGGTCACTCTCCAGTGCATGTGCTCTCTGCCTGAGTTGCTGAAACACAAGGACCAGCAGGTCTGCAGAATACAACTGAGTTTCAAAGGTTTTCCCTCTCTGTATAACTGAGAACCAAATCCAACTAACATTTCCTGATTGTTTGAAGGTTGGGCACTTAAGCAAGCATTTTATCTTTAAATTCTCTGCCAGCATTTCAAGATCTTTTAAAAAGTTTCCCCATGTACTTTGTAGGGAAAGGTGTAGCCCAGGTTGTCCAGAAGCTAAGACCATTTAATAAAAACCATTCATCCATGTCTTGTTGTTCAACATCCATCCATTTATCCAACCATCTATGTCCCCTTCCCCGAATCCTTCCAAATAGTTTTAGGGGATGCTTTCTGTTAACATAGGCATATGACCAGAAACCAAATATCTTAGCACTGACTTTCTGTATTCATGAGACAAGCATGACACAAACAAACATCAACAACAAAATAAAAACCAAGTGAATATGAACACTCTGACTCTGAGGGCAGCAGGGTTGGGGAACGCAGGGAGGGGCAATCAGAAGCACACGAGTCTCACCACCTGGTGAATTGAGCAATGGCAAATGCTAACATGGAGTCCTGCAGAGAGAGCAAAGCTCAGGGGACATTCAGGGACGCTCTGGGAATGCTTCCTACAAATGCAGGAGGAAACGATCCATGAACCAGAGCAGAACAACAACACTGTAGGAGAAGTTGGGCTACTAGCTAGAGCCTGGAGTAGAAGTGGTTAAATCTCCCAGAGCAGCACTGGCCTTATTTGCAAAGAGGATTCAAGGAGACTCATGCCACAAAAAATTAATATAATGATATTATCAACCTAAAGATTCTGTGAGACCAGTAAGTGTAGCAAACACAGGCTCTTTGGCTGCTTGCCACCATGCATCCTTCTTCGATGGTATGTCCAAAGATACCGCATGAAAAGCTAATATAGCTGTGCATACATCTTGGAAAGAAAGACGCCCCTCCACCCCTCAGGGCTTATCAGCCACCAGATCAGTTCCTGGTCAGTGAAAGCAGTGCATGAACATGAACACCTGCGCGCGCGCGCGCGCACGCGCGCGCACACACACACACACACACACACACACACACACACACATATCAAGAAAGGGTCTCTACTATGCGTGTCTGTGGTAGATGCCAACTATATTCATTTTTAAAATTACATCTTTTAAAAAAATTTAACTTGTGTATGTGTGTGAGCAGAGACACCACAGCATATGTGTAGAACTCAGAGGACAGTTTGTAGAAGTCTGTTCTCTCCTTCCACCATGGGGGTCCTCAGGATTGAACTCAGCTCTCTGGGCTCAGGAACAAGTGCCTATACTTGCCCATGTCCTTTTTATTTTTTAAATTCTCTTGTGCCAGTCTAGCTCCTTTTTGGTGGGTTTTTTTTTTTTCTTTTTTTTGGAGCTGGGGACCGAACCCAGGGTCTTGCCCTTGCTAGGCAAGCGCTGTACCACTGAGCTAAATTCCCAACCCCCATTTTTTGGTGGGTTTTATTGTATCCTTTAATATCTATCCTTTCTGTCTATTTAAACATTTGGACCATACTTATCAACTCTGACAATACTTATTAACTCTTAACTTTAAAAATATGTATATTGAGAGAGAGAGAGAGTGTTTGAAAGCATAAGTGTGGTCAAAGGACAACTTAAGAGTTTATTCTTTCCATAAATCATATGCATCCCAGGAATTGAACTCAGGCTTGGTGGCAAGTAATCTGTCTTATCTGTCTTTTTTTTTTTTTTTCTTTTTTTCGGAACTGGGAACCGAACCCAGGGCCTTGCGCTTGCTAGGCAAGCGCTCTACCACTGAGTTAAATCCCCAACCCCCTGTCTTATCTGTCTTATTGACTCCATCTCTGCTCTTTGATTTTATTGTTTTTTCCATTTATATTTAGTGTGGTCTGTATAAGGAATTTATGCAAACCATTTTGTTTTCCATTTTTCCTTTTTTTGTTCCTGTTTATTTTTTGTCTTCAGTATTTGCCAATATAGGATTTTAAATTTTCCAATATTTTTAGAGTTCAGCAGGACACAAATTGCTCTATAATCTGATTCACTGAGCATTTGAGGCCAAAGGTGTAATTTTCATCCTGACACTGACAGGGTACTATTTAATTATTGTTGGGTGGGACGTGTGTGTACTTCTGCTTGCATGTTGAGGTCTGAGGTGTCAGTTCTCTTCTTCTGCTTTGTGAGGTTTCAAGTATCAAACTCAGGTTGCCAGACTTTGTCAACAAACCCCTCGTAGCTCTCCTTAACGAAGAAAGAGGTTGATTTTTTTTTTTAATTATTTTTTGTTGTTCTTTTTTTTTTTTTTTTTTTTTTTTTTTTTTTTTTTTGGTGGACCATTTAGGGCCTTTCTTCAAAAACACTGACTAACCCCAAGAGGTTGATTTTTTTTTTATTTGTGGAATTTAGTTTCTTCAAAACAACTATTGTAGAAACGAGAGAGGCTGACGGCTTGTTTCTCCTAAGGAGATACTGGGAGCAAGAGAAAGAGGGACCCCATGTTCACCTGCCTGGAACCGAGTTTTCATCACAGTGAGCCGGAAGGGTGTCAGAAGCCGCCCAGGAAAGACTAAGGCATTCAAGTGAATTTTCTGGAGATGGCCCACCATTTGCATGGCCTCTGATAGGTGAACTCTGAGAATGCAGGGTCCGTGGAGACTTCATCCAGGGATTGCTTCTTGCTGCTGAGATGCCTTTCCTGTCTCTATTCCATAGCCTAATGATTTCTGGGCATCAGCCCATCCTGTCGAGCAAATTTCCTGCAGATCAACTCGAAGATGAACTTTCATAAATTAATGCTGTTTAGACGAATTAATGACTTTATAGAATTCCTAATATGGTTTAAATAGTTTTAAGAAAAAAAAGTTAAAGGGGATGGTTTTAGTCATTTTGCCAGAAAGATGTAATAAAATCAGAATCAAGAATAGAATGTGACCCCCTCCTCATAGAATAGTAAGTAAAGGCTATATAGTAAAGACTACAATGAGCTTTCACAATTACACTAAGATGGGGAATAGGCTTGGAACAAATATGTGATCCAGGAAAAACATTCATTCTAGGTCGGGGCAAGGATGAAGACACAGGTGTCCACGGTGATAAAGCAAGGCCAGGTGAAACTGTTACTCTGAACTTTAATGAGCTTTCAGGATGAAACTCTGCTTTGAACGTACTTTCAACATCCTTCTATAACTCCCTTTAATGTAATATTTTATCCATGAGGTAATCTTTTTTACATAGACAACTTTTTGTCTAAAAGCTGTAAAAAGCTGAAAGCAATAATAAAAATCGAGTGTAGCCATTTTTACTACATCCCGAGTGTGTGTTTTTTTCTGTGTATGTGACTCCTTCCTCTCTTCATCTTCTTTGCTCTCTGTACCAACTCAGGAGTAGAGGCTCTGGAACCAGAAAGGAAGAGCCCTAGCAATTAAACGTTTGGTTTTTTTTTCTTAATCCCCTGTGGCTGAACAGAATGAGTTAATCACTAGAAGTCATCTGCCTTAGGCCTTAAAATAGCAAAGATTTAAAGAAAAAAATTACCAAAAGCAAGCTATTTTTGCCCCAGCAATTGAAACTTTTGCCACCACTACCACCAATGCCCACATCCATGCCTGCCTCTGTTCACCTAAATGCTGGGAATGTCACTAGCAGAAGGGGAGGGGAGGAAATGCGTCCTGGAGTTTTCTTAACAAGTGTTAGTAAATTTTATTAAACAAATATTTTATTTCTTAGTCCAGATACTTTAGACAGTTATCCAGAAAACAATTTCCACCAGTTCTCCTTGCTTCCTTGGGATCAATTTCCCAGAGTTCCCCATTCTGGCAGTTTGGATGTTACTGTCCTGGCAATTTAAAAAAAAAAAAATGAGACAGGGTTTCTTTATGTAGTCCTGGCTGTCCTGGAACTTTCTATGTAGGTCAGGCTGGCCTTGAATTCACAAAGATCTACCTGCCTCTACTCCCCAAGTGCAGGATGGCAAGTTCTTTAGATGCCGCTGCTGTTAAGATTGTAGAATTTGGAATTCAGAAATCCTGAACAATCTTTAAGCTCAGCAAATGAGGCTCACAAAGGCTCTGGAGACAACAGATGAGTTCTGATGACATCACATGAGCCCCTGGATCTAGCTATGCTTAGGGTTAGCCCTCTGAGCTAGACTTCTCAGACTAACCAATGAAAGAATTTCTTCTTTCACTAAGCTAATGGAATAGATATTTTCTTTGGCTGTGATGAAACACCATAACCAAAAGCAACTTATGGAAGAAAGGGTTTATTCTTGCTTACAGTTCCAGAGAAAGGAACCTCTATCATGGCAAGGAAGCAAGGTAGCAGGAACAGGAAGCTGAGAGCTCGCATCGCCCACCAAAAGCAGGAAGCAGCAGGAACCGGAGGTGGAAAAAGATTAGAAACACAAAACCCACCCCAGTTACATACATCCTCCAGCAAGGCCTTGCCACTTAACCCTCCACCACGTAGATACCACGCATTCAAATATAAAAGCCAATGAGGGGCATTTCTCACTCAAACCATCACAGCTAGAGAGGTTTCCACATGTAACCAAGACTGGAATTAATATTCTGAATGGCAAACCTTTAGTCATATGTGAATGAACAGTAATTCTGTAAAAAGTTTCTTCACAGCTCATTCATAATTAACGCGACCATTTTGCAAGCAAGGCTCATTCCGGTGCTTCCGTGGCCTCCTGTTGCCTGGCAAGATTACAGGCGTCACCCAAGGTGATTCCATTATCCCTCTTAGCAAAGGTATTTAATAGATCCCTATACATTTGTCAGTGTGCGTTCATAGCCACAGGGCTGGTTCCCAGGTGTCTCAGTGTTAATTGCTAATGCTGAGGTATGACATAGGTCACATAACAAAGGTCCCACCACAAGTTTAAGAAGTGCAAATGAATGTAACAGGTCACCCTTTCCATTAGCCTATAGCTCGATCATTTGAACACCACATACATTCCCACACATTGGAACCAGTTACAGACCCCTTTAGCAAGCTGTCAATAGACAAGGGAAACGCTGCATGTTGTTCCTTCAGATACATGTGATATGGAATATACATGTAATATAAGATATTTGTTCATTTAGCATGACACTGCTTTGAAATATTAAAAAAAATGAGGCAAGTTACCAAGAGAAACTTGGAGTCAGACTGCTCAGGATAAACCTGCAGACAGGTCTCAAGGCAATTCCATCCTAACTCCTGCCAAGAATGCAGATGCTTGTGCAAGCAATGGTGGCATGAACTGAAACTCTGCAGAAACCACAGTTGCGTTAAGGATTCTGCAGACTGGGGGACCAATTAGAACTTCCTTCCTGGTTGTGGAGAGTTGGAACACTGTTCACCAGAGCCAACATTATCTTATGGTTAACACCCTTAATTGTTCTTCAACACCCACCTCTGTATCCGGCCTAACATCCCTTTGACAATCAGGGAAAAGCGTGGGCATACTTAACTCCGCTATAACTAAGTTCTAACAACCCAAATGTAGTAGTAATTAGTAAAACCGCTTTGGCTCCTGGCGGGTCACATGCACATACCTGCCCAGGAGCTATCTGGATTCGAAAATGACACACACACACACACACACACACACACACACACACACACACACACACACACACAGAGGCACGCACAGAGGCACGCACACATGCATGAGTGCGTGCCAGTTCATTTTAATGTGTAGGTCAAAGGCTGGGCAGTTCTTATCCTCCCCAATGCTAGCAAACACTCTTTTAAAATCTGTATTTCATCTCTGCTACTCCACACATAACTTTCCCTGATTCTCACATGCCTGTGGGCCTTTTGCTCCGGTCTTTCCTCTTCCCCATCATGGAGATCTCTCCCTCTACTCTCAAATGTCTAGGTCCCGTCTTAGTCTACCTGTGCAGCCATTGGCTGTACGGCAATTCTTCATTGCCAATCAAATCTGGCTGGGGTGGAGACCCTCAGCGTCTGGGAATGGGGCCTTTGGGAGCCAAATTAAATTGAGACTTTAGAACCAATCCCTAACACCCAAAGCTAAGAATACCATCAGATAATGTCGGGGAACCCTTGCAGAGACTTCCCTACTGTTCCGTGGGTAGTCTGCCTGCCTCATGTCCCCACCAATGTGCTTAGGTGCTATGGCTGTGCTTTGTGATGTGACTATAAAAATCCATGTAACCACTTCCATAGAAGACCACCACTTTCAGAGCATCCTGAGTCCATGTTTGTGGGGTATTCTTGCAATCGTTGGCTCAGAATAAACTATCTCGTATTTCCTGTGACATAAGAGCTACATTTTGCACTGATGCGACATCACCAAGGAAGGCATCAGATGTTGTTGTAACTAGGAGCATATCCATTAAAACTTGGTGAAATCCTTCCTCCCCGAGGAAAGCCTGAATAGTGCGTTCCTACCATACTGGGTGCTCCTTGCCAACTGAGTTTCCAAACAGCCTGCTCTTCAGTTACTTCTGCTGTATTCTAAATATTACGATGCTCCTCACACACTGTATTCCCGAGGAGCCTTTGTGATCCAATGGGCACAGTGGGTAGCAATATGTGCAGCTGTTAAAAAACACGGCAACTTCCCATTAGCTGAGGGGAAGACGATGGTCCGTAGTCACTCAAGACAACCATTTCTGTAGAGTGAAGGGTTCACTCAAGTGAACCATTTCTGTTGTTGTTGTTTTTAATTAAATTTGATTTATTTGTCATTGGCATATTGTTTGGGATACTTTAAACTACCAAGTTGCCAGGAATAAAGATGCACATTAGGGAAATTTAAGCCACCTGTAGTGTAGCTTCACCAATAACAGCCTTACCCCTTGGGCCATTATTCCCAGAAGTAGAAAAGCAAACTGATCTCCAGGACTTCCTAACCCAAACATTGGTGAAATTTGAATTCCCCTAATAATGTGTCAGAATCCAGTAGGCATGAGATGGAAAATCTTTTCTCTGATGGTAAAATATTAGTTGAGGACTGGGGAGGAGGCTCTGTGGGTAAGAGCCCTTGCTGGGCACATGTTAGAACTCTAGGACCCACATAAAAGACTGGGTGTGGCCATGCACACGTTAGAGACAGGAGGATCACTGTGTTCTACTAGAGCCAAGTTGAGAGACAGACCCTGTTCCAAGGAACAAGGCTGAGAGTGGTCAAGCAGGGCACACAATGCTGTCTTTTGGCCTCCACACCTGGGCATCAGCACGTACACCCTCACACATGCCCTGGTCCACGCACCATACAGACTCCTTGTCATCTTCAGAGACATGCATTTCAGTTAAGAAAAGGGTTTCTACAGTGTGGTGAGGGAGACGCCAATAGTTATTTTCCTCATGGTTGTGACAAAACACCTAATGAAGGCAACCAAAAGAAGGACCGGTTTGCTCTGTCTCACAGTTTGAGGACATACAGTCCCTCATGCTGGGGAAGGCATGGCAGTTAGTAGCTCGAAACAAAAGGTCACATTGCATCTGCAGTCAGCAAGCAGAGAACAGGCCCAATGTGGAGCCAGGCGGAAAGACCGCCAGGCCCACCCCCTGTACCCACTTCCTCTAGCACAGTCCACACACCAGTTCCATAACCTTCTAAAATAGCGTGTTCAGCTGGAGGCTGCGAGTCCAAACACTGATGGTGCAGAAGATGGCCAAATCCATGGTTCTTTCCCAGTCAGCCACCCGCTAGAATGCCTGTATCACAGGGCTCCATGTGCAGCCTTAGCAGCACATCAGGTCTGGGTTCATAGAGAGGGGTTTCATGGGACATATGACAGACTTTACTTCAGACTTCCCTGAAGGTCAATACGGCTCAACAATGCTCCCTGAAGCCGTGCTCATAATCCTCCATTATGATGTAGGACTTAGGAGAAGGTGAACGTCCTGACAGCCACAATCTCTCTTTATTATTTTTAAGAAGGGCTGTTTTCCATTACCAAAAGCAGATAAGGAACGCTAACATCCATTTGTCATTCAAAGCAGACAGCTCACTTCGCTGTAATGAATCACACTCATCCTGGAATGAGCCTGGTTTGGTGATGTTGCTTTAGTAGGGTAAGAAAGTCCCAATTCAAGGTCAGAGAGAATTCCAATGTTCTTCCATTGAGTCGCTCAAACCTTGCATAGGGTTGGTAGACAATTTCCCAACAGCAACTCTGGCTTTCTAGTACTTCCCTGTGCCTTAAACAGAGAGAAAAGCAGGAGCCTGATGTCATTTCTCACCTCAAATGACAATTACGGGGTACTTCATCTTTCTAGAGAGTTTAGCTCCATTTTCAGTCAGTCATTCCCCGCCCAGGCTTTTGTACAAATAACTCATCTCACACGGTGTAGATGGGAATGCATGTGGTAGATACAGGTCATTCAATTAAACAGCAGCTGAGTCCACTGAGATGCTTAGTGGATAAATGTGCACCCTGCCCTTACAGAGGACCTGAGTTCAGTTCCCAGCACCCATAACAGGGGGCTTAGAACTGCCTGTAATCCAGCCCTAGGAGACCTGATGTCCTCTTCCAGCCATTGTGGGCAGGCACATACATGCAGTATATATACGCATAAATAAAAATGAAGACTCGTAGAAAAATGAATAAGTGGCAATCCCAGGCAGCAGAGTGGCACCAGCCTTACGCCCAGGCTGTGCTGCTCTTCTCTGTGTTGGAAATGCTGAGGTTATCACGCACCACTATGATTTCCAAATCAACAGATGGGGAAGCACTGCCCCCCTCCCTGATAACCCTAGACACCTCCAAATCAAACACCATGCAATTTAAACTTCCTTACCCAAACTATTGTTCCTGCAGATTTCCTTATTTCTATACAATATCACTACTCATTTCTTAGACAGAGCATTAGGAGAAATTGCCCTTTGTGTAGGTCATTAATGATTAGATGTTGACAACTGAACAATCAACCAAAGCATGGCTGAAATCCTATTTATCCCTCCCCCCACCCCCAACCCTCTCATTTCAACTCCAACGGGAGTTGGTAAATCCATTCATTACTTGGGTCTCGAATCTATCACTTAACAGTTTGTCTTTTTTTTTTTTTTTTGGTTCTTTTTTTCGGAGCTGGGGACCGAACCACAGTTTGTCTTTTTTAAAAACCACAAGTCAGACTGTTGTTAGGACAAAATGACAACCAACAGATTGGGAAAAGATCTTTACCAATCCTACAACTGATAGAGGGCTTATATCCAAAATATACAAAGAACTCAAGAAGTTAGACTGCAGGGAGACAAATAACCCTATTAAAAATGGGGTTCAGAGCTAAACAAAGAATTCACAGCTGAGGAATGCCAAATGGCTGAGAAGCACCTAAAGAAATGTTCAACATCTTTAGTCATAAGGGAAATGCAAATCAAAACAACCCTGAGATTTCACCTCACACCAGTGAGAATGGCTAAGATCAAAAACTCAGGTGACAGCAAATGCTGACGAGGATGTGGAGAAAGAGGAACACTCTTCCATTGTTGGTGGGATTGCAGACTGGTACAACCATTCTGGAAATCAGTCTGGAGGTTCCTCAGAAAATTGGACATTGAACTACCTGAGGACCCAGCTATACCTCTCTTGGGCATATACCCAAAAGATGCCCCAACATATAACAAAGACACATGCTCCACTATGTTCATAGCAGCCTTATTTATAATAGCCAGAAGCTGGAAAGAACCCAGATGCCCTTCAACAGAGGAATGGATACAGAAAATGTGGTACATCTACACAATGGAATACTACTCAGCTATCAAAAACAATGACTTTAAGAAATTCATAGGCAAATGGATGGAACTGGAAAATATCATCCTGAGTGAGCTAACCCAATCACAGAAAAACACACATGGTATGCACTCATTGATAAGTGGCTATTAGCCCAAATGCTCGAATTACCCTAGATGCACAGAACACATGAAACTCAAGAAGGATGACCAAAATGTGAATGCTTCACTCCTTCTTTAAAAGGGGAACAAGAATACCCTTGGGAGGGAATAGGGAAGCAAAGTTTGGAACGGAGACAGAAGGAACACCCATTCAGAGCCTGCCCCACATGTGGCCCATATATATACAGCCACCAAACTAGATAAGATGGATGAAGCAAAGAAGTTCAGGCTGACAGGAACCGGATGTAGATCTCTCCTGAGAGACGCAGCCAGAATACAGCAAATACGTAGGCGAATGCCATCATTAAACCACTGAACTGAGAACGGGACCCCCGTTGAAGGAATCTTAGAAAGGACTGAAAGAGCTTGAAGGGGCTTGAGACCCCAAATGAACAACAATGCCAACCAACCAGAGCTTCCAGGGACTAAGCCACTACCCAAAGACTATACATGGACTGACCCTGGGCTCCAACCTCATAGGTAGCAATGAATAGCCTAGTAAGAGCACCAGTGGAAGGGGAAGCCCTTGGTCCTGCCACAACTGAACTCCCAGTGAACGTGATTGTTGGGGGGAGGGCGGTAATGGGGAGAAGATGGGGAGGGGAACACCCACAGAGAAGGGGAGGGGGAGGGGTTGGGAGATGTTGGCCTGGAAACCGGGAAGGGGAATAACAATTGAAATGTAAATAAGAAATACTCAAGTTAATAAAGATGAAAAAAATATATATGACTATTAGAAAATTTGAAATCACAAAAAAATAAAAATAAAAAAAATCAAGGGGCTAATCTAAAGGGAACCTGGAGTAAATGACTGGATTGATACATAAGTAAAAGACTTGGCTTTGGTCAAAAAAAACAAAAACAAAAACAAAAACAACAACAAAAAACCCACAAGTCAGGTTGTCCACTTTCCATTCTAGATTCAGGAATGCTTTCCCTCTGCCTTTAAGTAAACAACAGCCATCTCAAAGTGTTCTCAGAGCCTGCAGTTCAAGCCCTGGCTCAACCTCAACCCACTCTCCATTTCTGCTATAGTTCCATGAACCTTTATTGTGGGAAACATCTCTTCCCACACACTGCTCTCTTGCCTTAACCTACCCCACCCTTTCCCTTCCTCCTTCCCTCCCTCATTCCTCCCTCCCACCCTCTTTCCCTCCCTTCCTCCCACCCTCCCACCTTCCCTTCCTCCCTCACAAACCTTTCTCACCCAGTAACCTCACTTTATTTGTGTCTGGCCACAAACAGTCACTAAGCTCTCTTCTGGGACACAGTAGGATTGTCTATAATATATAGCTATGGTGCTTTTTCTCTACCCCAGTCCTGATTAGACTTGAGCTCCTGTCACACTTAAGGAGCAGGACCATGGTCACTTAACAGTATATTGAATGTCTATGGGAAGGCATGGCTCTCTCAGAAATATAAAGTCTGTAATTCTCAGTGTATTTCCCTCCCAGTTCAATACCTCAGTTTTGATGTATCCTTTTGTAACCTCTCTCTCTCTCTTTTTCAACCCCCCCCCCTTCTTTTCTGGGCAACCAGGGATTGAACCTAACTAGGGCCTTGTGCACGGTTGGCAAATTACCAAGCTATAGCCCCAGCCTACATTCATGATTTAAAACAAAACAAAACATCTATTAAAAATTTCAAAGCTGAAAGGTTAAGGTGGAACTCTGGACCTTCTATGAATATCTGGTCACATCGAGTTACGGCTGCTGTTTGAGAAATGCTAATAAAAGCTAACATTGACCAGGTGCTATGAGGAAGCTGAAGCTGAGGGTCACAAACCAGTAAATGGCAAAGCCACAGTCATCAGGCCCTCGTCTAAGGCCTGCTTTGGATGCTCTCCAAAGTCTTGAGGAAAGCCTTAGAGTCGACAGGAGCCTTCTGTCTGCACACTGCAGGCTGGTCCCCCACAGTAAGGGTCTCTGAACACCTCAGCTGATTTCGCTGTTTTCAAGTGGAAGTCTTTCCCGAGCTACACCTTGTTAACAACAGGGTTCCTACCGGAAGAAAGAGTCTCTGGGCCGCACAGGGTTTGAATAGTTTCTTCCATTCCTGAGGGTTTCCGACCGAAAATGTGATAGGGTAGAGTTTGTGCTCAAACTTCTTTGTATATGAGTCTGGCCACTGGCGCAACTGCAAAACATGGGAGACACAGAAGGGTGGGTAAGACACTGGGATAAACAGAGAACATCTGAGAGGCCTCAGGCTGGCACAGTGGAAACCACCCAGACAATTCACATTTGGGGTCTAGATTTGTCACTGTTTCCAACACTTTTCCCATAATGCTGCTAGGACTGAAAACAAATGACATTTGCTGTGGGCAGGGGACTTGGGGAGACTGGTCCCCAACACTGCCAAAGGGAATATAAACTTGAATGAACTGCCAAAAGGGCAACTCAGAACACTTCAGAGGTTGGCTAACAAGATCCCAAAGACAGAAGTATACTGGTCTTCATCACAAGGTCGTGTATGGTAACAAAACCTGGGAGAGTCTAAATGCCGATGTATAAGGAATTGGGAAAATAAAAGTTTCTGCATGTTTCTATTTGACATATGCAAAACTAGTATATGGCCCCGTGCATGCCTGGCATCTCAGAACTAGAGAGGTTGGGGTAAGAGGACCTTGAGTTTGAGGCTAGCCTGGTCTATGTAAAATACTGTCTCAAAAAAATTCTAATGCGGATCCATCTAATTGCAAAAATGTATGCTTCTTTACTTCATGGTTTATTTTTCTCTTTATGTGAATGAGTGTTTTGCCTGCATGTGTGCATGTACATTGTATGGCCTGTGTGTACGCATGTGCATCGTATGTGTAATGTGTGTGTGCCTATCGCCTGCAGAGACCAGAAGAGGACATCGGATCCCCTGGAACTGGAGTTGCAGTTGTAAGCCACTCAATGTGCATGCTGGTAACTAAACCCAAGTTCTCTGCAAGAGCAGAAAGAGCTCTTAACTACCGAGCCATGTCAGCATTTCCTATGCACATGCCTTTTACACGTGGAGAAAAACCTAGACAGACGGCCGTCTATTAGTAAAAGTGGGCACCTCTACAGTTGTGGCTTACAGGTCTCATTTCCTGTTAGTATTTCTGTATTCTTCAGAACCTTTAGAGTGAATCCATTCCTTTGTTGCATGCGTTAAAACATTTTTAAAGATCTACTCTTTTATGCATAGGAGTGTTTTTCCTACATGCATGTATGTGCGCCACATTTGTGCCTGGTGCCTGCAGGAGACAGAAGAGGGCATTGGATGCCCTGGAATAGATTGCAGTGAGCGCCCTGTGCATGGGAACTGAGTCCAGCTCTTAATGGTTGAGCCATCTCTGTATCTGCATATGTAAATTCTTAATGGAGCTTACTATTTTATAACACTTGCCGGTTTAGAGAAAAATGGAGCAGAAAGTAAACAGTTCCCAGCCTCTCACTTTCCCACACAATGTATCAGCCCACACTGCTATGGCAAGTTTGCTGCAACTGATGGGCCAATGTTGATTGTTATTAAAAACAACTCGGGCTTATTGAGATGGAGTCCCACTATGTAGCTCTGGGCTGTCCGGAAACTAGTTACATTAAACCAGGCTAGCCCTAAACTCATAGAGATCTACCTGCTGAGTGCTGGGATTAAAGGCACACAGAACCTACCTGGCTGTTTTTTAAATTGATGGGCCAGTATTAATTTTTAAATTAAAAATTAAATTATTTTATTCTCTGTGGATGATCGCTTTCTTTGCCTGCATACGTGCTATGTGAACTGCACGTGGGCACGGTACCCGTGGAGGTTAGAGGAGGGTATTAAATCCTCTGGAACTGGAATTATGGATGTTTCCAAGACAGTGATGTGGGTGCTGGGAACTGAGCCCACAAAAGCAGCAAGGGTTCCTAACCACAGTTCTGAAGGTTTAGGTACATGTGTTAAGGCAGGTTCCCACAATTACAGCACACACGAGTGCTTTTACCACCCAGAAAGCCGTCCTCCTACCCATTCGCCATGTTTACCCATTCACTCTTCTCCTCCCAGCAATTGCGGATCTTGTCGTTTCTCGGATCTCTCTTTTCTAGAATGTCCTGTCCCTGGACTCACATGGGCCCATCACTAAATGCTGCCTTCTCTCTCTTGGCAGTATCCACTTAAGATTTCAAATGCCCTTTTCTGAGTTGACAACTCATTTATTTTTTTTTTTTCCTTTTCTTTTTTTTCGGAGCTGGGGACCGAACCCAGGGCCTTGCGCTTGCTAGGCAAGTGCTCTACCACTGAGCTAAATCCCCAACCCCCGACAGCTCATTTATTGTTGTAAGACTTTAAACTGCTCTTTTCTGAAGGGAAATGGAGGAATGGATCTGGGTGAGAAGGGAGGAAGGTGGGGAAACGGAGGTCGGGTTGTATAAGAGGAGAATGATTGTTTTTAATTTTAAAAAAATTTCTTAGAAGTTCTATTTGTATTGGTGAATAATTTTATACTACCAAGTCACTGGCAGCTTATGAAGTATGTCTGAATAACAGAACACAGTGCAGTCCTTAGTGACCATGTCATAGAACTAGAGTCAGTAAGTGATGATCTCAGAAGACCAATACCCCAGCCCACCACGCCCAGCAAAACTATTTGACATTTTAAAGTAGTCAAAGAAACCAGGGGGATTGGAGATGGCTCAGTGGTTAGTAATGTACACTGCTCTTGTCGAGGACCAGAGTTCAGTTCTCAGCACCCACACCAGGTGGTTTACATCTCTGGTGGTGTCTTAATGTTTTACTGCTGTGAACAGACCCCATGACCACGGCAAGTTTTATAAAGGACAACATATATTTGGGGCTGGCTTACAGGTTCAGAGACTCAATCCACTATCATCAAGGTGAGAGCATGGTAGCATCTAGGCAGGGATGGTGCAGGAGGAGCTGAGAGCTCTACATCTTCATCTGAAGGCAGCTAGCAGAAGACTGACTTCCAGGCAGCTAGGGTGAAGGTCTTAAGGCCACGCCCACAGTGACACACCTATTCCAACAGGGCTACACCTCCTGATAGGGCCACTCCCTGGACTAAGCATATACAAACTGTAACAGGTGGCTTGTAACTCTAGGGGGAATCTAGTGCAGCTAACCTCCACAGGCACCTCTAGTCACACATACACACCCACGCGCGCGCGCGCGCGCACACACACACACACACACACACACACACACGTGCACATATTAAAAGTAAAATAAGGGGTTGGGGATTTAGCTCAGTGGTAGAGCGCTTGCCTAGCAAACGCAAGGCCCTGGGCTCGGTCCCCAGCTCCAAAAAAAAAAGAAAAAAAAAAAAAGTAAAATAAATCTTTTTAAAAAAATCAAAACAAAATCATGCTTTGAGATAGATTAAGAGTTACCTGAAATTTGAATTTGTATCCCTAAATAAAATGGAATGCAGCCATGCCCTCTCATGTGTACATGGCTAAGGCTCCTTTTACACTTAGCAACAGGGGCCAACGTAGTTGTGATATGCAATAGCCACCGTTTTACAGAAACATTTAGAAAAGCCAACCCCTGCTCTAGAAGCAATCTACATGCTGTTGATAGAAGAAATCATATGGTGTATGATTTAACTTCTGGTGTTTCTATGAAAAGCTACTGTTCTAGTTCGCTTTCTGTTGCTGTGATAAAGCACCATGCCCCAAAGCATCTTGGGCAGGAGTTTATTTCAGTTGAAAGCTCATAATAGTCCATCATGAAGGGAAGTCAGGGCAGGAACCTGGAGGCAGGAGCTGGTGGAGAGGCCATGGAGGAGTGCTGCTCACTGGCTTGCTCCTCGTGGCTTGCTTGGCCTGCTTTCATACGCGTTCCAGGACCACATGCTCAACAGTGGCATACCCTCCAGTATCAATCATTAACCATGAATATTCCACAAGATTGGTTTACAGGCCAGTCCGATGATGGAGGCCAGTTCTCAGTTGACATTTCCGACAGTCTAGCCTGTGTCAAGTTGACAAAAAAACTAGCCAGCACACAGAATAGAAAAATATGTGAGCATTGTTCTCCTGAGCTCTACTGTGGAGCTTGTGTCTTTCATTTGTGACTTACAGACTTACTGGCTATTTGTTTAAAATGTACACACATCATCTTTATAAACACCAACTTTTAGAGACATTGGGAGCAACTGAAAACTACTGAATGACAGTTGAAAGTATCTGACATTTGATTAATGATGGGCAATGAGAGAACTGAACCTACACCAGCATTAAAACTGCATTCAAGTGCACTGGCTCGGGAGAAACGACACCCGCATATGCTCTTGGTACAGTGATTCACAACCTTTCTAACGCTGCGACCTTCCTCATGTCGTGGTGATTCCCCCCCAAATAATAAAACTATTTTTGTTGCAAACTTCATGACTATAATTCTGCTGCTATGAATCATAATGTAGATATCTGACATGCAGGATTTAGAAAAGCCAACCCGTGAATGGGTTGTTTGACCTCTCAAGGGGTCGTGACCCACAGACTTAGTACAACAGCACTGACCACTTAACAAACACAGGCACTCATGCTGGGCCCAGACTGGACCGTAACTTAGCCCTCCGAGAATGTGAGGGTCTTTGGATCTCAGTATCTATCTAATGTCTCAGGAGAGAGCAGCCTCAGTCCATTCACAATTATTACAGTGCATATTTCAATCTCTTCTACTCTTTGGGTTTCTTTCCCATCTCCAATCTTGGTTTCTGTTACATGAAGACTTTCTCTCTTTTCCTACTTCCATATTCTATATACCACATCTTTTCTTTTTTAAGTATTTCTGTTCAAAATCTTAGCATCCATATGAAGTCAGATGCTGACTGTCATCATACCTCTGACCTACAGAGGATTCACAGAGTGATTAACTATGATTCAGACAATGTATTTCAGTCTGATTTTTTTTAACATTCACTCTACAACTTAGGCATTGCTTTTTTTTTTTTTTTAAATCATCATTCTTCTACTTTATCCTATAAAAGTCTCCTAAAGTGAAGGTCTTTGGCTGGCTAATCCTTTCATCCTCTATATGTAGTTTAACCAGGGAAGACAATCCAAATTGATGTACTCTCTGCATTTTGAAGGTATTACCTTATTATGTATTAGCTAGTGTTACTATAAATTGTGCTTCTAATAAAATAATTAATTTGGAGGCTGAGGTGGCTTGAAAAAACGTCCCCCACAGGTCTGGGTGTTTGAATGCTTGGTCCCTGGTTAGCGAGCGACACTGTTGGGTAGGTTGAGGAGGTGTGGCTTTGTGGAGGGGGTGTGTTACCAGGAATAAGCTTTGAGGTTTTATAGTCACACACCATTCCATCTTTGCTTATGGTTTAAGATGTGAGTCCTAAATGCTCCAGTCTGGGCTGCCATGCTTTCTGGTCATAGTAGACATTTACCTCTCTAGAACTGTGAGCCCGAATAACCCGCTTCTTCTAATAAGTCGGTCATGGCTTTATCACAGATATATATATATATATATATATATATATATATATATATATATATATATATATATCAAAACCAGAGGTTGTGAGTCTCTCTTTCAGGTCCAACATAGCAGGTTTCTACCTAAGCAACTGAGACCCACTTAGCTTAAACAGCTACATCCCAGACCAATTTGAAACTAGCAATTAACCTTCAGGGACTGCTCGCTACATAAGCTCACCCAATCAAAGACTGTCAACAAAACCCATACTAGGGACTTCCCTCTGGAATGATCCAAATATGGCTACTAATTTATGCTAAACTTTTTCTCTGGCTTGCTTCCCCTTCCTCCTTACAAGGCCTTCATTCCCTCTGGGAGTGTGTGTGTGTGTGTGTGTGTGTGTGTGTGTGTGTGTGTGTGTGTGTATGCGCACATGCTTGCATGTGCACTTGTGGGTGTGCACATGCACGCAGGAGAGAGTAGCCACGTACATGCCAGAGCACACGCATGGAGGTCAGAAGTCAACTTTCATGAGCCAGCTCTCCCCGTCCACCCTGTGAGGCAGTCTCCTGTTGGCTGGCTGGTGAGCTTCTGGGTGTTCTCTCTTCCACCTCAGAGTAGGAGTTCTGGGCCAACAACGTGAGTTGCTTCAGCCTTCCAGGATCAAACTAGGGTCATCAGGCTTGCCCAGTAAGCACTTTAACAAGCTGAGCCTATCTCCCCAGTTCCTTTTTAAAAGGAACATCTGGGGCCATTTGTTCTTTTTTCTTAAAAAGAGGCTGCATTTAATACAACCTTTTAAAAAGAAGAAAAAGTGTCTAAATATAGAAGACCTAACCCATGGTGCAGCTGTCAGAAGCATGGCAAGGGTGGTTGACTTTTTGTTTTTTTATTTCACCCTAAGGTAAAAATATGTGGTTCTAAATGTCCCAGGAAGTTCTGGGTTCATCAATAGTGCTCAGTGCTGGATACCAGGAGAGAAAAGCAGTAACATTGCCCACCTTCTCCCAACCCAGCCTCAGCCAGCTGCCGTAACAAAATCCACAATGGATAGCACACATCCCAGACAATCTCTGCACAAAGTGATAGAATAAATGTATTATCAGACTGGCCCCAAAGCGATATTCTGCACACACACTCAGATGAAGAATAATTTGTCCCGTAATACAGATGACAAAAACCAAAGTGGACGAACAGTCTATAACCTACATAGAGTCTCAGGTTTTAAACCTAAACTGACACATTAATTATTCCACGGAAAGAGGTGATACCATATAGTCTGCCAAGTGCTTAATACCTGTGTCAGTCAGCTTTACTGTGCTGAAATGAAATACCTGAGGTAATCTACTTAAAAAGAGGAAAGATCCCAGCAGGAGGGTACACACCTTTAATTCTAGCACTGGGAAGGCAGAGGCAGGCAGTCCTTTGTAAATTCCAGGCCAGCCAAAGCTTTGTAGTCAGACTCCGCCTCAAACAATCCAAACTACCAACACCAGACCAACACCAAAACCAAAACAAAAAAGCAAAAACTAGTTCTGCCCATGGCTCTAGGCCCTAGTTTGTTGGTCCAGTTGTTGTGATAAGGAAGCAGATTGTGACAGAAACGTGTATAGAAGACATTCATGAGATGGATGTGCGTAGAGCACTGGCTATATTTCCAGAAGATCCGGGTTCAATTCTCATACACATTGTGGCTCAAAACCATCTGTAACTCAGTTACCTTCTTCCAGCCTCTGTGGGCACTGTAGGCATGCGGTACACAGGCATGAGTAGGCAAAACCATCCATGTACATAAGGTTAAACACATCTTTTTTTTTTTAAGAGTGAAAAGGAAGGAACTGAGTCCCGTAGACATAGGAACCAATGAGCACAGGCCTTCCTCTCCTGCAGGTCCACTATCTAGCAGAGCCATGGAGGGCCAAGACTTTAACCATGGCATTGGAGTCCAGATGTAAACCACGACAACTCCTACTACGCCTCCCTTCACTGGTCTCGCAGACTCAGAGCAACTCAAAAGAAGGAGTAAACACATCGGGGAAACCCACATATGCAGAGCACCGTAAGCATCGGCCACCACTTCCCAGAGGCGTGAGCTCCCAGGTCACCACAGTCCCTGCAGCTCATCACACAACTGCCTAGAACACCCAGAATCAGGATGCCCAAGGCACGCTGTTGTCTGAGGCCCCACTCCTCTCTGCTGGAGTCTCTGTATGTCTCTCCACATAGACTTCTTTGAACTTCCCTGGGCATTCTCAGCGGCTACAGTTTGAATTCATGCCCAATAAGTTCATGTGTCAGGAGCCTGGTCTTCAGTGCGGCAATGGCTAAAGGTGGTGTCTAAAGGAAGTAGTTTAGGTTGCTAGGATACGCCCCAGAAGGGATGGAGGTCATCTTGAAGGACTCTTGAGTTAATTCTAACAAGAGTACCATTATAAAAGGTCAAGCCTTGCCCTGCCCTGGTTTCTCTCCTCATTTTTGTCTGGCAATAAGATGTTCTGCTGTGGTAGGGCACCTTCTGCCCCACCTCATCAGCCAAAGATTCTTACAACTACTAAGATGATACTGGGACCATAGCTATGTGCTAAATGAACCTCCTTTCTTTAGAATGGTACGTAGCCTCAAGTATTTTATTATAGTAATAAAAAACTAAAATAGAGTTCCTTTCTGTAAAAAGTTGTGAGAAGAAATCAGGAATCATCAGCTCTCATAATTACTATAATCTTAATATTATCATCGTCCTTTCCCTTACAGCACCACTTTAGAGCAGCTAATTGGGAATGTTCCAATCTTTTCATTCCTCTGTCCCCTGAGGCATTTCACAAGGCACTGTTCCAACTGACCTAAAACCCTAAGGCTATGGGTTCCTAGCTTCTATTGATGACATCCCAAGGCGACTTTCCCTTTAGGAAACATAGCTTGATCTCTAGTTTTCTGTTGTTAGTCTTTCTCTGCCCAATATATTGTTTTTGGCGTTCCTCAGGCACTCCACCAGCCTGGTGACAGGACGCGCAGAACTGTTGACTCAGTCAGCAGAAACAAAACAAAGTAGGCTTGATCTCTGCCAATCCAAGACCTTGGTACAAGAGAAAACTTCCAAGGTAAACAAAGCTTGGCCTGCTGAGGTCAGGCAGGGCCTCTCCTGAGGGAACTGCAGCTTTCTGCAGCTCTTCTGTGTGGGTCAAAACTCAGAGAGGGAAGAGCCAAGTAAACAGAGACCCGGCTACATAGCAAACTCTCCACAGTTGCTAAAAAGGAGGTGAGGGTGCTGGAGAACTGACCCGGACTGACAGACCTCGAGGCTGAGAGTCCAGGAAAGCACGGCTCTGATCTACAAATGTATGTGTGCACTCGAGTAGTCATATGTGTGTCCACACATAGAAACATAAAGGAGCAGACACTCACTTCTGGGTACAAAGGAAAACGTGGTAGAACTCCCCAAATTATTAACTCTGACATCTCTTACGTGAGACTAGAGGGCAGTAGGGACTCCATCTTCTATCCTCCATAATTCTGGGATTTATTCCACTGGACCTGCTCCTTGTTATTCTCTCATCTATACATAAAAACAAGCTATTTGCCCAGAAGGGTGGATAGTTCTAATAACCCAGCACAGAGGAAACACCACGTTATTTGCTCACATGCTCCCAATGTGTTTAAGGGGAGGACATGATTGCCCCAATTTTAAAAAATGTATGTGTGTGTGTTTATGTGTGTGTGTGTGTGTGTTTATTGTGTGTTGATGTGTGTATATTTGGGTACACATGCATGTCATAGAACACACGGTATTTGGACAACCTTGGGAGTTGGTTCTCACCTTCTATCTTGTTTGAGCCAGGGTCTGTTGTTTGCAGCTGCATGAGCCAGGCTTGCTGGCCCACGAGCCTCTGTAGAGTCTCCCGTCCCTACATCCCACCTCATCTCATACGTATTATGGACACATACTGCTATGATGGGTTATGGAAACCCAAACACAGGCTGTCGTGCTCAGCAAGTCCTTCAGAAAACGAGCCATCTCCCCAGCCCATCTCTGAATCACAAGGGGAGGAACCCTCTGAGCCAAGGAGCCAAGCTCACACAAGGGAGCATGCAGCCAGCCCCAGCTGTGAACAGCATCTGCAGCTGCTCCACTGCAGGCTCCTGGCCCTCCCGCAAGCGCTGTGCCTCGGTTGATCCTGCTTCACCTGTTTATCAAACTCGGGCTTCAGAGCATCCTCTGTGAAGATGTGAAAGCGCATCTTCCTGTGGCTGAAGAGCACGGCTGACTTGAGCATGACCAGCGTCTCCTCCAGCCGGTTGCCACAGGCCACCACGGCCAAGTGAATCCAGAGCTCAGGTGGCACGGAGTGCAAACTCCTCACTTCCCCAGACCTCCTAGAAAGAGGAAAAACAAGCCGAACTTAAAAAAAAAAAAAAAAAAAAAAAAAAAAAAAGCCCCACTGAATGGTTGGATGGAACATTTCAAAACATGACCAGGCACAATCTGCTATGTTTTATAAAGTGATAAGCATTTTGACAATTCTTCCTGCTTGTAGAAAAACACCACTTATTCCCATATTTACCCTGGCCATAATGAGATGAGTCACTGTTTGGATGGCTATAGGTGTCTGGGACACTTTCTGCCAGCACTCAGCTGTCTAGTGCCTGCTGGCTGCCTACAGGACTGTGTTTGGAAATAGCATTTCCAAACTCCGACAGCTGACTGGGGGCTGTGGGGCTCCCACTTGCACAGGGCCATGGAAATTAGATTCGATGCAACTTGAACCGGAGGAGGGTGGGTTGTGGCTTTCCCATGTGAACCCCGAAACATGATACTCTCATCATCTGGAGGTTTTTAGGTTGCGGTGGAATGCGTGACTGTTGGCTGCAATCATGTGCAGTCCGGGGAGGTGAGGGAACAGAACAACTCCCAGGCCCCCACTCCCACTTTGTCCCAGGGTAGCCTTAAAGAAACAGGTGTTAGTCCTAATTGTCTGGCCAAGGGAGGGTGAGGTGGTGGGTAAGAGACTCCTCTTAATAAGATGCAGGCAGGGGGGAGGTGGGCAAACCTGCAAACATGAAGGTATCGAATACTGAATGAACAGCTGGGAAGAGAAACGGGATCCAAGAGTCTAGGATCATCATCCAGCTATTTCCTAGGAATAAAAAGATTGGTCCCAGCCAGTGAGATGCAGCCAAACCTCAAATGCACCACTGAGAAACATTTGCAAGCAAGCTGGAAGAAATCGGGCTGGAAAAGGTGCCTTGAGACAAATGAAAGCAATTTATTCGCTCAGAAGATTTGGAGAGCATGCGAACTTGGATGTCAAACGCCACCTTCCTTCCAAAAACCTTCCAGTTTACTCTGCAGGCTGCCCCCACCGCACTGGCGAACTTGCAGGCTCGGCCCAGATTGCTTTTACTGAAAGGGAAGTTGAACTTGTGGGTGGAGCTCTCTGGAACGTGTTTCAGTTTGATTACTTAAGAGCACGCTTGGCAGAAGCAGGGCCAGATGCAGCCAGTCCTTGGATTTCACTAACTTTGGGGGTCACGGGGAAAGATGGTATCTTTGTAACATTCTCCCTGCTCCTCAGCCCCCCTTTTCTCTTCAGATGTAGCCAGTGACTTCTCTCCCCTATTACCGAGACAGCCCTCTGGGAGGTCTGTCCGTCTCCAGCCTTATCTTTACATCCCAAATTATGTGCTGTTTTCATCAGTGTGTGGGTGGGAAGGTGGGGTTCCAGGATGTCAGACTTGTTATTTTTCCAATTAGAATCATGTGGGGCTTGCCTGGCTTTAAGATCAAGCACGAACTGTCCATCCGGAATCCAAAGTACATCTCCTGGACTGCCATCCAGAGACCTGAGTGGATGGCTACTCATCGGCACACTTCTCGTCCCATTTATGGTTATGATTGAGTCCATGCAATGTCGTTTCTAGGACTGGACACATGCCGACTCAGTCAATCCCTTCATCCTATTTTTTCTTCAGAATGTTCTTCTCTCTTTGACCTTTACTAACCGCCATCCATTCCCTTATCAACAAGTCTTTAATAAAGACCTATTATGTGCGATAGAATAGAGGTGAGCAAATAGATTCACCTCCTACAGAGGACAAGGGAGGAAGAGAAATAACCCTGAGAAGGCAACGGAGCTTAGTTGGTGAAGTGCTTGCCTGGAACTCACGAGGACCTCAATGTGATCCCTAGAAGCCAGGCATGGTGTTACCCCCTTGTAATCCCAGCACTGGAGAGCCAAAGGTGGGTCCCTAGGGACGCAACAGTCAACCAGCCCAGCCCATTTGTAGTTCCAGGGGAGCAAGAAACCGTCTCAGGAAAAAGAAAAGAGTTGGATGGATCTTGAGCAAGAACACCCATTTGTCTTCTGCATGCATACACACACGTTCCCATGAACACGTGTTCCCGTGCACACATGTATGCACATGCTTGGAGAGTGACAGTCCCTAAGTGTCTTGAAGAGTCCTGAATCGGGTGCTGACAGAGCACTGGGTGCTGACAGGGTGGGATCCCATCAGTGACTATTAAGTGTGGCAACGTACAAGTGAGAACAGGCCTTCCTGACACAAGATCCATCAGTGGCTTCCAGTAGTGGGTCCAGAGGATCTCTGGGGGACTGCGGTAGAGAGAAAGCTGAATGGAGACCAGCCTGGAAACCACTTGGACTCCGCTCCCCAGGACTGTGGTCTTCCTATTCTTCATGGAGCTGTCATACCCATCATCAAACCAATTCCCAATTAGCTAGCTTATGTGGACAGGAGGAGAAGTGAACTGAACAACACTAAGATGATACTTAAACACGGTTAAGGCACCAGCCAAGAGGCCCATAATGCTCTGGGGCCTCTGAGATGTTTCTTGCAGCCACACCCTAGGACTTGAATTTGAGTCCCTGGAACCACATGGCGCTAGAAGAGAACCAACTCCTAAACTCCTGCAAACTGTTCTCTTATCTCCACAAATGTGTCGTCACACACACACACACACACACACACACACACACACACACACACACACACACACACATTGTGTGTGCCCATGTGCTTTAAAAAATGCTACAAGACCCAATGTGAATACTTGGTTAAATGTGCCCTATATGTGGGAAGCGGGGTGTGTTACAAAGGCCATGGCAAATGGAACTGGAATCCAGTGCACTCACAGGTAAAGCACCCGCTAGCATGCATTAGACCATCCATTCCACCCTCGGTACCTGAAACATGAGTACCTTCCCAGCCCTAAACAAGGAGTCCACTACGCTCAGCTTCCCATGATGAACTTCTGCATGGGTAATGAGTATGAGCCGCAGTAAGCTGGGACATACGAATTTAAGTAAATTGATTATTTATACTAGGAAAGATAACAAGGTAAATGAAAAGGTAAACTTGGTGAGCTTCCCCACGGATGTGGGCAGGGAACAGGCAGCTTTAGTGACTTTAAAGAGACATATGGTAAGTTAGCAGGTTTAAAGATGGACACACAACCTGTTCTTCTGCATAGACTCCTTCTTGCAGAAACTCTGTGTTTGCACAATCCCATGCAAGAACATGAAGAACGGATCTGTTTTTAAAAATGAACCGATGACCATGCAAATGAAAATCAGCAACACATTTGCCATGATGAGAGCATGGGATACTATACAGCAGTGAAAAAGAATAAACCAGGCCTGCATGCTCCAGCATGAGGTCTGAGAGGAAATGAAGAAGTCTGTAAGGTTTGCAACAGGATAAGCCCATTCAGATTTTTCTTTTTTCTTTTTTTTTTTTCGGAGCTGGGGACCAAACCCAGCGCCTTGCGCTTGCTAGGCAAGCGCTCTACCACTGAGCTAAATCCCCAACCCTCATCCAGATTTTTCTTAAGAAAGAGTGTTGTCATAGCATAATGTCACTGGGACTTTAAATGAATTTTGTGGGTTAAAGCACCAGGCTTACTGGTGTCAATTTTCATCCAAGATTTTTATTCTCTAATGTTCTTGGTCCCATTGACACATTTCAGTATTTAAAAACACTGCGGTGTTTTTTATACCAAACCAACTATACTCAAGAGAATAGCCGTTATCACTGGTCTGCTGGCCAGTATGATCAGTGTGGTACTGTTTTAGTTAGTTTGTTAGTTTTGTTTTGTTTTAAAATGAACCATCTTGCCCTTAAATAAAAGAAAAAAGGAGTGTTGTATCTTCTTAGCAGACGTGTATGGAGTAAACTTGAAACAAGAGTGGAACAATCCAGTACAGCATGGTAGTTATTTCTGGAGGCTGATTAAACGTTGTACTTCTTTCTTTCACAGATAAATTCATTTTTCCTTATGTAAATGTGTGTGGGAGTGTGTATGTGTGTGTGTGTGTAGGTGTGTATGAGTGTGTGTGAGTGTCTCTGTGTGTCTGTATCTGTGTGAGTGTGTGTCTCTGTATGTCTGTGCATGAGTGTGTATCTGTATGCATCTGTGAATGTTTTTAACTGTGTCTCTGTGTGAGTCTGTATCCATATGAGTGTG
The DNA here is from genome assembly GCF_011064425.1 of Rattus rattus. Taxonomy (NCBI): domain Eukaryota; kingdom Metazoa; phylum Chordata; class Mammalia; order Rodentia; family Muridae; genus Rattus; species Rattus rattus. The sequence goes on from NC_046159.1 coordinate 46,286,485, forward strand.
TGTGTGTCTGAGTGTTTGTCTGTATGTGTGTGAGTATCTGTGTGTGTGAGTTTGTGTCTGTGAGTGTGTGGATGCATGTGGATGTATGCATGAGTGTGTGTGAGTGTCTGTGTGAGTATGTGTGAGAGTGTGTGTTTGTGTTTGTGTGTATGTCTGTATCTATGTGAGTGTGTGTCTATGTGTGAGTGTGTATGTATGTTTGTGTATGAGTGTGTGTCTGTGTGTGAGTGTGTGCCTGTATGTGAGTATCTGTGTGTGTGTGTGAGTGTGTCTGTGTGTAAGTGTGTGTTGTGTGTACATGAATAGATGCCATCAAAGGCCAGAGGCAGTGTTGATCCTCTGGACTGGAGTTGCAGGCACTTACTGGTGTTGTAAACTGCATTTTTGGTCCCCAGCAAAAGCAGCACACACGCACTCTCAAAGGCAGAGCCATCGCTCCAGTCCTGAAGTTACATTTCTTACGCTGAGTGTTGTGATGCATACAGAAATTCATTTCATTATCTGTATCTTTGTGTCTTCCAAACTGTTGGACAAATACTTTTTCCACTGAAAAAAGCATGTAGACCAGGGATGTACTTGGTGCTAGTGTGTCTGCCCAGCAGACTTTAGGCTCTGGTCCCCACCCAAAACATCAAATCCAAAAGGAGGGAAGGAAAACTCCTACTTCCCAATGCAGAGCAAGCTATCTCTTCCCTCTCGGGGCTCCAGTATTTAGGCCTGCACAGTACTGAAAACAAGGGCTAGGCATGCATAATTCATGTGTCTGATAACAGGTAACGAAAAGCCACTTCTGGTGCCAGGTCCAGCAGGAGTGGGTGGGATTTAAGGAGACCTCCACTGCCCCACAGCTCCCTCTCACATTACATTACAAACCCCAGGCTCTCGGTTGTAGGCAGCCCTGGTGTGCTCTTGCATGAGTAGTGACTGGGTATATGTGTGCTGCGATGGTGTGCCTTTCACCGGTCCCCACCCACCGCACACTCGCCACCTCTCAAATGTCCTGAGTCTGCAAGGATCTGAGGAGCTCTGTCCAAGAAGTTGGAACTTCTCAACCCCTCAGGGTTCTGGACTCAGCCTTGGGATTTCTAAAAAAGAACTGGAGTGGGCATTTGCTGTTTGGTATTTAGGGGACTGTGTTGCGTGTGTGGGGGTGTTTGCACAAGTGCACGTGTGCAGTTTGCATGTACATGTGCATACACGTGAGCAGTATTTATGAAGGCCAGAGGACATCTTCAGTGTTGTTCCTCAGATGCCATCTGCCTTTTCAGTTTTTAGTCAGGAGTTGTCATTGGCTTGGAACTCACCTATTAGGCTGGGGTGACTGGTCAAGAGCTCAAGGGTCTTTGCCACACCAACCCTGAAGTTACAGGTATCCTGTGTGCATCACCATGCCTGGCCTAGGGTTTGAACTCAGATTCTCCTGCTTGTAAGGCAATCTCTTTACTAACTGAGCTGTGTTTAGTTGTTTGGTTGGTTGTGACAAGGTCTCTTGTCGCCCAGGCTAGCCCAGAGCTCATTATGTAGCTAAGACTAGTCTTGAACTTTTGGTCCCCTGCTGCCCATTGCTGAGTTTGCAGACATGACCACCACACTCTGCCTTGATTTATCCTTTGAAATCCCACTGAGTCACATCTTTCCTGGTGGCCCTGTTACACAACCCTGACCCACACCCCCATCATGCCTCCAGCTGTGACCAGAAGAAATGGTCTACACCACAGATGATGGGAGATTCCCTGCTTGGCGAAGTACACTCATCTGTTGTTTGTGATCAGGTACACACACACACACACACACACACACACATACACACACACACACACAGAGGGAGAGGGAGAGATTCTGATGCCACAGTCTTGGGGAGTCCCTGGAGGCTGTTAACACACATGTACAACACACGACCATCCCACCCACAGTTTAGCCCTCAGTCCTTAGCCAGGCTAGGGGTCTCTGAATGGCTTTTTATGTCCCACCCCCTTCCTTGGAACACCTGCTCTACCTCAGCTCTTGCTTAACATTCCCTTCTCTGACCTTGATGAAGTCAAAACTGTCTTGGGAGGGTCCCATCTCCTCGCTGTGCTTGTCCTGAGGAGGGAATAGGATATTCCTAGCACCTCACGGCCATCCCCAGACACAGCACTGTCTTCATCTGGAGGGTGAAGGGCACTGAGAAGCTCTCTTGCATTTCCCCTCTCCTCATGGTATCGTCTACTTCAGGTCACTCCTCACCCGATGGAGTTTAGTTCTGGGACCATGGCGTTTCTGCCCAGCCAGGTTCCTGACATCATTGCTGAGAACTCAGTCCCCACTCAGTAAGAGCCTCCAGCCTCCTGCCCCTCCAGCTCTGTGCCCTCCACATGCTCATCCTGATCTTCCTCTTCTCCCTGACTCAATACAAGTTCTGTTCTCCAACCTGGAATGCCTTTTCCAGCTCCTTCCTGGCGCCTCCTACACGGGAGAAAGGCCATAAGGAGTGTGGGTTCTTTTATTCTCTGTTGTGAATCTGAGTTTCTTCCCTCAAGCTTACCTCAGCTGATGACTATATATCTCATTATTCCATTGTTATTTACATTGTATATTCCACATCATATATTATAGGAGAGCGTATAAATAAACACACATTTATCTTTAGGAAAAAAGATGAAAAATATACATTTGAAGTTGAAAACCATAAAACAATATATTGAAATACTAAGGCTAGCAAGAGGGTTCACGCCTGATAACCTGGATCTGATGCCTGCGACCCACATAGTGAAAGAGTGGACTCCTTCAAGTTGTCACGTGACCCTTCACACACGCATCATATCCCCTCAAATAAATAATTAAAATGTTAAAAATCATATAAAATATTAAAGCTGGCAATGCAAACTTCTTCCCTTAGAATTCCTTTATACTTTTTCATGTTGAAATCAGGTCTTTATTCAATTGAACGCGTGCTATTTTTCTTTTTTCTTTTTTGTACAGCTCTTTCTAGCATACATATGCGCACGTGTGTGTGTGTGTGTGTGTGTGTGTGTGTGTGTGTGTGTGTGTGTGTATACAGACATTTGAAACAGAGTCTCACTTTGTAACCCTGTCTGGCCTGGAAATTATTATATAGACCAGGCTAGCCTTATGCTCACAAAGGTCCACCTGCCTCTGCCTCCCTCGAGCTGGGATTAGAGCATTGGCCAGCACACCCAGCAGGCATATATATAATTTTAATTATAGTTTCTTATTTGCATCTTTCACATTTCCTGTTCCTTTTAAAGCAGGAATGACTATTGTTTTTATGGGCTGTCTTCCATTCCACCCAAGGAAACACCATCATCTATAATATATTCCCTCATTGGTTCTTTCTAACTATCCTGTTATTTCAAAAGCCCACACCAAGCAGTTGTAGCCAGTCGATTTTCCTCCTCCTCCTCCTCCTCCTCCTCCTCCCTCCTCCTCCTCCTCCTCCTCCTCCTCCTCCTCCTCCTCCTCTTCCTTCTGTACTATTTGTTTAGATTGGGTTCTTTGAAATGGAACCACTGGTTAATATCTGTCATCTGATTAAGAAGGTCTCAGTTTTGCTAAGTTTCTCAAATCTATCTGGGCCTTCCTGGGGAAACAGGCCTTGAGAAAATAACTAAACCAAACAGGACTAAGCCACCTTGAGCCAGTGGTGAATGAAATCACAGAGTTGGAGACTTGCATAACTTATTCTGGTTCCCTGGGGTGATGGATGGTATTGCACTGGTCAGGTTCTGTGGGGCAGTCTCTATTCCCAAGCCCTCCCTAGCAATGTCAACGACTAAGTCTCAGTCTGGTGCTGATATGCCTTGAGTGCTGTGCTAGATTGCTTAATTCTCCTTCAGTAGACAGAACCTTGGCAGGAAAGAGGACTAGGCTGTTCTCTGTCAGTTATCGTCTACCTGGGTGATTACAGCCATTCCTGGTACTGGCTTGGGGTATCTTTAGGAAAAGGAAAGGAAAAGAAACAGCTGGGAGGCTGAGGCAGGAGGTCATGAGTTTGAGGCCGGCCTTGGCAGTGCAGTGAATTCGGGCCAGTTTGAGCTACACAGAGAAGCCCTGTCTCTAGATGTGGTTCTTCAGAGGGACATGGCTAGCCTGGCATGTGTGCAGTGTTGGATTTGATCCCGTGCACCAGGAAAATAACTGACTTAGGGAAGGGGAGCCCTTCAGCACAGCTGGTGGCATTTTAGACTATAACAGCCACCCTGGAAAGCTGGCAGTTCCTGAAAAAATGCTAAATATAGAATGTGCCACCTGACTGAGCAATTTCATTTCAAGCAATGTACAAGAATTGAAAACATATGTCTACACGGAATCTGCACACAAATGTCCACACCACCATCAATCATGATCACCAAGCCCACTCTAAACACCCTTCCGATGGCCAATGCTTAAGTAAAATGTGGCGAGCTACACAATGAAATATTATTTGGCAATAGAGAGGAATAAATCCTGACTGATATGTGCTGTCACATGTGTGGACACAGAAAACAAAAGAACCTCAAGTCTTTGGATAATTTAGTGGGCATAGTTTCCTTTGGGGTGATGAACACGTTGTGTAATTGAACAGGGGCAGTGGTTGCACAATTTTATAAACAAACAAACAAACAAACCAAAACCCAACATGGCATTGTATATGTGTCTAAAAGTGCTGGCATTAAACCACTGTTGTTAAGCAGGTAAACAAACGCACTCAAACTTATCCCATGGGTTTCGTAGAAGAGATTTTAAAGCAGGCCATGGTAGCGCGGCCATCGCACATGTGGCACGGGTGAGCATGGAAGTCGCTGTCCCCATCCTCCAGGCCCCAGCTTCCCCACACTCACATGAAAAATGATCCTTCGAACCCCAGAGGCAGCTCAGGGGGAGCCGAGGCTTACACACCTCCCCTCCCTGCTGTCTGAGACAAGCGTCTCCGTAATCGCTTCAAAGTCTCAAGTGTGTGACTTAATTAAACTTCCATTCCTGGAGCGTATAAATAATGGGAAACGGCATTTACGTATAGTGCTGTTTACTCTGTAGCCTATTACTAAGAAAAACACTGAATTATTAAAGTGGATAATTGGTTCTGCTTGGCCCCTCTTCCCCACTGCCTCCTGCCACCTCTCTTATCAGAGTTCCCCTTAAGTGACAAGCAGAATTAACTCAGGCGAGCCTGATGCTGTGATAAGGCCAGGGAAAGCTGCAAGCAAGATCACACTTCTTTAACACACAGCCCAGACTGCCAGCGAGGAGCCTCACTGGGGGAAAGGAAATGCAGAAATGTCCTGTAGAAGATAAAGTCTAAGAAACTGATTATGCTCACTGTAGGCAAGAGGGCATTAGAAGCATTTCTCCAACGCAATGCTTTGCAAGAGGAACCCATTTGGCTCTCTGAATATGGAAGGAGGCTGTGAAGGCCCCAGAGCAGTAGGTGAAGACATGGAAACACCAAATACAGCCCCTGGAAAGGCAATCTACTGATGTGGAATTATATTCAAATCACAATTGCACAGCGACAGTCACTTACAAATGTTCTTGAAGTTTTATTTTTGTGTGTGCACATATATGTGTGTACACATGTGTGTGCATATGTGGAAAGGCCAGAGGACTATCTCAGGCTGTCATTCTCCCTTGGGTGCTATCTTATTTTTTTGAGTCAGGGTCTCTCACAGCAATGTAGAGCTTGCCGATTCAGTTAGGATGGCCAGCAAATAAGTCCCAGGGAATCTACCTGTCTTCCTCCCAGTGCTGGGATTGTGTGTGTGTGTGTGTGTGTGTGTGTGTGTGTGTGTGTGTGTGTGTGTGTGTGTGTTTCACATTCTAAGGATAGACCTTGGATCTTCTTCCTTATGTAGCTAGGACTTACTGAGGGAGCTATGTCCCCAGCCCTAATCCACATGCTTTAGAAACATGAATCAACACTCGCACAGCCCTCAACCCCCACTGAAGCTGCAATCAGACCTTTCACTTGGAAGGCAGACACGACACCGAAAACTTTGCTAACACTTAAATCAGTTTTAATGACCCGTGGTTTGGAGTCAAATCAAGTACCATTAATCTTTCAAGACAGCCAAGCTGACAGCTTGCCTTGGAGTCACAGAAATATATGAATAATGTCAAAGGCATGCCAAAAACCTGCCATGGGGGGCTTAATAAAATAATTTGATAAATGCGTTAATGAACAGTACATTTTAAATTTGGTTCGTGGTGTCTGAAACATGGCCGAGTTCCTAAACAAAGTCTAGAGCTAATGCAGTGTAGGTGTCTGATGTCTGAAGTGGGTAGCCACACCCGTGTGGGGATGTGTATGGATTTGCTTCTGACATCCCTGCACACACATACACACGCTGCGTGATTGGTGAGTATCCCAGCAAGGAGCCAGACCTAGGGAACCCACTTAAGAGGCCAGGCTCCCCCTCCTAGTTCTTGGTGGTTTAACACAACAAAAGTAATTCTCTCATGCTGCCAAGAGATATACAATCAAGGAGTGGGCAGGGCCAGGCTTCTTCTACAGGATAAGGAGAAGATTTCTTCTCCATCTCCCTCTAGGTTCTGGGTGCCAGCAATGCCCAGAGTTTCTCGAAGGTGTAGCCATGCCACTTCAACCGCCACTGTACAAGACACATTTGCCCACATAGTTCTTACGTTTTATTTCTCTTCCCTCCTTTGCTTCTTTTTTTCTCCTTATTATTTATATACTTATTTATGCATTTATTTATTGTTTTTGAGATATGTATATCTTACTTACTGTGTATCGCAGGCTGTCTCCAAACCTGCAATCCTCCTGTCTCATCCTGCTGGGTGTTGGGTTTACAGACATGTAGCACTCCACGCAGCCTGAATGTGCTGTTTGCCCTTTCCTCTTGTAAGGACGTCAGCCTTCAGACTCAGCTACCCCCACCAAGTCTAACTTCTTGAGATCCTTAGCTATCGGAATCTGTGAAGACCTCTCTAAATGATGAGCTCATATTCTGCAGCAGTTGCAGGGGGCAGAAGCCAGCTTCCAATCATCGCGCTAAACACGCTACACAACTGAGTCAGAAAGGACCCTCTGTGGACTGATGGAGCTTCTATCCTGGGCTCCTGGGGTAGACTGGACTCCAGTCCTGGGCTCACCGCCTTCTTGGATGCCCTTGTGTGCGGTACGATTCCCAGGACACACCTTAACCAACTCTCTGCCATTATCACACACCTTCTGGTTTTTCTGTTGTAAAATCCCGTGCTGGTGCCTCAGCTCATTTCACTTCTTTTGTCTTGTGATTGCTCCCGACACAGGGGATTTGATTTCTCCACCCCCTCTTCTGTTGAAAGTAGGATGTTGTAGGGAATTTTAAAATATGCAGTGGGAGAGTAAGCTTGAAATAAATGGCACTTGATGTGGGAGTGAGGAGAATCAGACGATCACACAGAATCAGAAAATGTTATCTTCCCCCCTGAAAAAGAGTAGGAGTTGCCACCTTGAATGGGAAGTGGAGGAAAAATGGTCTCTCCAAGTACTTCCCATCCTCCAACACCTCAGAACAATCACCAGGTTTTCATATTTATGATTCTTTATAAACTTTTAGTTTGGCGGATTTTTTTTTGTTCTTCGTTTAGAAATTATGCAAGTAACTGTTGAGTAGCAATTGGCTCCAAGCTGAATGTTTTCTCTTGGAGGGAGGCTGTGAAGGCCCAACATGTAGGGGTTGGAGTTAAGAGCACTTGCTGCTCTTCCTATGTTCTCTTCTCAGCACTCACATGTCAGCTCACAACCATGGGTAAGTCCAATTCCAGGGGGATCTGATGCAGGTACCAAGCATGAACACGCACACAGACATATATGCAGACAAACCATTCTTACACATTAAAAATTACAATAAACAAAAAGCCAGGTGGTAGTGGTGCACTTCCTTAATCCCAGCAAGCAAATCTCTGACTTCGAGGTCAGCCTGGTTTACAGAGTGAGTTCCAGAATAGTTGTCTCCTGTGGTGACGGGGTGGGGGCGGGGAGTTGGGGGATGAGGACAGCCTGGTCTACAGAGTGAGTTCCAGAACCATCAGGGCTACACTAGGAAACCCTGTCTCTGGTAGGGGGAAGAGACAAGGGGGAAGGGAGGGAGATGGGTGGGGAGAACACAGGACAAATGAAGAGGGAGGAGAGAAGGCACAGACCATAGCTAGGATGAGATGGGATCACTGTATATAACATATAACAGTTCACGGCTCTCAGGAAGTTCCTGAAACTTAGCAAATTCACAAGGTGCCACTTCCCTCAAGGTTATCTAAGCAGTCAGGACTGCTGAGAAGCAGGGCCTCTCCTACCTTTACTATAAAGCTGCCTGTAAGCTCTGCAGTGGATTACAGAGCTCTAGCTTTCAAGGGTTGTCTCCACTGAGGTGGGCTTTGCTAACATAGCTACCTTTGAGTCCCCATGATCCTATAAAATCACTAGTTCACTGAGGGGGATTTAAGAGGTATTCTTACTCTGTCCTGTCATCAGTTCCATCTGGGGTGCGAAGACATTTGGTCACATTTCCCCAAAGAGTATCACATAACAGTAAGACACATACTCATTACAGAAAGCTTTGGAAACACTCATGCATGCTTGTGCTAGCAGGTACATATGTGCCACAGCCCAATACATGGAGGGCAGAGACAACAAGCATCTTTATCCACTTATGTGTCTCCCTGGGCCTCCATCTTTTGCTAAGCTGGAAAGGGACAGTTTTTATAACTTGCTTATGCCCTTTACAAATACATTCCAATAAAAGAAATGAAATCAAGAGACTGTATCAAAGAGATCTTTTCCGAAGGGATTTTCAGTAGTGATAAAGGGTTCAGAGACTGGGATTTGTTTCTAAGAACAGCATGTGGTTAGCAATTTTTCTCTTTGAAGGCTATGGGCATGGTTCACTTTCTAGGCCTACTGTTTGGCTGTCCTATCTAGAGCAAAAGCTTTCACTGTCTCTACCCTGGTGCTTCCCATCTGTAAGATGGGCACGCTGATGATGCTGGGTGTCTGTGGCCCTTGCCTTTCTTACCAGCCACTATTTTCAGGAGTTTCAGGGAAGAGCACCTCAGTTACATTTTAAGGGAACTGCTCTTCGGTTATCAGCCCATGATGTCTGAACCAAAGCCTCTTAACCTCACAGCTGCAGGCACATGTCCCATGTGTGGCCATCAGAAAGCACAGATGCCGTGACTTAGGGGCACGAGTCCAGATCTGCTTAGGAGGAGAGCACCAGAGAATGTCATTCACACAAAGCTTAATGACAGAGGCAGGACGGTCTTGGCCACCCCTGCAACTGGACTCTAGTCTCCTCTGCGGTCTCTAGTTTTGAGACAGTAGTTTTCTGTTCATGATGAAGCAACACTGTGCATGGGCCTATTGTGTGCTAGTGAAGGTGTTCTGCCTTATCTAGTAATAGGAGTGACCTTGCAGGTGACAGTGAAGATTCAGTGAAGTAATGCTGCATATGACACGCTTAGCACCTGTCATAGTTAGCTTCCGATGTCAGCCCTGGGGAGAAGAAACCTCCATTGAGGAGTCGGCTCCCTCGGACTGACCTGTGGGCATATCTGTTGGGCATTCTTGAGTAATGGTTGATGTTGGAGGGCCCACTCCCAGCCTACTGTGGAAAAGGAAAGCAGACTGAGCAAACTGTGAAGCTCATGCCAGCCAGCAGGCCTCTGCGTCAGTTCCTGACTCCAGTTTCCTGCCTTGGTTTCCCTTGTCGATGGACTGTGACCTGTAACCTAAACAAACTCTTTCCTCCCCAAGTGGCTTGGACAGTGTTTTATCATAGCAAAAGAAAACAAACCAGTCGCCACATATGTGTGGGGCTCCTCTCTCTCTCTCTCTCTCTCTCTCTCTCTCTCTCTCTCTCTCTCTCTCTCTCCTTGCTCCCCCCTCTCCCTTTCTTATCTCTCTCTCCATCCCACTCTCTCTAGTGCTAAGACTAAAGGTATGTGCCAGCCTTCCTGGCTCAGTCAATACTGTCCCTAAAGTAACGATTAAGTAGTCATTATCATCATAATTAGAACTAAATATTATCTTTGTTGGGCAGCCATCTGTTTCTCTAAGTACGTTGTATTCATGCTCAAACCAGGCTGGGAGGCAGTTCAGCAAAAAGCATACATGATCTAATTTGCTGCCAACCAAACTAAAGGGTGGGCACACTTTGTAAAATTCTCAGACAATGACCTGGGTTTCCACTAGCCCATTCTCTCTTCCGATAAGGAAACTTGCTTTTCTTGAATGTGTATGACTCTGGGGTCATTAGTCTGACCTTAAATTTCTCAGGAAAAAAAAAATGAGAGGAAGAAAATGGAGCACAAAGGTTTGCAAACCCCTCCCCCCATGGCCATGACTCTGAGGAGATATGTCCTGGATAGAATCGGACATGGAGTCTCTGGAGCACACTGCTTAATTCTCAGGAAATGTGTGGCCCACACCCTTCTTTCTTAAGACTAAAACCACTAGTTCTGTGTCCTTGAAGAGACATCAAGATTCTAGTTGGCCAAGATACCAGGCGTGGAACTCTCCAGGAGTCAGTCTAAAGGCTGTCTCCCAAACTCTATCAGCTGTTAGCCATGTCGGAAGACGGGGCCTTGTGTCCTTTCATATATATGGAAGGCAAGTCTCTGTGTCCACCTATCCAAACTCCTCCCCCTTCCAAATATGCTCAAATATGCCTCTGTGCTGTCTCTAGCACCCACAGTTCCTTGTGCCACATGCTCTATGTGGGCACTTCATTTGCGCCATCTCATCTCACCAGTGAGCTTGCAAGGAAGCCAAAGATTTCTGAAGATCGATGTACGCAGAGTCACAGATGAGGCATCTGGGCGCAGTTATAGTTTACTTCCTAACAAATGATGGGCAGCGAGTGCCCAGGACAACAAACCACTCTAACTGGACTGTATCCGATGCTTTACACCCATCCTCATTTGACTTCTTTGGGCCTCGGTTTCCACATTCATAGAAGGAAGTCATATTTTTGATTATGTATTCTTTATGTCTTGTGGAAGATGTGAGCCCCGTATTAATATGCATTTCTGCTGGATTACAATACTTCATGTCCTAACAGTAATGCCATCATGTAAAAGTCATGTTCACACACACAAGCACTCTACTGGTAGGAAATCAGGGATTCTCAATGGAGGTCTATGATGGTTACTCTTTACAGTCAGCTTGCTGGAAGCACACATCTGGGTATGCTATGACGGTATTACTAGAAAGGCTTAACTGAAGTGGGAAGGCTTGCCCAGGAACGCAGGAACGCAGGGTGGTGGGGCATCATCCCTTGGGCTGGGGTCCTGGGCTGAATAAAAAGGACAAGGAAACCTAAGCTCCGCCCCCCTCTCGATTCCTGACTGCAGATGCAATGGGACGATCGATCGATCGATCGATCAGCTTCATGATGAGGGACTAGAACCCTCAAACTGTTTGCCAAAGTTAACCCTTACCTGGTTAAGGTGCAGCTTTAAGTCTTTTGTCGCTGCAACAAGAAAAGTAACCATTGAGAAATCAAGTCAAGGCAATTCCTTTTTTCCCCAAGGGTAGTTTTCAGACCCTCATAACCTAAAATTAGCCAAATTCTGGGAAATATTCTGAAGAAATATAAAACGAACTTTATCATCAATAAAATTCTCATCTTTTATTGATTTTTTTTACATTGGGATGAGATGCAGGTACTCATTTGTTTATTAAATTGTAGATGAAAAAAAGAAGAAAAATAAAACTGTTATCAAATTTCCTTCCAAAGAATCTTGCCTGTATATGTGTGTGTGGAGGAAGTGTTAGTTTGTCCAGTGTTGACTGAATTTAGTAAAGGCATTCAGGACAGGTGCTGTGAGTCTCAGATAATTGTGTTTATTCATGGGTTGGAGACAGGCAGGCAAGCCAAACTGGATTCAGAGACAGGGGAACCTGGTGGGTTCTGGGATCTAGAAAAGGCCGGAACAGCTCTGTAGGTGGAAAGCAGAGCTGACCTTGGAACCAAAGTTGGGACCAGCATCAGCCTGATCCAGTGCCTCTGTGCTGCCCTGTAGCCCGGCATTTCTACCCCATGTGGGTTTCCATACTCTCTCAATGCAGTTCAGATTTCTCAGTGGACCAGAGGTTACCTTCCTCTGTCTAAATCACCCTCAACTTAGGATGCAATTAAGCAAACCAAGTGGCTGTTGTGGAGAGCCGATGCTTACTTCCTGTGTACCCCTAAAACCATCCCCCTCTGTCTTCATCAATGGCTCTAAGATTTTGACTAAGAAAAAGATCTAGTTCAGCTAGATGCAACTCCAGCATGGATAACAGAGGATCCCAGGCTGGATGGACCTTACGACCTACTCATTCTGAGACTTGACAATGTTCTCAAGGTACCTAGATGGTTAATGTTGGTCGTCAACATGACAGGATGTGGATCGTTATGGAAACAAACATCTGTGTATATCTGTAATGGAGTCTCTAGGCTAACTGAAAGGCAAAGACCCACCACCTTAAGTGTAGGAAGCACCATTCCACAGTCTGGGGTCCTGGGCCAAAATAAAAAGTCGAAGCGAGCCAAACAGAGTCTTTCATCTCTCTGCCTCTTGACTGTGGCTGCTATGCGATCCTCTCGGACTCCTGTTGCAGTGACTTTCTCACCAGGATGGACTGTACCCCCCAAACTGTAAGCCAAACTAAACACTTCCTTCCTCGAGCTGCCTGTGTCGGGCAGTTGTCACAATATTTAGAAAGGTAACTAGCACAGTCCCCTATTCTTCTTCTTTCTCTACTGCCCCGAATGAATATTTTGCCCTACAGTTGATTTCCTCAGGAGTAGCTGGGGAGATTCCTCTGGTTATATCTAGAAGATAGTCTTCTGCCCAATATTCTAAGTTGATTCCCTTGGGTGAATAACTGTAGCTAGAGAAATGAATGGGTTGATGTGCTTAGTCCTGGATACACAAAGCTTACACACTGGAAAGACCAGGTTGTCATGCAGGCTTAAGCCATCTATCCTTGGGTGCTGTGGTTCACAAAAGAGTTGTGGAGGTACTGGGAAAATGGAGGTCAAATGCCAAGCATAACATCTACCGTACACGCTCCCCCAGGTGCTGTGGGTAGTGTCAAGGGATGAGGGTTCCTTAACTTCCATCAGTTGGCTGAGCTGTTCTAAATCTGACCCTTCATCCTTTCCTTCTCCTTCCCTCCAAATTACAGGCATTCTAATCAAGCAGAGCTAATGGGATTTGAGAGGAGCGCCCAGGAAACTAAAGCCCCCATCACATGGGAGGGAAGGAGGCAGGAAGGATCCATGAAAGTTAGAGATGGAGACATCAGCAGGAACCCACACTTAGCTTAATGTAGACATTGATGTTCATACATGGATAGACTAATGTGTGCAAATACACAGAAAAGTATACACACATACATATATTCATTTTGCTCTGTTGGCTTTGAAGGCCTATAAGAAATAGCATCCCAGTAAGCATGCCTAGTGTTAGTAGGCTCTTAGTTGCAAGTTCTGCTCCTGTGCCCTCCCCCACATGCACAAGTTACCAGAGCTCCTTGAAGAAAAAGCTGAGATAATGACTGTACAGGATGAGCCTGGAGCAGTTGATGTAGTACCAGAGAGTAAAGAAGTATCCCCCTCCTCCAGCTAAACTACAAATAAAACCAGGCTTGTCTGTGGCTTAGCAGGAGAGTGCTTGCCTATGACGTGTGAGATTCCAGGCTGGATGCCGAACACAGAGCCAAACCAAAAATGCATGAAGGGAACACACGAAATCCATCGGCCAAAATGGGAACGGTTTTCACAACAGAACAGCCATACCGAGGCACAACATGAAGCATGGAGGTTCTTGTGTCTAGACCGATGGAAACAAACAAGAAAATGACAGGTAAAGAATCAGAAGAGATACCAATCTCCTAGTGGGAGGACCTCGAAGAAGTTAAGGCAACACTCCAGCCTCAAAGATCAGAGCAAGGACCAGAAGCAAACACAGACCATGTTTCCTTCTTGTATGCAGATCAGGAAGGGAGACAGGGTAACCACCCAGAGCAGAAACCCAGCAAGTCCCACCTCAGCCAGGAGACCAGGCTGAGGTAGTTAGTAGTTGTGAATCTTTCTGTTTGTTGGTTTGCTTTGCCTTGCTTTTCGTTTTGTAGCTCTGGCTGGCCTGGAACTGTCCACACAGAAAAGGCTGCCCTTAAACTCACAGAGATCCGCCCGTCTCTGACTCCTCCATGCAGGCAGTAAATGTGTGTACCACTGTATGCAGCCCATCATGAACCTTACAGACAGTGCACATGAGAACTGATATATGGAGATGGTTTCCCTTGTGGCGAGACCTCTATAACTCAGAAGGCAGATGATCAGAAAACATTTCACGGATTGTGATGAGACTTCCCAAGACAACCCACCGGTGTTCTTCCAAACTGCCCAGACCCTTATAGTTCTATAGCAAAACCCAAAAGCAACCTCTAAAACCTGTCAGGAATGGGCAGTCTGAGAGACTACTGTAGAGCCCATCCTGAAAGGACAACGGCATACAACAAAGTCTGCTGTTTGAGACCCTGTGTTTAGCTAGGGTTTCCATTGCTATGAAGAGACACCATGACCACAACAACTCTTACAAAGAAAAACATTTCTCTGCGGCTGGTTACAGGTTTAGTCCATTATCGTCATGGTGAGAAGAATGGTGGCGTGCAGTCAGACATGGTTCTGGAGAAGGAGCTCAGAGACATCTCGATCCACAGGCAGCAGCAGAAGAGAACTGAGCCGCTGGGCCCAGCTTGAGCTTCTCAGACTTCAAGGCCCACCCCCTAGTCAGGCGCCTCCTCCAGGAAAGCCACACCTCCTAATAGTGCCACTCCCCATGGGCCAATAGGGGACTTTTTTTTCAAACCACCACACCCTGGAACAGAGAATCTAAATGAACATCAATAATAATATCTCAGTGTGGCCTCATTAATGCAGGTGAGCCCTAGCAGAGGAGGATCTTGCTGGTCACAGAGGGTGGGCACTGTCTGAGACAAGGTGGACGCTGGCCTCTGTTCTCTAGGCTGTTCCATAGATGTTCACTGAGTGCCCACCATGAGGTCATCTGAGTCTCAGCTGTCAGGGAGAGCTGATTAATGACACAGGCAGTGCCCCCGAGATGGGAGGGGTAAAAGTCAGATGCTCACAAGGCTTTGAATGCAACAAAAGCAAACTACTGACCAGGATGAACTAGGAGATCCAGAGCAGTGTGGAGCGTGTACGTCTGTCTGCATAGCTTAGAAGGTGACCTTGTGAATAAGATATTGGGACGTGGACCCAAAAGCGACGAGGCCCCTGCTGCATGAGGATGCAAGCAGGGAAGGAGGCCCAGGGATGGAAGAGAGGAGAGAGAGAGATGGGGGCAGAGGATGAAGCTGGGCTGATAGAGGGAAGAAGTCAATGGCCACAGAGAGAGGTTGAAGTTTGTTTATTTGTGTGGGGATATGCACATGTATGGGGGGTCAGAGGACTACTTTTGGGGTGTTCCATCTTGCTGAGTAAGGCTCTCTCCTGTTGTTTCTGATGATGTGCGGCACACTGCACGTTAGCTAGTCCTCAAGCTTCCGGGCAATTCTGTCTCCACCTTTCATCTCACCACAGAGGTGCTGGGACTGACTGTATTTTATGTCGACCCTGCAGATTTAACTTAGGTCATCAGCCTTACGAGGAACATGCTTCTACAACTTGGCCTATCTCTCCCACCCAAGGAAATAAGCCTTATTCTTAGTGTGATAGGACACACACGCGCGCGCGCGCACACACACACACACACACACACACACACACACACACACACACACACCACGGGTCTAAATTGTTCAAGATTATTTCAACAGCTGTATGGAAAATGAACTGTAGAGGGCGCTAGAGTAGACCCACTCGAGCCAGAGTAGGCTACCACAGCCTCTGAAGAAGTATGTTTTGTGGCAAAGCTAATAAGAGTAGTTTAAGTAGCTGTGCATGTGTGTGAGTCAAAACAAAACAAAACAAAACAAAACAAAAAACCTGGGCTCTGTTGTCGACAAGATGTCTCAGCAGGTAAAGGTGCTTGCCACCAAGCCTGACAAATTGAGTTCAATTCCTGGGACCTACATGGTGGAAGGAAAGAACTGAGTCTGGAAAATTGTCCTCGGTCCACCTACCACATGTGCACGCATGTGAATGTGTGCGCCTCTCTCTCTCTCTCTCTCTCTCTCTCTCTCTCTCTCTCTCACACACACACACACACACACACACACACACACACACACACACACACAAGCATCAAGACTCAAGCTACGGGCTGGAGATCTGGCTCAGTGGTTAAGAGCACTGACTGCTCTTCCAGAGGAGCTGAGTTCAAATCCCAGCAACCACATGGTGGCTCACAACCATCTGTAAAGGGATCTGATGCCCTCTTCTCGTGTGTCTGAAGACAGCTACAGTGTACTTACATATAATAAATAAATCTTTAAAAAAAAAAGACTCAAGCTACATAATGTCATAGATGTTTGCTCAAGACTTTGAAATCTTGACTGTCCTCGAAGGCCACCAACCAATTCCGAGAGGGCTACAGATAGATTCTGCTACATGACATCATCCCTGTTTATTGAGACCTTTGTCCAGGCATGAACCCTCGGATGAGACTCCTCTCCTAGATCAAAGGGAACTGCAGGAAACCGGTGATGAGCAAGGATGCATTTCCTCTCTCTGGGGTGGCTGGGGAGGCGGCCAAGTCAGTGGGCTTCTCTATTGTCTCCGCCTCCCTGCGAATCCCAGGAGGGTGGAGACTCACTCCATCCTCCGCTGCACAGCAAATGCTTGGCAGCCAGTGTGCCAGAAACATTTGCCCAACAACTGTGGCGTGTATTGACATACCAGGGGATGAGGAGGGAGCTGAAGTCTTTCTCAGAAACCACAGTTTAGGGGCTGTACGAGATGATTCAATGGGCAAGGAACTTGCTGCTAAACCTGACAGCTTGAGTTCAATCTCAGAACCAACATGGTAGAAAAAAAAAGGCACCAGCTCCCTCAAGTTGTCATCTGAACACGTATGCACCATGTCACAAGCTCGCCTACATAGACTCACAAAATAAGTACACCTAGCATTTTTTTTCCTGAAAGACGAAAACAGGCTAGCTCAGAAGAGAAAGAAGACAATTCAGGAGGGGGTCAGAGTCTGCGTAATCAGTAAGGTGAGACAGAGGCGCTAATCTTGCAAGTGACACTCACAGTTGCAATCTTGCAGATGAAGCTGACACAATCACCATGGGATCATCACGTCAGAGCTGGACGAGGTCTCAGGCACCTTGGGATAAATCTGCTCTTTTTTTATAAATGAAGGAAAGGAGATGAAAACAGCTTGGGACCAGAACCCAGTTTGCTGAATTCCTGAGGCCGCGGTCCTTTTTCCCTTCTTAGTATTTGTGTGCTTGTGCGTGTGTGTGTGTGTGTGTGTGTGTGTGTGTGTGTGTGTGTGTGTGTGAGTGCACCACCATGTGTGTGCTACACCGCATTGTGCACTTGCAGAAGAATAACCTTAGGCGTCTGTCCTTGCCTCCTGGAAAGTCTGAGATAGGCCTATATGCCAGGCTAGGTAGCCCTTACGATTCTGGGGACCTCATCTTTCCAAGCCTCCGATCTCAACATAGGAAGGCTGGGGGTATAGATGCTATTGCATCCAGCTGTACCTCAGTTCTAGGGATCCAAACTCAGGTGCTTACACCTGCATGCCAACCACTTTACTGACAGAGCCGTCCTTCAACCCTGTTTATACTGCCGATCCCCAATTACGTTGAACTTCTTTTCCCACATACCGTCTCAAAGAGTTTTCTGAAGCAGAATGGAAACACAATCTTCTAAAGTCTGAAATCTATTCCCAAGTAAAACTCTTATTTTAGAATTTAGCTTCTTCCTCCCCACTCTAAATCTCTTTGTAAACTTCTCTTATCATTACCGAAAATTAGGCAGCTCACCATGTTCCCTTTTTAATAAGGCTGCCAGGAAGCTCAGAGCTAAATTTAGCATTTAGTCTTTCAGTAACAGTGGTCTTGATTTTAGCAAATGGTGCTTACTCCCCCCGCCTTGGTCTTCTTATTCAGCTATTTAAGTGACTTTACTGCATACACATTTTTTAAAACTATAGTCACCTCAAATTCTTTTAGAAAGCCAGCCAGGTATAAATAATCACTAAACCAAAACAGAAGGAGGACTTTATTTCTCCTGGGCTCTACAGTGATGGCCGCTTTGAGGATGATGTCCATTTTGAGATCGCACTCATGACTGGAGAGACCAGCCTTTACCCTCAGCTTCATGTTTATGTAGAAGGAAGCCACTCCAGGACAGATTGCATACAAATGGCTAGTTCTAAAATTGTAGGGTCTGCTGCTAACCAGGCAAACGCATGGAAAATTTGCTGAAGATGAAAACAAGATGTGGAAGAAGGCTTCGTCGTCGTTCTCCACCCTGACGTGGCAGACCTTAGAGCAGGGCCCTCAGGAGGCCAGCCTGGGCTCTGTGTGGTCAGCAGGTGGCCGGCTGGGTCCCATCCACCCTCGAGCTTTCTGCCAACTCCGGCCACAGATCTGACCTTTATCATGCAGGAGAAGAGAGATCAGGCAGCCTCCCATCTCCTCTGGATTCCAGCCACGTAAAAAGATTAAGCCAGAGGCTTTCTCTTCCCTCCCAACATGGAATTCCTTCTCAACCACAAAAATTTCACCCAGGCAGAATTTGAAAAGCAATAAAGGAGTCGGTGGGGATCTTCCCCTCCTGCTCCCTTTTCATTTAAAATCTTGAGTTACCCTTGCTGTAGAGGTAGCAAAAGAAAGAAAAAAAACACCCCCCAAAATGTCATCTGTGAGACTGAGATACTCACTGACAGGGCTTCCCCCCACCCCCTTTCCAGAGTTTGTGAAGTAGTTCTTTATTCCTGTGGCGTTGCACATCATTTCCATGATCATCCAAGAGATATGTTCAAAAGAAAAATGGCTTCCGGGATCTTGTTGCCTGTGGCAATATTCCTTCTCAATAGCACCCATTGGGATTCTATTCATGATCTCCTGCAAGTCAGAGCCAATTTGTTCGGATCGAGACAAGAGGATGCTGCCCCAATGTTCCCAACACCTTGAAGAATGAGAGACACAGCCAAGAATCCATGATGCTTCTTTAGAAAAAAAAAAAACCCTCAGTGCGGTGATGAATTGCAGGCAGGACTGTTGCCTGACAGCAGCTCAGAAGGTTCTCTCCAACCCCAGGCTGCCTGGGTGTCTTTACCCTCATCCAGCTCTTACCTGTGAGCCCTGCACAAACTTCTGATCCACAGCCTGTATACCTTAGCTAATACTAACAGTGCATGGTGGAGCAGCTCTACCACACCCGTGTGTCCTCAAAGCAAAGCTGAGGGATGAGGAGATGGCTTTGTTGATACAGAGCAGGCAGGCCCAAGGAGGAACTCAAGCAACTGAGTTCAGTTCCCCAAGCAACTTCTGAGGCAGGAGGATTTGCTGGCAGTCAAATCTGCAAGCTCTTTGTTCAGTGAGAGACCACGTCTCAAAAACACTAAGGTGGAGAGAACTGAGGAAGACACTGGATCTCACCCCCTGGTGTTCACACGCACAAACACACCTACGAACATACAGAGAGGGATGCAAGGGAGAGAGGTGACCATGCACATGCATTGTTGACTCTGCTCCCATGTTTCTGTAGGACCTGAGAATCTACATTTGAAACAAGTTCTCATGATGCTGTACAAAGGTCTATTATGGGGAAATGTGTGGACCACTATCAAAGCATTATTGTGTGGATAGATTGCAGGGTGTGTGTGTGTGTGTGTGTGTGTGTGTGTGTGTGTGTGTGTGTGCGCGCGCGCGCGTGTGATAATAACTATTTTAACATGGTGCTGTTGACACTGTTTGTTAAGTGATGTCATTATGAACTTGTTGTACCTTTACTCTGGAATGATCTACTGTAAATAAGAACCCCAGCAAACTGGAGCGGGGGGGAACCCTTCTACCAATTATACAAGAGAAATTGTCTGATTTTTCAAAAGTGCACACTCAGAACCTCAAGAGTTCTAACAACTCGAAGGTCTTAAGTTGGAGGAAGCAGGATGCCTCAGTGGTAAAGGTGCCTATTGCCAAGCCCGAGGACCTGATACCCAATCCCAGGTACATACCAAATGGAAGGAGAAAACCGACTTCTGACCTCCCCCACATGCCTCCCTCAGCATACACACACGCACAATAAATAAATAATACTTTTTAAAAAAGACTTAGGTTTCTGGAGTATTTTCTCCCCCGACATATCCATCTCTGCATGTATTACAAGGGAAGAGAGGAGAGCTGACACAGCTAATTCTTAAGGTTTCATGTTTCCCTTAACTACAGTTTAAAAAAAAGAAAAAAAAAGCCCAGACTTCGTCATTATGGTCAAAAAGAATTCAACTTGTTTCAAGTAATTTGGGAGCCCAGCAAATGTGGTTGTTGCAAAGCAGTTAGAAGGAGCAGAGGAAACAGAGTTCAGGGGGATTGTTCGAAACTCCTCCAGAACAAAGGAGACTCCTTAACCTGCGGACATCTGGTAACACGACCAAAGATAAAATGCTGCGATGAAAGGTAGCCGCGTGGACCGCCTCGTGTGGGGAGAGGGCAGGGTCAAAGGTTAAGAAGCTTTCCCAGCGGGAGCCTTTGGCGGCCCTGCTGTTCCAACAGACAGAAACCAGGAAACCCAAACTCTGCTTCTCCCGTGCCACGCACCACTCCTTCCAAGAAGCAAACTTCTTTCTAATCAACTAGAGACAGACGCCCGCGGGCAGCACCCGGGTACCCAAGCTTGCACCGAACGCAAGCCAGTCCTGGCTTAACATTTAACTTCTCCAACTCCATCAAGATCTAGGTTTCCGCTCTGAATTCTCCCGTGAAACAAGAAAATGAGCTCAAGTTGCCTGTCGATGGCTTTTGAAAAATTAAACAAAGAGCACATGTTTGCAAGAACACAACTAGACGTCTCTCCTGACACTTGCGTCCCCTAATCTACAAGCCATTTTCCCTGACACTTCTTCGAGGAGGTGCATGGGTGTCACCAGGGTGGTCTGCGTGTTTGGCAGGGTGGGAAGAGGTAGAGAGTGGGGTGAAACTTGGAATCTGCCTCTCCATCCATCCAGCTCCAAGTCGCCCTTGAACTTGGCACCGGCGCTGGAAGGGAGACGCAGGTCCTCAGATGGGAGGTTATCCAAGCTGCCACGACTCACCTCGCCAACTTCCCGCGGCTGGCGGCGCGCGGGCGGCCCGCTCCGGGTCGCAGACGCGGGGGCCGGCGCCTGGGGAAGCGCGGGCCAGCGGCTCCGGGAAAGGCGCGGGGCTCCGGAGGGAGCGTGGGGACCGGCGCGTGGTGGCCCTGAGGGGCAGCCTCGGGACGCGCAGGGAACCCAGGGGGCTCCAGGTCCTGGCGGGCGCGCAAGGACAGCAGAGCCAGCAGCAGCACGGCCAGCGCGAGCAGAAGCAGCGCTGCCGCCTTGCTGCGGAGCTTCATGGTGCCGCACGGCGGCCCCGGGGCGGCGCGGACCCTCTGCGCATCGCTGCCCGCGGCGGCGCAGCGTCCAGGCCGGCTCGCCCGGGACTGGGGTCGAAGCTGGCGGCGGCCGAGGTGGACTGGGAAGAGGAGGAGGGGGGAGGAGAAGAGAGGCAGCGGGAGGACTGGGAGGAGGCGCGAGCTGACTCGGGTGGAGCAGCCCTCCTTACCGTACTGTGTGGAGTAGCGGCCCTGCAGCCCACCACCGGCAACGAAGCGCACAGAGCTCAGGTAGAGCAGGCTCACCACATCTGCAATTCGTCCACTCGAGTACTCATACTCACCCACACATTCAGTTTCACTCTCCAGTCCACCCAGTTTACTCAACTGTCTCTCGGACTCAAACAAGCATTCACTCACTGAAGACTCACTCTCCCGCCCACTCACTTGCAGTCCCCACCAACTAATCCTTTGTGCTCCCTCACCCATCCCATCCGCAACTCCACTCAGTTCCAGGGTGCGTTTGTTTTTTCATTGGTTTCATCCATTTATCCTGCAGGCTTGGCCACCAACCCAGTCCCTCTTAACCCAGGGCAGAACTTTTGGTACCAAAGGAGGACACACTCGCTCTAGATCCATGTACTCAAAAGCAATTGTAGAACAGATTGCAGGGCTTAAATCTGAAATCTGACAGTCACTGGCTTGATGACCCTGAGAGAAACACAGACCTTTTCCAAGCTTGCAAAATAGGAATGCTAAGGCTGCTACAACAGACAACGATGAACATTGAGTTAAATAATCCTCTCAAAAAGAACTGTGCGATGTGGGGCTTAAAGTGGGGACCCAGTGAAAAGTGTGGTAATGAATGTAACAAAATCGTTTATCATACATACCCCCACGCGTGCACTTTGTTTTCCTTCTGGCATAGAGCTGAGATGGAGTAATAACTTCACAATGCAATGTTAAGAATGGATTCTTGAGAGATTCTATCACTGGCAATCACCAGATCCAGGTCAGATTGCCCAGCTTTTCCCTACAGCATCTCAGTCAGAATCTGAAACAGTAGGACATTCTTGTCTACTCTGCATGAACTGACAGGAGTTCTGTTAACTCTCTCCGTGTTGAACCAAAACCAAACCCAAACCCAAACAAACGAGAAAAACCCACCAGTGACCACATTGTTTCTGGGCTCCTAGAAGACTGCATGTTATCTTATAACTCATCTGAAATTTAATTACATTATAAATCTTTTTATTATAACTCTCTGGGGGACCTATTGTACTTAAAGTTCTAGCAGTGAGGTTATCTAATAAATGGGACACTCTTACCAAGCAAGCACCTAAGCGGAACATGGAAAGAAAAGAAGTAACTCAGACAGGACGGGGTCCTGCGTGGGTTTTTGGGGAAGCCTAGATGTCATAGATCCTATTGCGAAGTGTGTAGACTTTGGGAAAGATGCTCTGGGTGGTCACAGTAATTAGCAGGGTTTCTGGCATGTTGCTGACACTGCGGTGACGATCAGAACACTTGGCAGAGTAAAACACGGCCCTGGGCCAAGGGCCACCATGGATACTCCAGCTAAGACCTGGCGTTTGGGCCTTAGAGTCAGAGATGCAGTTACTTTGGAAGATGACCCAGTGAAACAAGTTACCCTGAGCCTGCCTCGGTGCCTCCAACTTCCTAAGGAAAATGCATGCAGCAAAGACCTTGTAAGGCCAGTTGGGTCAAATGCATCAGCGTTGTCCGGGTTAGGGTTTTAAACAGGAAGGAAGAGCTTGGAACAGACAGACTTTATCAAACCTAGGATGTGGTTTGGTAGACATTTTTCTGAAGGCTATGCTTATGTGCATGTGTGTGTGGGGTGCACATGTGTTTGCAGCTGCACATGTGTGCACAGGTACACGTGTGAGTGTGCCTGTGGATGCCGGAAGACACTTGGGCTATGGTTCTTAGGCACGCCCCAGTCTCTCTGGGGAGGCCGAATCTCACAGGTCTCACTACTTAGGCTAGGCTGGCTATACAGCAAGCTGCAGGCCAACCTCTCTGTCTCCATCCCCAGTGCTGAGGTTAAAAGAGTGCACAAACATTCTTACAGGAAGGGCGAAGCCCTCCACTCTTTTAAAATATGGACACCAGTCCTCTGAAACAGTATGAAACTTATAAAAGAAAGCATTTCATTGGGCTTATAGTTTCAGAGGATCGGAGTCCATGATGGCAGAGCAAATGGTTGTTGGTTCCTCTCTCAGCCTCCCAGATCTAGTTCTCCCTCTGGAATATTGGCATCTCTTGCCACCAGTTGCTTCTGCCAGAAATTAGACCCATTCTCTTTCCCTCACTCTCTAGCCTCATAAGGAGTGTCTACAAAATACAGTGAGGTAAAACAATGCAGGTCCGGGTGTTTGTTTGCTTTTTCTTTATTTTTTATTCTGCTATCTTTACCAGTCCTATTGACTATCAATACCAGCCCTACCCCTTTAATTTCATTACACCACTAAAGAATAGCAAGAATAAAAGTCTAAACTGACTTTCATAAATGACAGTGATATATCAAAATTCATTATTTTTCTTTCTCAATCAAGAGTATATGAGAATAACTTTGTATAATCTTAATAATCAGGTTATTAAGTAAAATTTTCATGTATATTATTCCAAATATAAAATAGTAGGTCATGGATTACCGTGTTACTCCAGCTGGCTGGGAACTTGCCACGTAGACCAGGTCCTCAAATTCCCAGAGATCCTCCCACTTTGGCCTCCTGAGTACTGGTATTAAAAGCAGGGGCCACCACATCTGGCTACAATGCAGATTATAGTTTCTGCTTGTTGGGAATGACGTTGGTTAGTTAAGGCGTGTTGTCCAATGAGAAGACTCAGCTGGGGAAGTATCATTTGTATGGCAGATGGAAGAATCCAATGACTGTTGGTTCACTAGACTAAGGACCACTGTTTTGATTGGCTGGTGACCAAAGACCTCCCTCAGGACCTTGCCAGTGGGCTTCCCTTTTCTGTCCAGACAGGGTCACAAGACAAGCCAGACAGAGCATTGTCCTAGCAAGATGAAATCTGTGCATGCTTTTTCATGCTTGTCTCAGAGGTGGCTCATGCCACCTCTCTATTGTCTCAATCCAGTCCATACCATGCGGAGGGGATTACACAGGGTCAGAATGGCGGCAGGAGGAGAGACCGGGAACCCTAGTATACAGGTTCCTATTTCCACAGGCTCCCCAATCAGCAAAACAGTCAGTTCTGTTGGTTCCCCCTCCCAAACCTAACTAGTAGCTGTGTAGGACCCTCCACAGAAACTGGTAACAGACAGGAAAACCCTACCCTTATCCAACAAACTACCGATGGCTCTTCAGGACAATTTTAAAAATGTAAACCGCCAATGGGGGCAGTTTTAGTGACTTCACAGTTTTGTGAGGTTCCCTCTGGGAGCCTCCTCCAGTTTTCCACTTCCAGTAGGGGAAGGAAATTAAACCATTTTGAACCCCACTGGGCCTTCTGAAAAAGGCCTCCTCCCTTCAAGAAAAACTTTCTCAAAGCCTAGGTTTGTTGGGGTGTAAAAGAACCCTACCAACCACCAGAGAAGGGAAATACCCAACTTCAGCCCCTTCCAGTTAGCTTGTCCTACTTAAGGCCGGGTGGGGCACTGGGGAGTACTTGTGATGCTCACTGCTGAGTGTCACAGACTTGGCAAGACTGATGGCCAATCTCAGGCCTCTGATCCTGCTTTGCCAGTACATTCCCCAGAGCCACCGCCCTCAGTTCTTTACCCAGCACAGAACTCTTGACAGTAGGCAACAACAAAGCCATTGTGAGGTGCATGAAAAGGCAGATGATACAGACTGGAGAGAGAGTGCCTGTACCAGACAAGTTTCAGACCCACCACTGATGTGACACCACTGATAGGATTACGGTTAGGGCCTTCAAACAAGTGTCCTTAATACTCTAAAGCTCTAATGAGAAGAGCAAGACAACATGTGAGAACAGATGTGTGGTAAAAAGAAAAGGATGGGAATTCGAAGAACCAAGAAGAGGTGCTGGTGATTAAAATAATAATAATAATAATAATAATAATAATAATAATAATAATAATAATAGGGCCTGCAGAGATGGCTCAGTAGTTAAGAACACCGACTTTTTTCCAGAGATTTCGAGTTCAATTCCCAGCAACCACATGGTGTCCCACAACCATCTGTAATGGGATCCAATGCCCTCTTCTGGTATGTCTGAAAGACAGCAGCAGTGTATGCACATATATAAAATAAATAAATCTTATAATAATAATGATAGTAATAATAATAATACACATAACATAAAAGATTCTCTTTTGCAGGCAGGGTCTCATTTCCTTCTGTCTAGGATGCCCTTGAGCTTCCTCTGTAGCCAAGGATGAACCCTCCTGCTTCCACGTCCTGAGTGCTGGGATTACAGCCCCACCCCTGTCTAAGGAGCTGTTGGTTGTTGACCCCCACTGGGAGAGGGAGAGTCACTTTTGTTCAGAGTGTTGGGCTCTGAGAGGCCATTCATTCTCTACCACATGGTCCCACACCATACACATATGAGCAGTACTAAAGAGACTCGGTAGATGTTAACTAAAAAGAGTGAGTTGGGAGGGAAAAAGAGAGAGGGGAGAAACCAGATGGAAAGGAATGGGAGTGCATTGGGTCTAAATATGATGTTTTCATGTATGAATATTAAATAAAATATTTAATTGAGATGTTAATGAAACATGCAATATCCCTACAAATCCATGTGCGTTTAGAGAATGAAGTAATGCTATAAGCCTACAACTACAGATTTGATAGCCTAGATGAAATGAACAAGCTTCTTCAAAGATCTCACTTGTCAGAGCTTCCCCAAGAGCAAATAGAATATCTATTTAGGATATCTATTAAAGAAGTTGGATCAGTAGCAGCCTTTCAGAGAAAGAAGTGCCCTGCCCAGATAGGTTCTCTGGTAAGTTCTACCAAACATATAAGAAGAATTTATATCAGTTCTATGCAGTATTCTCCAGAAGACAGAGCCTGAGGGGAAACTCTCCTGCTCATTCTGAGATCTGCATTGCCGTGCTCCCCAAAATACTGCAAGAAAAGAACTCGCAAACTTAGAAAAACACTCGGCAAATGTTAAGAAATCAAATTCGACAACGTCTGAAAAAAAGTCCATATGCTATGATCAAGGGAGACCTCCAGCAGTTGGGCAAAGATGGTGCACATTCAAAACCCAGCTAATGGCATTGTATCAGCAGACTAGAGAAGAGTCGTGAAGTCATGTGAACAGAAAACGCTTTTGACAGCATCCACTACCCATTCATAACAAAAACGCTCAGAAAACTAGCAACCCTCAAACTAACCAAAAGAAAGTAGTCTTTGTCATCGTATGTAGTGATGAGAAATCAGGAGCCTCTTTGCTATGATCAGGAGCAAGTCAACACCATCTCTTCTCAACACTTCAGCCTTGAAGTTCTAGATGATTCCATAAAACAAGAAGCAAGAATAAAAAGGATAATGACTAAGAAGGAAATTCTGCAGTGGTCTTCGCAGATAGCATGACCATGTAGCTAGAGAAACCAAACACACACAATGAGGCAAGAAGACAAGTTCTATTAGAGTTGCAAAGTTCAAAGTTAATATAGAGTCTCATCCCTTTCCTATTTCACTAATAATCAAGTGGAATTCCAAATTAAAACCATGGTCCTGGGGCTAGAGAGATACCTTGATGGCTAAGCGTGTGCATTGCTCTTGCAGAGCATCTGAGTTCCCTTCCTACCATGCATACGGGGCAGCTCGTAACCACCCTTAATCTAGTTCTAGGAGATACAACACCTTCTTTTGGTTTCTGTGGGCACCTTCACACATGCAACACACACACACACACACACACACACACACACACACACACTGCTATTTATTGTAATATCTCAACTGAATTAATGGAGAGTCAGTCTAGCGTCATAGGTTGTAGGACTCAGTATTTTCAATATGGCAGTTCTTCCCAATTGATCCATAGAGTTCCACACCTGGCATTCAAATATCAAGATACGTACTTAGTAGATTAGAACAAAATGTCTATAAATTTGAATGGCAAGCCAAATGTCTTCAAATAACCATCTCAGTATTGAGGTTATAATATATACTATATATCAATGATATACTATATATTAGTATAGTATAGTATTGGTGAAAGGGCATCCAAATCAATAAAACAGAATACAAAGCCTAGATGTTAACTCACACAAAAACCGGGCAATGCAACAGAGTAAGCACACCTTCTCAAAAAATATGTTGGAACAGCTGGATTCCCACAGACAAAGAACAAATATAGTTATATAGCTTACACTTTACACACACACACACACACACACACACACACAAAACCAGCACAAAATGGACCACAGACTCAAATGTAATGCTTACTCCTATAAAACTTCTAAAGGACATCAAATCCAAAGAGGTCTAAGTGGCCTTGAATATTGTACCAAGTTTTTCTTTCTTTCCCTCTTTTTAAAGATGCAGTGCTAAAGGCTGATCCACAAAAGAAATTCACAGACCAACTTTACTTCCTTAAAGTAAAATCTGGTCTGTGAAAGACAATGTAAAAGGAATGAGAAAAAACAAAAAACAAACAAACAAGAAAAAACCCCACAGACTTTGAGAAAACGTTTGCAAAGTACTCATACAAAGAATTCTTAGCACTCAACAATAAAAAGAGGCCAACCTTTTAAGCACGTAAGCCAAAGACCCGAACAAACAACAAAGACAGACCGAAGTCCAATGGGTATATTAAAAAAAGGTACTAGGTGGGGCTGAAGAGGTGACTCAGAGGTTAAGTATATTGGCTGACCTTGCAGAGGACCTGGGTTCAATTCTAAGCACCCAGATGGTAGCTCACAGTTACCTGGATATCTGGCACTCTCACACAAGCATGCATGTAGGCAATAAATAAATAAATAATAAATAAATAAATAAGAAATAAATAAATAAATAAATAAATAAATAAATAATAAATAATATTTTAAAAGGATATAAGGTACTTTTAGGAAATTTCCCATCAAAACAAGAAAGTGCCATCTCCTGTTAGAAGCCTGGGGACCAAACACTGACACCACCAGGTGCTGAGGCTGTGGAACAGAGCACGCCCCTCCAGTGGCTTCTTTACAGTTACTTAGAAAGACAAATGAGGGCTGATGACACAATTAAAACCAACACCCGTGGCGGTATGAGTAAGAGAGCCCCCTCCCCCAGGCTCATATTTAAATGTTTGGTTCCCAGTTGGTGGACAATTTAGGAAGGATTAGGAGATATGATCTTGCTGGAGGAGACGTATCACTGGGCTTTGAGATTCCAAACGCACATGTCACTCCTCACTCTGCTTCTGACTTTTATATCAGCTATGAGCTCTCAGCTGCTGCTCCAACCCCATGTCTGCCTGCCACCATGCCCCTGTCATGACCATCGTGGACTAGTCCTCTGAAACCGTAAACAGACTTCCAATTAAATGCCTCCTTTTAAACGTTGCCTTGGTCATGGAGTCACTTCACAACAATAGAATAGTAATTAAGACAACACTCCCAAATATTTACCTATATAAGTAACAAAAATGTACATGTGGACACTTACGGAGACTATATCCATTTTCCCCCAAGTGGGAAGTAACCAATACTTTCTTCAATAGGTGGATTAGTAAATAAATAATAACCTGTAAAGACAATGTGATGTGATGACAAAGAAGGGATGAATGATGAATCCAAAATAAAACCTGTTTGGGAGTCCTGCATTCATACTAAGTCTGAGAAACTTCTGGAAAGGTTTTACCTTGTGTGACACACTGCCGAAAAGGTAAATCCATGTAGACAGAGGAAGGACGGGGCTCTGCGGTTAAGCAGTCCACTGAGGATTCTTCGGGCACCGGAAACGGCTGCATGCCACTAGTAATAAAGCAGACTGGAGCCACTGTGGCAAAGTAGGTGCATGTCACTGTGCTGATGTCCAAGCTTACAGAATCTACTGCAGAAGAGTAGACACTCATGGAAAGCTTGGAGTGCGGGTGATGACGACATGTAAAGGAGTAAAGAGGTGATCTTAGGACCTTAGCACTGGGGAGGCGGAGTCAGGCTGATCCTGCGCGCACACTCCAGCCAGACTAGTCAGTGTACTTGGTGAGTCCCAGACCAACAGAAACCCTGCCTCCTAGAACAAGGTGGATAACTCCTAGTGAATAGTATCCTAGGTTTAACTGTGCCTGAGCATCCATATACATACACATCCGTTGGAACACATACGCACTCAGACATAGGCACGTACACATGCACGCATGCGAATATGCACGCATGGAGATTGTTCTGCCGTATATCTGAGCACAGCTAGTTCCTAGTTTTCTTACTAAACATTTGCCACTATTGCTGCTGGCCCAACAATTACAGTTGGAAATGAAAACTTCAGAGACCTGTAAAAGTCATCTTCGTGTTTTGAGACAGCGTCTTGGTACGTAACTGAGGCTGGCTTTGAACTTGCAAGCCTCTTTTTTCCTTCTTTTCTGAGTACTGGGATTGTAAGCCTGCGTGAGCCATCATGGAGCCTATCCACCTCCTCACTTTGAAAGGCAGTTTCATCTCAGGCATCTCACTGCAGTGGTGGCAAATCTTTCCGTTGTTCCCACACAGATACCATCCATTCCCACATAGACTTGAGATATTACCTTGTCATGCCACAGGACTCCTGGGTGTGTTTTAGAATTATTTCCAGGGTTTCTGTGCAGTTCTGTTTCCATGTCTCCTGTGTATGAGCGGAAAGGTGTGTTCCTAGCGTCTGTAGCGTGTTTACACTCCCAGCGTGGTGAGTCTGATGCCATTGAGAGCTCCCTATCTATTTTTCTCTGTGTGAACCTAGAACTGGTTCATCTCATTGCAGATTTGCAAAAGGTGCCTTGACGCCGAGGTGGCTTCAAATACTGCCTTATGAAGAGTTAACATTTCCATTGCGATGAGCCACCCAGGACAATGACGTATCTCTTGTTTGTTCGGATTGTGTTTGGTGTCTCTCAATGGTGCATAAACTCCTTCCGATATGCATGACTGAGCTGGTGGGAATGAGGAAAGTCACTGATGCCCCAAACCCAGGAAGCTAAACATCCAAAGGCTTCTTCAGTACCGAAGCTTAACGCGTCTGGGACGATTGCACAGCTGAGCTCCCAAGGCATGAGGTAATCCTTAGAACACTTAATTAAGACACAGTCCCCTCAAAGAGTGACACTTTGAGTAGAAACACAGCCGAGTCCACCTCATAGAAGCTGACAATTGTGCACTCCCCGGAGGATGGGAGGAGGCAGCTGGGAGCTGTGAATCCCCAGTAACCCTCACAGGGTTGATCTTCTGTGGAAAAAAAAGTTTCAGGTAAGAATTTCAGACCAAAATAGTCCTAAATAGGCAGTTCCTCCAGTTCCTAAAAGCAAGAACTAATTTTCATTGACCAAATGCAATTTAATTGTAGGTATAAGGAGTTGAGCAGTGTCTGTTTAAATTCCACGTCTACTTAAACATTGGAATGCTCACCTGGTTTGATAACAGATTATTTTTTATTTTTCAAATGTAATTAGATACATATTGCTAATTAGGGCTCCTGAGGTCATTCTGAATGTAGAATAAGCCCTAAAGCCAATGGCTGGTGTCTTACCCATATAAGACGGGGAGAGGAGGACTGATGACCAAGCCAGCTCAGTCAGTCAGCAGGTTCTCCAGTGGCGGAGGGAGGATTAAAAAGAAAGAGACAACTAGACAACACTGTAGCATGATTCCCAGCCAGTTCTGAGGCTAAACGGTGAATTTATTTAATAAGGTCAGTTCTAGGTTAAGGGAACAAACAAGACAAAAAACACAAACAGTCTAGGAACAAACAAGGCAATGAACCAAGTCCCATGACCACTGTTTCTAAGGGATTATGAGGATGACCAACATTATCTAAGCCTACTTCCCTGTCCTAGGCCAAAGTTATGTTCTTGCCTGAAGTCTACTTCTTTGTTCTAGCCTACAATCAGATTTCTGCCTGAGCCTCTTTCCCTGTCCTTGCCCAATGTCAAATTCCTGCCAAGCAGCCCCAAAAGCTCTCCACAGACTGGGAAGTGTAACACAGTGGTTGGCTCTTATCTAGTGTATCTATGTTCAAAATCCTGTGTTTGGGGCTGGAGAGATGGCTCAGTGGTTAAGAGCACTGACTGCTCTTTCAGAGGTCCTGAGTTCAATTCCCAGCAACCACATGGTGGCTCAGAACCATCTATAAGGAGACCTGATGCCTTCTTCCTGGTGTGTCTGAAGACAGCTACAGTGTACTTATATGTAATAAATCTTTAAAAATATCATTAAATTTTTTTTTAAAAAAGATCCTGTGTTTGATCCTCAGGAACACAAAAATATGGAGACGAATAAGTAAGCTGGCTCCGAGAGACACACATACACGAAAGAAAGCCACACGAAGATGGAAAGAGACTTGACTCACAGTGTCACAAGTTTAATGATGCCATGGGAACCAGAAACTGGAAGAAGTAAGGAGAATGTTTCCCAAAGTTCTGCAGGGCAAGTGTGTCCCTAATGACATTATGACTTCGGCATCTTGCCTTCCCAAACTTTGAGAGAATAAATTTCCATTGCTAAAGTTACCCAGACGTGATTTGCTGTGGATGCTCTAGTAAACGAATGCACCAGCCCTCTAAGAATCACATAGATAAAACTCAAAGGATTGGTTTTATAACCCCAAACCAGAAACCACAGGAGGGAGGAAGCCGTGATAAGCAAAAATCAGCACAAAGAACAAGCTGCAGAGAATGCTTGGCTAGCATTGGGTGGACATAGCAATGGCCAGTGTGGGATCTAAGATATGCACATACATACATACATGCATACATACATACATACATACATACATGCTTGCATACATGCAATAATTCTAAAGAAATAAGAGTCTTGGGAGATGGCTTAGTCAGGAAAGGGTTTGCCATGTAAGTACAAGGTCAGTTTCCCAATGCTCATGGAAAAACCTAGATGTGATGCGACAGAGAGGCAGACACAGGAGTGTCTGTGTGCCTCACTGGTCAGCCAATCTTGGCCATGTCTCAAAAACTTATGTGCAGAGCGATAAAAAAAGACATACAACATTGACCTTTGGTCTCCACATGCATAGACACATATGTCTAACTTCAGACACGTGCATATGAACATACATACACACAGTGTAAACATAATTAAAATAATAATAGAGAAATAAGACAGGTTATGGAAGCCGATATTGATATAGAGATTATCAAATAGAACCAGGAAGTGGGGGAGGAGGCATAACATCTAAAAAACTAAAATGTGTAGCAAGCAGAAGCTCCATGAATGAACTAAATAGCATGTAAAACTTATCTGAGGCAAGAAGTGAGATAAACTGGGTGATAAAGCCAAGGGAGCGTCTCAAAACACAGTCCAAATAATTGGTGGGGTTTTTTAAAGTCATAATTAGGAAGGGTTGGCAAGTTGTCTCACAGGTAAAGCACTTGCAGTGTGAGACTGAGGGCTGGGGTTTTGATCCCTGACATCCACATACAAGCAAGCAGGGCAGCCCAATTGTAACTCTTGCTCTCAGGAGGAAGAGATGAGAATCCCCTCAGGCAAACTTCCTAGCTAGACCAGCAGGAATTGGAATTGGCAAACTCCAGATTTGGCAGGAGACCCCTGACTCGGGGCTGGAGAATTGTTCAGCCATCAGGTAAGAGCACGTGAAGTTCTTGCAAAGGACAAGGTTTGATTTCCAGCACCCAAAGTGTGGCTCACAAACGCCTGAAATTCTAGTTCAAGTCCTAGGGGACTTAACACCCCCTACTAACATCTGTGGGTACTAGGCACACACATGGTACACAAGCATACAGGCAACACACACACACACACACACACACACACACACACGAAATAAAAAGAGATTAAACAAGCCAATAATAGGCCCCTCCCCGGTAAACTGAGGAAGATGCCAGAAGTTAACTTTAAGTTTCCACATGCAGCTGCAAATGTGTGCCTACACACATGTGAACACACATAGACATCAGCACACACAGCCCCTACACACGAATGTGACAAAGAAATTAAGAGGTTGGGAGTACACCCCTATGATAAAATAGTTGTCACACATGTGCAAGGCCCTGACTTTGATCACCAGCGTCACAAACAAATGTGAATCCATTCTTGTCTTCTTCATCACTATGATCAAATACCTGACAAGAAGCAACCTAAAGGAGGAAGGACTTGTTTTAGCTCAGAGTCAGATGCAGTCCATAATAGAGGGCAAGGCATGATCACGAGTGGTTGAGGTGGCTGGTCACATCGCACCTGCAGTCAGGAAGCAAGCCAACACGAATGTTGGTGCTCAGCTAGCTTTCTCATTTGTGTGTCCAACCCACGAGGCAGTCCCACCTACACCCTCCCTCTCAGCTAGTTCCCTCTGGAATCTCACGAACATACAGAGATGTATATCTGAGGTGATTCTAATTCAACCATGTTGGCCATCAAAATTAATCATCCCAAAAAATTCAGGACAAGAACAACACTAGAAGATCTAAAATGTTGATTACACACTTGATAATCATATCTATGTGTTATCTATGCATTTACCTCTCCAATTAGTGTTTCGGAGAGAAAGACTGGGAGCTTGAAGAGGCAAATTTAGGAATGAAAATGGCTATGTGTTCTATGGAACTGAAAAAGATACAAAGGTTTAAAAAGTATGCCCTGTAAGAAGCAATCTATAGCTAGACACATTTCTACAAAAATACAGAACATAAAGGTAGAAACCTTGGGCAAAGGAGATAGCTCAGTCAGAAAAGAGCGTATCACACATGGATGAGAACATTCTATTTCTAACACCATGTAAATGCAAGTGTATGTTGTGTGTGTGTGTGTGTGTGTGTGTGTGTGTGCATGCAGGTGTGTGCATACAGTCCCAGTCAGCATTGGTACACACACTCATGCATGTGTATATGCCTGTGTGTGTGCATGGGGTGTGTGTGTGTGTGTGTGTGTGTGTGTGTGTGTGTGTGTGTGTGTGTGAGTGAAGGTAGCAGGGTTCTTGAGACTTGCTGGGTCACCAGCCAGGCCTAATCAGCAAGCCCTGAATTCTACTCAGAGACTGTGTCTCAAAAAGCAAGGTGAACAGCTTCTGAGAAATGACACTTGAAGCTGATCTTTAAAAAAAAAAAAAAAAGCATGCACACACATATGTGCATTCACACTCATGCACGCATGTGCATATGCATGCGTGCACACACACACACACACACACACACACACACACACACACACACACTTTAAATCCATACAGAGAAAACCCGGCTACTTGTAAGTGAACTGAAATCAGATTTCTTACCAGCCAGAGTATACCTAATACCTTCCTAATTCTGGCACCCTGTAATACAATTTTTATGTTGTGGTGACCCCAACTATAAAATTACTTTGTTGCTAATTCATAACTGTATTTTTGCTACTGTTATGAATCATAATGTAAATGTCTGGAGTGCAGGATATGCAAACCCTGTGAAAAGGTTGTTTGAACCCTAAAGGGGTCACCACCAACAGGTTGAAAACCACTGCTGTAGATGGAAGACGGTCGAATAGTTGCATCTTCAATGTGTGGAGAAAATAGCTTTCCTTTTTTGGACCCCCTTTGTGTGGACAAGTTCCTTGCAGCTCAGAGGAAACAAATCCCCAAATATGTGAAGCGGGTTCTAAGATTGATGCTGGGAGGACTTTGAGATACAGCATAGAAAGAGGCCTAATTTTTCCTAAATATCTGTCGCTGTGATGGGAACATAAAGAACGCTGCTGGAGCCTGGTAGAAAGAGTGCACCCCTTTAGAATGTCGACAGAACATAATCAAGTAACCATAATCAAGTAGGGAAGGCAAGAGGGTCAGAGGAAGCTGGAAAAAAGGAGCTGAAGCAAGAGGGGGAATGCTCCAAGTTAAGAGATAAAAGTAAGAGAAAGCTGGGCATGGCAGTGCATTCCTTTAATCCCAGCACTTGGGATGTAGAGGCAGGTGGATTTCTGTGAGTTCAAAACCAGCCTGGCCTCCATATCAAGGTCCAGACCAGGCAAGGACATATGGTGAGACATTACCTCAAACAATAACAAAAAGACAGTGAAAGAGAGAAAGGAAGGGAGGAAGGGAGGGAGGGAGGGAGGGAGGGAGGGAGGAGAGGACAAGGGCATGGAGCCTCTCCTCCAGCCTCTAGAACTCAGCCATGATAGTGCTTTAGCAATAGTCCACCGAAACTCATTGCAGACTTCTGACCTCAGTGCAGGAGGACACATCTGCACTGCTTTAAGCCAGTGACTCTGCACAAGAAGCACAAGAAGCTATGCAGAGGGTTTGGGGCTCTCAGCTTGTCACTTCCTTGCTTTTGGCTTTGTTGTGAGCCAGGCATGGCGAGAGTTCCTGGTGGTGTTCGCTTTATAGCGGCTAAAACTCAGAGAGGAAGGGACTAGGCTCCTACAGTCATTCCCCCCAACTAACTTTGCTCACACTAGGCCCAAACCACTGAAAAACTTCAGTTTCTATCAGTAGTCCCACATGCTTAGGATCAAGCTCTTCATATATGTGCCTCTGGAGGAACTTTTAGGGTCTAAATGACAGCACCATCTACTATTCATTTCAACCATGCCATTAGGCTGCACTGTGATTTTAAAATCCATCTAAGTTTTAGAACATACTGCCTCTCAGTTCATTTTCACCCGACCATGTAGCGGTTACGCAGGATTGTCTGGATAGAGTGTGGTGGTCAGATTAGAAACAAGAAGGCAATGGGAAAAGAGGGAGGAGAGGGGACTTTTATCGTGTGTATGACAAATAGGCCACCAGAGGGTTGCTATGGCCAAGTTCTGTGGGTAAACGAGGGATGTGATTTCACTATTGAAATGCATGAATTCTGCCCACCACTTCCAAAACAGACACATGACTAGAATTAAACATGTTGGGATGTTTGGGGGACTGGATTGTCTGGAGTGAGGGTGCTGACAGAGAATGGATGATATGGACTAGTTAACACACCCTTCAGCTGCAGTAATTAAATCAAGATGGCCTTGGCCCATAACAGCAGATGGATGAATCATAAAAAAAATTCAGGGAAATTTCTTGCTCAGAAATTTATCAGGGAAATTCTGTGCTGTGGGGAGAGCATGCCTTTCGAGCTAGTGTGGTAGGATACCTTTGGGGATATAGTATGTCAAAGTACATTCAGCATTGGCCTGGGGTTGTAGCCCAGTGATAGGTTACTTACCAACGAGGGGTGAGGCCCTGGGTTTGAACTTCCAACCAAACCAAACCAAGTTGGTGTGTGAGAGCGACTAGAGAAGTGACTCCACAGTCAATACTGCTCGTCATATAAGGTGCAGAGTTCAGATCCCAACACACACAGAACGAACCCAGGAGTCCTGTGTTCCTGTAACTCCAGCCCTGGGAGGCAGAGACGAATGGGTTTCTGGGGATTGTTGCTGTCAGCCTGGCCCAGAAAACAGGAGCTCTTGGGTCAAGGGGAGGCCCTGCTTGAAAGGACCAGACTGAAAGGGATGGAAGAGACCTGAGCATGCACATATGTGCACATACATACACAACCAAATTAATCTTTGAAGGTGAGTATTAAGGGGGCTGGTGAGACGGCTCAGAACTGAAGAGCAGGCTCGGCTTTTCCAGAGGACTTGGGCTCGATTGCCAGCATCCACGTGGTGGATCACAACCATTTTAAACTCCAGTTCCAGGGCATCCAATACCTTTTGCTGGCTTCCTCAGATAATGTATGCACAGGGTTCACAGACCACATGCACACACACAGGTAACACACACACACACACACACACATACACACACAACAAGAGAAAAGATTTTAAAATCGAATATGAACGAAACTTACATAAAAGAATTGAATGACTGTAGGAATAAATTGTTACATGATTTTAGTCTGGAGATGGCTTTCGTGGCATAGAAATAGTCAATATTTTTATAACAGCCCAGCTGAATGACTACTAATAAGGGGATGATAAGCTACAGTATATGAGTTTAATAACATGTTACAATTAAATGCAGGTTTTCCATATAACATTACTTAAAATACCCTAGCAATCTGTATGCATATTTTGGTCTTATCACAAGCATAGATGTTTGAAAAAGAAGTGGAAAATGCTAGAATTGTGTTTATCTCTTGAATGAAAATTAATTTCCTTTGTGTTTCCCATATTTCCTATTTTAATATGTAATCCTCTAAGAAAATGTAATGTTCCTGTGACATTTCTTAGCAATTCTCAGTGCTTTAAAAGCTTACTGTCTTGTTTTCAAGAGCCAGAATCTGGAAATGAGGCAATCGTGTTTTAATGGGTGAACAGAGACACAGTCTGCATTTCCCAGGTAGTAAACAGCTGTTCATGAATAAAAAAGGACAGTACATGTTACTACATGGATGAACCTTACACTCTGAGCTATGTGAAAGAATGCATCGACTTTGTGTGCAATGTCTAGAAAAATGCAAAATTAAAGCGCCAAAAATTAGATCAACAGGCTCTTGGGATGGGCAAAGGTTACAACCAAGTGGAGAGAGAGATTTTATTGGGGTGATGGAGTGTCCTGGATCATATTGACAATTGAATAACTCGAAACTAAAAATCTCCAAATAGTCTACTTAGAGCAAATACTACAAAACGTTAAGTTATACCACAATAAAATTTTTTTCTTGATAACTTAATGGAGTTTTTGGTGAGAGTTCAGATACTAAAAGGTTTCAAGGTTTTGCATTTTAACGTTCTCTTGGCTTTACTTTCACTGTGAAGAGGGTGCACTGGGAACGGTTGGCAAGAGATTTACAACACAAATTTAGAGAAGCTGGCTTTGAACCAGTGTTGTGTCTGCATAGATAGAACAGTCGGCTAGGTGGCCATAGTGTCACTGATGCCAGGACAGAAAGCCTACCTCCATTTCTACACAGAACACTGGCCTTGTTTCCAGAAACACAGTTCCCAGAGGGGAGGTGCTGCTGGGAGGGGATTAGTCTTGAGGGTTGATGGTGTCACCAAGCAGCTTGGTAACCCTGCACAGGCATGGGCATTCTCCAGCCTTTGTTTTGTTTGACTGGTAGGAGGTCAGTGGTTGTTCTGGATGCTTTCACAGTCCTTTCCAGCGACAGGTTTCTTCTCTTTGGCATTCTCCACCATCAACGATTTGTACCAGATTCCAATCCAGTGACCTCAGTTCCTGTGGTCTTCGTGTCAGATAAGCTGATGTGGTGGATCCGTCTCACTCTCTGTGACCTTCCTTACCCTTCGTTCAGCCTAGGCTCCCTTACCAGAAACAGCCTTCTCTAACTGTTCCAATGCTTGAGCATTTCTCCATCTCCAGATCCCTTTGGCATCAACTCGTGCATTCTGTGTTGGCTTTGTACTGTCCCAAACTGACTGACTTAAGGCCTCTTATACTCATCATTTTGCAGGTTAGGAATGAGAGCAGGCACAATGGCTTCTCTGTATATAACTGTGGTCTTGATTGGGACAGCTCAGATGACTGGAGATAGATTTGACTTTGGAGACTTGTTTCTGTTATCTAGATAATCCCTGGTGATTCTTCACATGGCATCGACTAGGACTTGAATGTCTAAACAAGCCTCCTCAATCGAGTGAATGGCTTCTGGGCTAAAGGGGTTGAGTAGCAGAGGGACAGGAAAGTCGCTTCCTGGTCTAGGTTGGGTTTTAGAGTAGTCGGATTTCTTACACTGCTTGAGTGGAAACATGTCTTTTGTGATTGTGTTTCAGAAGTCATGAAGTGTTCCTCCTGCACTGCCGT
This sequence comes from Rattus rattus, assembly GCF_011064425.1. Lineage (NCBI taxonomy): Eukaryota > Metazoa > Chordata > Mammalia > Rodentia > Muridae > Rattus > Rattus rattus. Next base: position 46,325,795 of record NC_046159.1, read on the forward strand.
TGGCTATGTGCAGCCAACGTGGATGCATTATGGAAGGATACCACCAGGGTGTGCTTATTGAGAGTCCTAGTTCCAAGTGGTGGATGAGCAGTCTTCATTGGTAATTTGGCTGGATTTGGAATCCACTGGATTTGGAGACACACTTCTGGGTGTTTCTAGAGAGGTTTAACTGGGAAAGGAGATCTACCCTGAATGTGGGTAATTCCACCTCATGGATTGGGATCTGCAACTGAACAAAAAGGATGAGGTTTTAGGTCATTCCAAAGATAGTCAAGTCAATAAATTAAGATTAACCATTGCGTAAGTAAGCCTGGGATTCCTATCCTGGTCGTGTCACCGGTGTGTGACATGCTGTGACTTGGAGCAGTCTCTCAATCCTCTGCATCCCAGTCTCCTCTTCTCCCTACAGTGGTAGTTAGTGGTGGTGCCACAAATGTGCTTTTCACCTTCCGCTAGTCTGTGTGTTGAAACAAAGATATTGCTTGCTAATCTGTTAGAGAAACTGCTCTCAAATCAATAAGCAACCCGCACACATCGGCCATTATTATTGACTTAATTTATACTACTTAATTGATACTGTCTTCATTCTGGAAAAAAAAAAGGTGACTCGTGTGGACTCTTCTGGAAAAGCAATATAAAAGCAGCCTACTACACTAATTTAACTTTATAAAGAAGTGCCTGAAATGAGCTTACAATCCATGTAATCAACAGAAATAACTCCAGACTTAATTAGACTAGTCTTGTTCTATTGGCTGCAGGAAGAAAAGGGGAAATTCCCTGCACTGTTTCCCAAAGCAGAAACATAGCCCATCCCATAAATTATGGCAGTCAGTATAGTCAGCCGATTCTACAATGTCCACTTAGGTACTTCTGTATTGGATGGAGACTTGGACACCAGGAAGATATACATTCTAGGATTTTTTCCCTTTGTGTGTCTTCTGAAGGAATAATATACCTAAATAACTATGAATTAATTTTTTAAATTGATAATCATAAAGCTATTTTAATACAGAAATAACCTTAGAAAACTGAGCATGAGTAGAGCCAGGAGATGGACCTATTGAGAAAGCATTTGTCTTGCATCATGAGAATCTGAGCCAATGCCCAGAATCCACAGAAAAATGTCCGACGTGATAGTGTGGGGGGGTTGCAATCCCATTTCTGGGAAGGCAGAGACAAGAGGATCCCCGGAGTTTGATGGCCAGCCAAGCTAGCTTACTTGGGAAGTTCCAGGCCAACGAGAGACCCTGTCTAAAAAATTGCAGATGGGCTAGGTGATGGTGGTCCACATCTTTAATCTCAGCACTGGGGAGGCAGAGGCAGGCAGATCTTTGAGCTTAAAGCCAGCCTGCTCTACTGAATGAGTTCCAGGACAGCCAGGATCACATGAAGAAACTCTGTCTCCAAAAACAAACAAACAAACAAACAAACAAACAAACAAACCCAAGCAGATGGTTCCTAAGGAATGACATCCAAGGTTGTCTTTTGGCTCCCACTCACATGTGCACACATGTGCACCTGCACACACATGAGCATTTACAGAGTGATAAGGGAAAATCAGAGTGGAGAAGAGAGCAAAGAACAAATGACATGGGAAGAAGACCCCAGTACTACTTGGAGGCTGTGCAGTTGGCAGGAACATAATTGCTACCTGCCATTTGCCTCACAGAGGCCTCTAACTCAAAGGATTTGCCTTTGGTCTGGAAAAAAAGGTGACTCATGTGGACTCTTCTGGAAAAGCAATACAAAACCAACCTGTGACACTATTTTAACTTTATAGCGAAGTGTCTGAAATGAGTTTACAATCCATGTAATCAACAGAAATAGCTCCAGATTGCAGGGGGACTATTTTTCTTCTACTTAGAGCTAGGACTTTTGCGGCTGTTGTTTCCCACAAGACTGGTTTTCTTTCGTGCTTGCTGTACTAATCAAAATGCATTTAGGGAGAGTCAGTAAGCCTTGGCAATGTGCTCTGGAAATACATGCAGACTCATGGCTTTAAGACTCCCTGCCTCCCGCAACAAAGGGAGGAGGAGGCTGTAAAGTTAATTTGAGAAATTCCACCGTGAAGCCGCTCAGTCTGAAACAGGAGGCCTGTGGGACTGTAATGTTTTTTTCTTCCTTTGTTTCTGGGGTTGTGCTGGTTTCTTTGGTGCTGAGGATTGAACTCAGGGTCTCAAGAGTGCTGAGCTTATGCTTTTCCAAACCCCAGGTGGTGCTTCAGCTAGGACTCTCAAAAACAGACTTGAAGGCGGTCTGGGTGGATGGGTTGGCGCTGTGGGGACCTAGAGAGATCCTTACGGAACTGATGCTAAAGCTGAATAGAGCAGTTACAACCCAGGCCTCAAGTGTGAGGATCTCCACCTTTTCTTTTTCTAGCACTTAGATTTCTAGCATGATCTCATTTGAAGTGAGGGGACCCCTAAACCTCTGGAACAGGGTGACATTGGACAGGTAGGTCTCTGAGGCCAAGGGCAACGCTGCGTGGAGCACAGTGTCGAGGCAGTAGCAGCCTACACACCCTATTTCCACTAAGATGTCACGCCAAGTAAAGTTCACAAACCTCAAACACAGGGCTTTGCGAATGTGAGCACTAGTACATGCCTAGGCTAGCCCACCGGCATCAGCATCCCGACAGGCTCGCCTACTCTCCCAGCTGGTAACCATTCCTTCGAAGGACACTATTGATTTGACATGTCTTCAGTTTCAAGTGAATGGGGACATCTAGCGTGTACTATCATTAGCCTTTTAGATTTAGTTTACTTCTGTGGTTCATGCATACAGCTGAGCAGAACAATCATAGGATCGGGTCCAGCTTTCTTATTCCTCATCCTCATAAGCAAACACCAAAATATGAGCTATTCAAGTTTCTTAAATAAAGTGGTCCGGAATTTGTGTTTAACACTTAGATTCTTTATGTAATTTCAACTCCTTTCTAGGGCTGGGCATTCTGGTGCACACCTGTAATCTCAGTACTGGGAAGGAAAGACAGGAGGATCAATAGTTCAAGGCCAGCCTGATCTACACCCAGGGTCTGTCTTAAAATAAAATAATAAAGAAATAATAAATAATCATGTGTAGACTCTCTACTTTCCCTAGTACTATGTAAATAGCTGTTACATTGCATTGCTCTGCCGAAACAGTAGAGCAAAGGTCTGTGAGATGTAACATGGGCGATTTTGTTTCTTAAATCTTTGAGTCTGGGGTGGCTGGCTCTGTGGACTCAGAGCCTGTGTGCAGGGCTGAATGCAGTTCCTTCATTCTGATGGACAGCGACAGACCACAATCTACCACTTTTTTGTTTTACTTCATTACGTATTTCTTAGCACTAAGGATTGAACCGAGGGTTTCATACCTGCTAGGCAATCACCCTACCACCCCTGTTACAGCTCCTCTGAAACACTGACTGAAGAAACTCACGGAAGAAAGGGTTTACTGCAGCTCACAGTTCAAGGGTATGGCCCATCTTGATGGGGGAGTCAAGGCAGTAGGAACTTGAAGCAGCTGGTCACATTTCAGTGACAATCTGAAAACAGAGATGAATATTCTACTCAACTCTCTTTGACCATTTACACAGTTCAGGGTCTCAGTCAGTCAGGGAATAATACCAACAATGCATGGGTCCTTCTGACAAATTCAATTAATGTGATTACAGTGACCCCTGCCCCACTGCTGTGCCCAGAGGCCCATCTCCCAGGCAATTCTAGATCCTGTCATTACACTACTCATTTCTATTATGTGGCAGAGAGGGTGCTAAGATGAATGCATGTTTAGATTTGATAGATCTGGCCAAATGGTGTTTTGAGTATTTGTGTCGATTTTTAATTTCTCTAAAATATTTGAAGTGGCACATTTAAATAATTTTTGCATGGAGTCATGCTCACTCTGTATCAGGAAGAAGATTAATTAAGGATAAAGAGCTATCAGAATTGTTTGAATCAGGTATTCTTGGGCAGCACTGAAGATATTTTTTCCTAGTAGTTTTGTGTAAATGTGGCGAAGAAGGTAAGGTGCTTTCCAAGACTTGGTCATAGGTCAGACTTCCTAGGAGCAGAACTTGGGATGGGGTACTTGATGCAGTTTATCTCTGGAGAAAACTGGAAGAAGGAAAGTGAAGAAGGGTAAGGAAAGCTGTGGACAGAGGGAAAACTCAGCCCTGACCTGATCTCATTAGGAACTCCGGACATCTAACACAGCAAACCACCTCCCTCTTCGAAGGGATCCCTGTACGCAACACAGGTATTACAGCTGGGAGGCAGGGTGGTGGGAGTTCTTTTGGGGCTAGGGTTGCTGTTACGTTTGCAGAGTTGTTCTCAAACACGAGCAATGCCCCTCTCCAAGGGACTGCAGTGGTCACTTTTCTGTTGCTGTAATAAAACACCGAGACCAAAAGCAAGAGGCAGGAATGTGTTTTAGACTGTGGTTTCAGAAGGAGTGTGCATAATGGCAGTGGGCGCGGTGTGGTGGCAGGGGCGGGAGGCCGGCTGATCACATTTTCATCCACACACAGGAAGGAGAGAGAGAGAGGGAGGCAGGGGACAGGAAATAGGCTGAGGCTGTTAGCCCTGAAAGCCTGCCCACAATAACATCTTCCCCAAGAATGGCTGCACTCCTAAAGGTTCCATAAATTCCCCAAACAGCACCAGCAACTGGGACCAAGTGTTTAATATATGAACCCCATAGGGGACTTTTCTCACTGAAGCCATCACACAGGGACTGTGTGGGATAATCTTGATTGTTGTTGAGAATCGCCATGGATGTGTCTGTGAGGTGTTTAGTAGACTATGTTAATTCAGGTGGGACCACGCATCGTTAATATGGCACTATTCAGTGGGCTGAGGTCTTGAAATGCCCACGGAGGAGAAAGTTAGCAGAGCGTCACTATTCGTCCCTCTCTGCTCCTCACTATAGACATGGTGTGCAGCTGCTGCTCTAATGTCCCTGCTGCGATGGCACTGTGGACCCAAATGAAACCTTTCTTCCTTTGATAGATTAAGTCAGGTATCTCATTGCAACATTCAGGGAAATCCTTGGATATAGAACCTCAAACCGGATGTGGGAAAACTCTGGGGCACGGGTGACTCCTTGGGACGTAGACTGGGGACAAGTCATTTACAACATCTGCAGCTAGGGACAGACCTACTGACTCTGAGTTTAATAGTGGCATCTAGGTAGGCTCTTCCACTGGGACTTTTTTTTTTTTTTCAGGAGCTGGGGACCTAACCCAGGGCCTTGCTCTTGCTAGGCAAGCACTCTATAGCTGAGCTAAATCCCCAACCCCCACTGGGATTTTCTACAGGTGCCTTTTAGAAACAGGACATTAAGCAACAACAGAAGCCCTGAAGCCTCTTGATGCTTTTCCAACATTCCTAAAGGATTCTGTCCATCTGACAGAGTGGAGCCGCTTCTTGATGTGTGTGTATCAAGCTCTATGGTCAAATAGACTGGTGTTAGCTGGAGACATTGGGGGGGGTTTTTTTTTTTTTTTTTTGTTTTTGTTTTTGTTTGTTTTTTTGTTTTGTTTTTTTTTTTCGGAGCTGGGGACCGAACCCAGGGCCTTGCGCTTCCTAGGCAAGCGCTCTACCACTGAGCTAAATCCCCAACCCCTGTTTGTTTGGGTTTTTTTTGAGATTCACTGACCTTTTACAAAATTAGAATGGAAGTAAATCACATCTGAAATATAGACTTCTACTGGTACCACTGAACAAGCTCAGGGCTCACTACTGTACCTGTAATGGGCTGAAGGATTGGGTCAACGAACAAAACATAGCTAATTGGTTTTTTTATTTTTTATTATATATTTCTTTACTTGCATTTCAAAGGTTATTCCTCTTCCCGGATCCTGTCCATAAGTCCCAATTCCCTCCTCTCCCCCATGTGTGTCAGGCTCTGAATGGGCATTCCTTGAGCCACTACTCTAAACTTTGCTTCCATATCCCCTCCTATGAATATTTTCCCCCTTTTAAGAAGGAGTGGGAGCATCTGCATTTTAGTCATCCTTCTTCTTGAGCTTCCTGCGGTCTGTAGATTGCATCTTGGGTAATTTGAGATTTTTGGCTAATATCCACTTATCAATGAGTGCATACCAAGTGTGGCTTTCTGTGATTGGGTTACCTAACTCAGGATGATATTTTCTAGTTCAATCAATTTGCCTATGAATTTCACGAAGTCATTGTTTTTGATAGCTGAGTAGTACTCCATTGTGTAGATGTACCACATTTTTTTAATCCATTCTTCTGTTGAAGGGCATCTGGGTTCTTTCCAACTTCTGGCTATTATAAATAAGGCTGTTATGAACATAGTGGAGCATGTGTCTTTGTTGTATGTTGGAGCATCTTTTGGGTATATGACCAAGAGAGGTATAGCTGGGTCCTCAGGTAGTGTAATGTCCAATTTTCTGAGGAACCTCCAGACTGATTTCCAGAGTGGTTGTACCAGTTTGCAATCCCATCAACAATGGAGGAGTATTCCTCTTTCTCCACATCCTCGCCAGCATCTACTGTCACCTGAGTTTTTTAACTTAGCCATTCTCACTGGTGTGAGGTGGATTCTCAGGGTTGTTTTGATTTGCATTTCCCTGATGACTAAGGATATTGAACATTTCTTTAGGTGCTTTTTGGCCATTCGATAATCCTCAGCTGAGAATGTTTTGTTTAGCTCTGTACCCCATTTTTTTAATAGGGTGATTTGGCTTTCTGGAGTCTAACTTCTTGAGTTCTTTGAATATTTTGGATATTAGCCCTCTATCAGATGTAGAATTGGTAAATATCTTTTCCCAATCTGTTAGTTGCCGTTTTGTCCTAATGACAGTGTCTTTTGCTTTACAAAAGCTTTGCAGTTTTATGAGATCCCATTTTTCGATTCTTGATCTTAGAGCATAAGCCATTGGTATTTTGTTCAGGAAATTTTCCCCAGTGCCCATGTGTTCGAGACTCTTCCCCACTTTTTCTTCTATTAGTTTGAGTGTATCTGGTTTGATGTGGAGGTCCTTGATCCACTTGGACTTAAGCTTTGTACATGGTGATAAGAATGGATTGATTTGCATTCTTCTACATGCTGACCTCCAGTTGAACCAGCACCATTTGTTGAAAATGCTATCTTTCTTCCACTGGATGGTTTTAGCTCCTTTGTCAAAAATCAAGTGACTATAGGTGTGTAGGTTCATTTCTGGGTCTTCAGTTCTGTTCCACTGATCGATCTGCCTTTTTCTGTACCAATACCATACAGTTTTTATGACTATTGCTCTGTAATACTGCTTGAAGTCAGGGATGGCAATTCCCCCAGAAGTTCTTTTATTGTTGAGTATAGTTTTCGATATCCTGGGGGTTTTGTTATTCCAAATGAATTTGCAAATTGCTCTTTCTATCTCTATAAAGAATTGAGTAGGAATTTTGATGGGGATTGCATTGAATCTGTAGATTGCTTTTGGCAAAATGGCCATCTTTACTGTATTAATCCTGCCTATCCATGAGTATGGAAGATCTTTCCATCTTCTGAGATCTTCCTCAATTTCTTTCTTCAGAGATTTGAAGTTCTTGTCATACAGATCTTTCACTTGCTTGGTTAAAGTCACACCAAGATATTTTATTTTATTTGAGACTATTGTGAAGGGTGTCATTTCCTTAATTTCTTTCTTAGCCTGTTTATCCTTTGAGTAGAGGAAGGCTACTGATATGTTTGAATTAATTTTATATCCCGACACTTTGCTGAAGTTGTTTATTAGGTTAAGTAGTTCTCTGGTGGAACTTTTGGGGTCACTTAAGTATACTATCATATCATCTGCAAATAGTGATATTTTGATTTCTTCCCTTCCAATTTGTATCCCTTTGACCTCCTTTCGCCGTCTGATTGCTCTGGCTAGAACTTCGAGTACTATATTGAATAAGTAGGGAGAGAGTGGGCAGCCTTGTGTAGTCCCTGATTTTAGTGAGATTGCTTCAAGTTTCTCTCCATTTCGTCTGATGTTAGCTACTGGTTTGCTGTATATGGCTTTTACTATGTTTAAATATGGGCCTTGCATTCCTGATCTTTCCAGGACTTTTATCATGAAGGGGTGTTGAATTTTGTCAAATGCTTTCTCAGCATCTAATGAAATGCCTATGTGGTTCTTATTTTTGAGTTTGTTTATATAGTGGATTACATTGATGGATTTTCGTATATTAAACCATCCCTGCATCCCTGGGATGAAGCCTGCTTGATCATGATGGATGATCATTTTGATGTGTTTTGGATTCAGTTTGCAAGAATTTTATTGAGTATTTTTGAGTCAATATTCATACGGGAAATTGGTCTGAAGTTATCTTTCTTTGTTGGATCTTTGTGTGGTTTCGGTATAAGAGTAATTGTGGCTTCATAGAAGGAATTTGGTAGTGCTCCATCTGTTTCAATTTTGTGGAATAGTTTGAACAGTATTGGTATGAAATCTTCTATGAAGGTCTGATAGAATTCTGCACTGAACCCATCTGGTCATGGGCTCTTTTTGGTTGGGAATCTTTTAATAATTGATTCTATTTCTTTAGGAGTTACGGGGTTGTTTAGATGATTTATTTGTTCCTGATTCAACTTTGGTACCTGGTATCTGTCTAGGAAATTGTCCATTTCCTCCAGATTTTCCAGTTTTGTTGAATATAGGCTTTTGTAGTAGGACCTGGTGATTTTCTTAATTTCTTCAGATTCTGTTGTTATGTCTTCCTTTTCATTTCTGATTTTCTTAATTTGGATACACTCTCTGTGACCTCTGGTTAGTCTGGCTAAGTGTTTATCTATCTTGTTGATTTTCTCAAAGGACCAGCTCCTGCTTTTGTTGATTCTTTGTCTAGTCCTTTTCGTTTCTACTTGGTTGATTTCAGCTCTGAGTTTGATTTTTTCCTGCCTTCTACTCCTCTTGGGTTTATTTATTTCTCTTTGTTCTAGAGCTTTTAGGTGTGCTGTCAAGCTGCTGACATATGCTCCCTCCTGTTTCTTTTTGCAGGCACTCAGAGCTATGAGTTTTCCTCTTAGTACTGCTTTCATTGTGTCCCATAAGTTTGGGAATGTTGTATCTTCATTTTCATTAAATTCTGAGAAGTCTTTAATTTATTTCTTCCTTGACCAAGTTGACATTGAGTAGAGCATTGTTCAACTTCCATGTATATGTGAGCCTTCTGTCATTATTGTTGTTATTCAAGACCAGTCTTAGTGCACGGTGATCTGATAGGATGCATGGGATTATTTCTATCTTACTGTATCTGTTGAGGCCTGTTTTGTGACAGATCATATGGTCAATTTTGGAGAAGATTCCATGAGGTGCTGAGAAGAAGGTATATCCTTTTGTTTTAGGATGGAATGTTCTACAAATATCTGTTAAATCCTTTGGTTCATAACTTCTGTTAGTTTCTCTACATCTCTGTTTAATTTCTGTTTCCATGATCTGTCCAGTGATGAGAGTGGGGTGTTGAAATCTCCTACTATTATAATGTGAGGTGCAATGTGTGCTTTGAGCTTTAGTAAGGTTTCTTTTATGGATGTAGGTGCCCTTGCATTTGCAGCATAGATATTTAGGTTGAGAGTTCATCTTGGTGGATTTTTCCTTTGATGAATATGAAGTGTCCTTCCTTATCTTTTTTAATGACTCTTGGTTGAAAGTCAATTTTATTCAATATTAGAATGGCAACTCCAGCTTGCTTCTTTGGGCCATTTGCTTGGAAAACTCTTTTCCAGGCATTTACTCTGAGGTAGTGTCTGTCTTTGTCTCTGAGGTGTGTTTCCTGCATGCAGCAAAATGCTGGGTTCTCTTTACGTATCCAGTCTGTTAGTCTATGTCTTTTTATTGGGGAATTGAGTCTGTTGATGTTGAAAGATATTAAGGAATAGTGATTGTTGCTTCCTGTTATTTTCGTTGTTAGAGGTAGCATTATGTTTGTTTCTTTCTCTTTTGGTTTCATTGCAAGGAAATTATATTCTTGCTTTGTGTATGGTGTAGTTTCTCTCCTTGTGTTGGAGTTTTCCATTTGTTATCCTTTGTAGGACTGGATTTGTAGAAAGATATTGCATAAATATGGTTTTGTCATGGAATATCTTGGTTTCTCCATCTATGTTGAGAGTTTTACTGGATACAGTAACTTTGGCTGGCATTTGTGTTCTCTTAGGGTCTGTATGACATCTGTCCAGGATCTTCTGGCTTTCATAGCCTCTGGTGAGAAGTCTGGTGTAATTCTTATAGGTTTGCCTTTATATGTCACTTGACATTTTTCCCTTACTGCTTTTAATATTCTTTCTTTGTTTTGTGCATTTTCTGTTTTAACTATTATGTGACAGGAGGAATTTCTCTTCTGGTCCAATCTATTTGGAGTTCTGTAGGTTTCTTCTATGTTTATCTGCATTTCTTTCTTTAGGTTAGGGAAGTTTTCTTCTATAATTTTGTTGAATATATTTACTGGCCCCTTAAGTTGCGAGTCTTCACTTTCTTCTATATCTATTATCCTTAGGTTTGATCTTCTCGTTGTGTCCTGGATTTCCTGTATGTTTTGGGCTAGGAACTTTTTCCCGTTTTACATTATCTTTGACAGTTGTGTTGATGTTTTCTATGGTATCTTCTGCCCCTGAGATTCTCTCTTCTATCTCTTGTATTCTGTTGGTGATGTTTGTATCTATGGCTCCTTGTGCCTTCCTTTGGTTTTCTATTTCCAGGGTTGTCTCCCTTTGTGCTTTCTTTATTGTTTCTATTTCCATTTTCTATTCATTCACCTGTTTGGTTGTGTTTTCCTGTAATTCTTTCAGTGACTTTTGTGTTTCCTCTCTAAGGGCTTCTACTTGTTTACTTGTGTTTCCCTGCATTTCTCTAAAGGAGCTCTTTATGTCTTTCTTAAAGTCCTCCATCATTATCAAAAAATGTGATTTCAAATCTAAATCTTGCTTTTCTGGTGTGTTTGGATATCCAGTATTTTCTTTGGTGGGAGAACTGAGCTCTGATCATGCCATGTAGTCTTGGTTTCTGTTGCTTAGGTTCCTGTGCTTGCCTCTAGCCATTGGGTTGTCTCTGGTGTTTGCTTGTCTTGCTGTTTCTGGGAGTGACTTGACCCTGCTGTAGGCCTCTGTGTCAGCTCCTGTAGAACTGTTTTCCTGTTTTCTTTCAGCATTTCCTGAGAACAGGTGTTCTGATTTCAGGTGTGTCAGCACTCCTGGAAACTGTCTTCCAGCTCTAGGCGTAGGCAGGAATCAAAGGGTCCTGCCCCGATTGCTTGTGTAGGTCCTTGCAGCCAGTGGGCACAGTTGGCACTGTGTGATTCCCTCTTGAGTCTGGATTGTGGGCAGAGGGTATTCTCCTCTGACTTCTCAGGAGTATCCACACTTCTGAGGTTCCAGCTCTCTTCCCCATGCAATTTGGGTGCAGGAAGCTCTTTGGTAAGATCATTCTTGTCCTGGGCACAGACCTGTGCATACTGGTGGCTGACTGTTCCTATATCCCTCTGTCCAGAGGCACTGTGCAGTTTCCCCCTTGGACCAGGGATGTGGGCTGAGGTGTGCAGAGGTGGCAGTCTGTTCTGCAGCCTCGGGATGTCTGCCCGCTAATTGTTTTTTTTTATTGGATAATTTTTATTTACATTTCAAATGTTATCCCCTTTCCCAGTTTCCCATCCAAAAATTCCCTACCCCATCTCCCCTCTCCCTTCTTGTATATGGTATTCCCCCACCCAACCACCCTGACGTTCCCCTACACTGGGGCATCCAGCCTTGGCAGGACCAAGGGCTTCTTCTATCATTGATGCCCAACAAGGCTATCCTTTGCTGCAGTTCGAGCCATGGGTTGGCCCACGTGTACTCTTTGGGTGGTGGTTTAATCCCTGAGAGGTCTCGTTGGTTGGTATTATTGTTCTTTTGGGGTTGCAAGCCCCTTCAGTTTCTTCAGTTCTTTCTCTAACTCCTCCAGTGGGGACCCTGTTCTCAGTTCAGTGGTTGGCTCCTAGCATTTGCGTCCGTATTTGTCATCCTCTGGCACAGCCTCTCAGGAGACAACTATATCAGGCTACTCTCAGCATGCACTTCTTGGCATCAGCAATATTGTCTGCATTTGGTGGCTCTTTGTATATGGGCTGGATCTCCAGGTGGGGCAGGCTCTGAATGGCTATTCCTTCAGTCTGTGCTCCAAATTTGACTCTCTATCTCCTCTTATATTTTTGTTCCCCCCTTTTAGGAAGGACTGAGGCCTCCACACTTTGGTGTTCCTTATTTTGAGCTTCATGTGGTCTGTGGATTGTATCTTGGGTAATCCGAGTTTTTGGGCTAATATCTGCTTATCAGTGAGTACATACCACGTGTGTGAATATGTGTGTTTTGTGATTGGGTTACCTCACTCACAGGATGATATTTTCTAGTTCTATCCATTTGCCTATGAATTTCATGAAGTCATTGATTTTAATAGCTGAGTAGTACTCCATTGTATAGATGCACTCCATTTTCTGTATCCATTCCTCTGTTGAAGGACATCTGGGATCTTTCCAACTTCTGGCTACTATAAATAATGCTGCTATGAACATAGTAGAGCATGTGCCCTTATTATATGTTGGAGCATCTTTTGAGTATATATCCAGGATGGCACAGCTGGGTCCTCAGGTAGTGTAATGTCCAATTTTCTGAGGAACCTCCAGACTGATTTCCAGAATGGTTGTACCAGTCTGCAATCTCACCAACAATGGAGGAGTGTTCCTCTTTCTCCACATCCTCACCAGCATTTGCTGTCACCTGAGTTTTTGATCTTAGCCATTCTCACTGGTGGAATCTCAGGGATGTTTTCATTTGCATTTCCTTGATGACTAAGAATGTTGAACATTTCTTTAGGTTCTTCTCAGCCATTTGATATTCCTCAGCTGAGAATTCTTTGTTTAGCTCTATACCCCATTTTTAATGGGGTTATTTTATTCTCTGGCTTTTAACTTCTTGAGTTCTTTGTGAATATTGGATATTAACACTCTATTGGATGTAGGATTGGTAAAGATCTTTTCCCAATTTGTTCGTTGCCATTTTGTCCTAATGACAGTGTCCTTTGCTTTACAAAAGCTTTGCAGTTTTTTGAGGTCCCACTTTTCGATTCTTGATCTTAGAGCATAAGCCATTGGTGTTTTGTTCAGGAAGTTTTCCCCAGTGCCCATGTGTTCGAGACTCTTCCCCACTTTTTCTTCTATTAGTTTGAGTGTATCTGGTTTGATGTGCAGGTACTTGATCCATTTGGACTTCAGCTTTTTACATGGTGATAAGAATGGATCGATCTGCATTCTTCTACATGCTGACCTCCAGTTGAACCAGCACCAATTGTTGAAAATGCAATCTTCTTTTCACTGTATGGTTTTAGTTCCTTTGTCAAAGATCAAATGACCATAGGTGTGTGGGTTCATTTCTGGGTCTTTAATTCTATTCCATTGATCTACCTGTCTCTGGACCAATACCATACAGTTTTTATCACTATTACTGTGTAATACAACTTGAGGTCAGGGATGGTAATTCCCCGCCCCCCCAGAAGTTCTTTTATTGTTGAGGATAGTTTTTGCTATCCTCGGTTTTTTCTTATTCCAGATGGATTTGCAAATTGCTCTTTCTAATTCTATGAAGAATTGGGTTGGAATTTTGATGGGATTGCATTGAATCTGTAGATTACTTTTGGCAAGATGGCCATTTTTATAATATTAATCTGGCCAATCCATGAGCATGGGAGATCTTTCCATCTTCTGAGATCTTCAATTTCTTTCTTTAGACACTTGCAGTTCTCATACAAATGTTTCACTTGCTTTGTTAGAATCACACCAGTGCATTTTATGTTATTTGTGACTATTGTGAAGGGTGTCATTTCCCTGATTTCTTTTTCAGCCTGTTTATCCTTTGAGTAGAGGAAGGCTACTGATTTGTTTGAATTAATTTTATATCCAGCCACTTTGCAGAAGTTGTTTATCAGTTTTAGTAGTTCTCTAGTGGAAATTTTGGGGTCACTTAAGTATACTATCATATCATCTGCAAATAATATTTTCATGTCTTCCTTTTCAATTTGTATCCCTTTGACCTTCTTTTGTTGTCTGATTGCTCTGGCTAGGGCTTCGAGCACTATATTTAATAAGTAGGGAGAGAGTGGGAAGCCTTGTCTAGTCCCCAATTTTAGTGGGATTACTTCAAGTTTCTCTCCATTTAATTTGATATTGGCTACTGGTTTGCTCTATATTGCTTTTATCATGTTTAGGTATGGGCCTTGAATTCCTGATCTTTCCAAGACTTTTAATATGAAGGGATGTTAATATTGCCAATGTTTCTCAGCATCTAATGAGATTATCATGTGCTTTTTTTCTTTGAGTTTGATCATATAGTGGATTATGTTGATGGATTTCCATATATTGAACCATCCCTGCATTCCTAGGATGAAGCCTACTTGATCATGATGATCATTTTGATGTGTTCTTGGATTCAGTTTGCAAGAATTTTATTGAATTTTTGTGTCGATATTCATAAGGGAAATTCGTCTGAAGTTATCTTTGTTGGGTCTTTGTGTGGTTTCGGTATAAGAGTAATTGTGGCTTCATAGAATGAATTTGGCAATGCTCTGTCTATTTCTATTTTATGGAATAGTTTGTTCAGTATTGGTATGAGGTCTTCTATGAAGGTCTGATAGAATTCTGCACTGAACCCATCTAGTCCTGGGCTCTTTTTGGTTGGGAGACTTTTAATAACTGCTTCTATTTCGTTAGGAGTTATGGGGCTCTTTAGATTGTTCATCTGATCCTGATTTATCTTTGGTACCTGGTATCTGTCTAGAAACTTGTCCATTTCCTTCGGATTTTCCAGTTTTGTTGAATATAGGCTTTTCTAGTAGGAGCTGATGATTTTTTTAATTTCTTCAGATTCTGTTGTTATGCCTTCCTTTTCATTTCTGATTTTGTTAACTTGGATACACTCTCTGTGCCCTCTGGTTCGTCTGGCTAAGGGTTTATCTATCTTGTTGATTTTCTCAAAGAACCAGCCTTTGGTTCTGTTGATTCTTTGTATCATTCTTTTTGTTTCTACTTGGTTGATTTCAGCCCTGAGTTTGATTATTTACTGCTTGTACTCCCCTTGGGTGTTTTTTGTTCTAGAGTTTTTATGTGTGCTGTCATGCTGCTAGTGCATGCTCTCTCCTGTTTCTTTTTGGACGCACTCAGAGGTATGAGTTTTCCTCTTAGTTGCTTTCATTGTGTCCCATAGGTTTGGGTATATTGTGCCTTCATTTTCCTTAAATTCTAAAAAGTCTTTAATTTCTTTATTTCTTCCTTGACCAAGTTATCATTGAGTAGAGCATTGTTCAACTTCCATGTACATGTGGGCGTTCTGTCATTATTGTTGCTGAAGACCAAGCCTTCATCTGTGGTGATCTGATAGGATGCATAGGATTATTTCAATCGTCTTGAATCTACAGGGTTGTCTCCCGTTGTGATTTCTTTATTGTTTGTATTTCCATTTTTAGATCCTGGATGGTTTTGTTCAATTCCTTCACCTATTTGGTTGTGTTTTCCTGTAATTATTTAAGGGATTTTTGTGTTTCTTCTTTAAGGGCTTCTACTTGCTTACCTGTGTTGTCCTGTATTTCTTTAAGGGAGTTATTTATGTCCTTCTTAAAGTACTCTATCGTCATCATGAGATGTGATTTTTAAATCTAAATCTTGCCTTTCCAGTGTGTTGGGATATCCAGTATTTTCTTTGGTGGGAGAACTGGGTTTTGATGATGCCAAATAGTCTTGATTTTTGTTGCTCAGGTTCTTGCACTTGCCTCTCCCCATCTGCTTCTCTCTGGTGTTAGCTAGTCTTGCTGTCTCAGACAGGCTTGACCCTCCTGTAATCCTGTGTGTCAGCACTCCTGGAGACCAGCTTTCTCCCAGTGGGATCTCAGTACAGAGATCTGTGGGACCAGGTCAGGTTTGGGTGGAGGCAGAAACTGGAAGGGTCCTGTCCCACACTGCTCCTGGGTTCCTGTGTCCAGAGGGCTCTAGGCAGGTTCCTATTGAGCCAGGGATGTGAACAGAAGTAGTGGTCTCCCCTGAACTCTCAGGATTGCCCTCACTTCTGCGAGATTTGGACACAGAGAGCTGTGGGACCGGGTCAACTCTGGTTACAGGCAGAAACCGTAAGCAACATAGCTAATCTTAAATCAAAATGTGCTTTAAAACCTTTTGGAGACATTGCCAGTGCCACACTCATGGTGTTTGTTAGTTACTGTTCCATTGCTGTGAAGAGACACCATGCCCAAGGCACCGTATAAATAAAACCACGTAATTGTGGGTTTTACTTAAGTTTCAGGCTAGTCCATGACTATCATGATAAGGAGTAGGGCAGCAGGAAGGCTTACATCTTAGCTACTGAGAGGAGGAGGAGGAAGAGGAAATGAAACTGGACTTTTAGGGACCTCAAAATGATATGGCTTCTCTAACATGCCATACCCTCTAATCCTTCCTAGACAGTTCCCCCAACTGGTGCCTGGAACATTTAAGCATATGAGCCTATTGGGTGGGGGCATTCTCATTCAAACCACCATAGCGCTCTTTGTCACTGTTCTTAAGCACCTTTAACATTTATTTGTTCGTTACCTGTTTCTTTACCCAAAATTTACTTAATCAAGACTGGGTGTAGTTCCACTGTTTTAGAGGCTGAGGCAGGAGAGTCACTGTGAATTTGAGAACAATTGGAGCTACAGAGTGAGCCTGGTCTCAAACAAAACCAGAAATGGCACCCCAAGGACAAGGATAATTCAATTGGTACTTTAACTATTTTCCTCTCAATCTAGTTTTATAATCTATGCTTGAGATTCTAGCATTTCATTTTTGTCTTCTTCAAAATGAACCATTACCTTATCCAGTTCTTCTTTTTTCAGTACCAGTATTAATGCGAATAACTAGGAAGGGCACAGTTATGTATAAATAAATATATTACTAGCCAAACCATAATAAAACGGAGATATTGTGATGCTATAAGTGGAAAAAGAGAAGTATAGAGTAGGGACCATTTTTGGTTTTAAAAATCTTTCTGTACTTCTCTGAATAGAGTAAAAATGTTAATGGTTTCTATCAAAAAATTAACAGGGCCTTCTGTGTGTGGTGCCTTACCCTTGTAATCCCAGAACTCAAAAATGAGGCAGGAGGATCACTGTGGGTTTGTAGTCAGCCTAGGCTACACAGTGAGTTTAAGGGTAGCCTGGCCTATAGCTTGAGATGTTGTCTTTAAGAAAAAATAATAAAAATTTTAAATAATAAATAAAATGAAACAGTAACAGTGGCCAAGCTTGAACATTCTATGTAGAAGACTACTCCCAAGTTCCCCAGGGAATGGACTAGAGGTATAAACTGCCCTGTCTTTATTTTTTCCCCCCTGCAGCACTTTTATTTTTCTTTACACAACTGTTGCTAGGGCCTAATGTTCTCATTGAAACAGTAGAAAACCAGCATTTGTCATTTCTTAAAGAATTGAGTATCAAGAAAACCTTACATAAATTAAAAGGATGAATACATTTACAACGTTCCCAGGTCAAGGCAAGTAACAACCCATGGCCATCAGGAGGGAAAAAAACAGAATGGAAACTGGGTCTTAAGGCTCAGACTTTCCCACCCTGTTAGATGTCAAGAAGGAAGTGGTAACTGGCTCAGGAACCCTTGACAGCCTTGGGAAATCCTGGAAGTCTGTTGTCTGTTAATACCCTGCACAGATCACTATGTGGTGCTCACAGAGATCCCCTAGGCTGGGGATTTCTCTTCCACAGTGTGCTATCCCCAGCAGTCCCACCAGGTGACTGATCCCCATGAACTGTAGACTAAATCAGGATATGCACAGGATATTAAACATATACCAAGGAAACAGCTTGAATACAAGGTCAAAAATCAGCAACAAGTTCTATGATCCAGTGCTGATATTAGATACAAGCTCCAAGGACAAATTTCTTTTCAAAGGCTTATTCCAGTTTCATGAGGCTAGCATGAGGTACGTGCATTTGCTAGGGTAATCCGATATTTCAGAATCAGCTCACACAGCAGATGCCTGGCACCTGCTCAGTCCATCTAGAAGCATTTGCAGTGGACGATGGAGGGGCCCTACTCGTCATATTCCTGCTTGCTGATCCACATCTGCTGGAAGGTGGACAGTGAGGCCAGGATGGAGCTGCCAATACAGACTGAGTACTTGCGATCAGGGTGAGCAATGATCTTAATCTTCATTGTGCTGGTGCTAGGGGCTGTGATCTTCTGCATCTGGTCAGCAATGCCTAGATACATGGTGGTACCACCAGGCAGCTCTGCATTGGCATCTTTACGGATGTCCACATCACACTTCACAATGGAGTTGAAGGTGGTCTCATGGATGCCACAGGACCCCACGCCCGGGAAGGAAGGCTGGAAGAGAGCCTCCGGACACCGGAACTGCTCATTGCCGATGGTGATCACCTGCTTATCAGGCAGCTCATTCGTAACTCTTCTCCAAGGAGGAAGATGATGCAGCAGTAGCCGTTTCTTGCTCAAAATCCAGGGCAACATAGCACAGCTTCTCCTTTGTATCACGAACAATTTCCCTCTCAGAAGTGGTGGTAAAGTTGTAGCCCCGGTCAGTCAGTATCTTCATGAATTAGTCTGTCAAGTCCGGGCCAGCCATGTTCAGAAGCAAGATGGTGTGGGGAAGAGCGCAGCCCTCTTTGACGGGCACTGTGTGTGTGTGTGACCACTGTCACCAGAGTCCATGACAATGCCAGTGGTTTGCCCAGGTGCATATACAAGGACAGCACCACCTGAATGGTCACGTACATGGCTGGGGTATTGAATGTTTCAAATATTATCTGCATCATCTTCTTTCTGTTAGCTTTAGGGTTCAGGGTGGGAGGGAGGGCTCGGTCAGAAGCACTGGGTGTTCCTCAGGGGCCACATACAGCTCATTGGAGGTGTGGTGCTAGATCCCAGTTGGTGACAATGCCGTGCTAGATAGGATACTTCAGCGTCCGGATACCCCTCTTGCTCCGGGCCTCATCATCCGTGTAGGAGACTTTCTGGCCCATGCCCCCCATGATGCCCTGGTGTCAGGGCAGGGAGTGGCAGGGGGTGGAACCCGACGATGGAAGGAAACACAGACCTGCGGGCGTCGTCGCCAGCAAAGCCATCTTTGCACATGCCCGAGCCATTGCGGTGATTTCTTCTTCCAGTGCAATCGGCGAAGGACCCGGGCGACTGAGCAGTGGAAAGAAGCGCAGCGCAGTGAAAGCCGGCGGAGTGTGAGCGCCTTATCTGCTTTAAACTCAAAAAAGCATGTTCTTTGAGTTAGCATTGTTTTAATCGCCTAGGTGATCGCCATCTTCTGGAGACAAGAGGTATTTCACCACTAAGAGACCTTGCAGTACAATCAGAATTGTTTATTTTGGAGTGGTTTTTTGGAACACTCAGCCCTAAGTGAGATCTCTTTATCAAATTCCTCCCCTCGGAGCTCAGGGAACCTGTGAAAGAGGAGACAGAAAGAGTGTAAGAGCCGAAGGGGAAGGAAGACATCAAGAAAAAAAGGCCCTCTAAATCAACATGAGCAAAGTTCATACGAGCTCACAGAGACTGAGCAGTAAGTCCCACGGCCTCTGTGAGTCGGTACCAGGTCCTCTGCAACACATCATGGCTTCTAGTTTAGTGTGTTTATGGGATTCCTGAGTGTGAGGACAAGTGGGTCTCAGATTATTGTGCCTTCTCTTGGGTTGACTTCCTCCTGTTGATTTGTCTTTTCCAACTCCAGTGTGATAGTTTCTGCTCTTTCTTATTATATTTCACTTTGTTATCTTTTTTATTGTCTCTTAGAAGTCTGTTCTTTTCCAATGAGAGACAGACAAAGTGTAGATCCTGATAGCAGGGTAAGCAGGGAGGAACTGCAAAGAGTAGGAGGAAGGGAAAGCAGCTGTAATCAGGATAGATTATGTGACAAAACAATCTATTAAAAAGATTTAAAAAATGACATTTTGGGGGAGAAAAACCTTGTCTTTTAAATTGAATGTTTCAATTTGAAACTCATGGGTCATAATCATATCTTTTAGACTAGAAGAGGGAACGATTTAATGTAAAAAAGAGGTGACAGCCTATATACTTGTCCTCAGTAAGGAAAAATTATGAAGTGAGTCTAAACACAAATTGCTAGGATACATGGAAAACTGTAGAAATACAAAAGAGCCTGCAAAGGCAGGTGGAAGAATTGGCTTTGGAGAAAAAAAGAAGAAGGAGGAGGAGGAGGAGGAGGAGGAGGAGGAGGAGGAGGAGGAGGAGGAGGAGGAGGAGGAGGAGGAGGAGGAGGAGGAGGAGGAGGAGGAGGAGGAGGAGGAGGCAGGAGGAGGAGGAGGAGGAAGGAGGAGGAGGAGGAGGAGGAAGGAGGAGGAGGAGGAGGAGGAGGAGAAGGAGAAGAAAGAACCAAAGCTGTACATTAGCTAAAAGAGAACTTTACATTTTTAAAAGGAGAATGGATGTTTATGTAACTTAGCACTAAATGTAAACACAAAAAATAAGTGAACTGGTAGTTGGAGAGATGGCTCAACAATTAAGAGCAACTGCTTGCTCTTGCAGAGGACCTGGGTTCAATTCCTGGCACCCACATGGTGACTCACAACTGTCTCTAACTCCAGCTCCAGGGGATCTGATGCCTTCTTTTGGCTTGCACAGGTAGCAGACACACAGGTGGTGCAACACTCACATAAAACACCTATACACATAAAACACAATTAAAATTAAAAAATAAAGCAAACTATTTACAAAGAGAAAAAAGGAACCCAAATCCTCCCTTTCCCCACTTGACAAACCCCAGTATATAAGCACTTCTGAGATGGAGCAGATATTGTACGAATCCATACTAAAGAATAGCAGTGCTGAATGATATAACCTGTGCTCTCTCTCTCTCTCTCTCTCTCTCTCTCTCTCTCTCTCTCTCTGTGTGTGTGTGTGTGTGTGTGTGTGTGTGTGTGTTTTGCCATGTAAGTATCCAGGAAAGTACAACTCAAATTGTCAAATGTTTTAAGTTAGAATTTGATTGTGGATAGCATAGCTTGTTTCATTTAATTTCCTGTCATTAATAATTTAAAATATTAATGCTTGTGACCTACAGGAATGAGGTCCCATGGTAGACATAAAGATTCTTTCTAGGGAAGTGAGTTTGGAGTAATTGGCCAGAGGCTATCTCAGGGGAATTTTTAAGGGCTTTACTAATCCCAGATTGGCATCAATTCACTGTAAGAATTGACTATTACTGTTAAAGAGTCAGACAGTTTAAGAAGGCATGCCTGGCCTTTGAGAATGAACTCAAGATGTAGGAGGTAATGTTAGTTATAGCTCTTTAGTGATTTGGAGCCTGGACCTAGAAATGAGGCTAACCTTGAGCCCTCTGAGACACTGACAAATTGTGTGACCCTGTGCAAGTGAACAGAATATAAACGGCTTCTTCACAGAGCTTCCAGAAAGGAGGAGGAGGAATCAGAAGGAGCTTACTGTATTCTGCTACATAGCTGGGAAACCTTCTGATGCTAACATTCCCCTTTTCTGAGTCCCCATTAAATGTCAAGATTGTTTCCCTAGAATCATAAAAAGCCAGATGTCAAGAAGGCCTTTGTGGCTATCTGGGGATCTTAACTGCCCTTCCTACCAGGACTTACTATTTGTTTTTGTCTTATTGGTGTTGTCTTGAGCTACAGCTCCAGTGTGTAACCCAGAGAGCTGGTTAGTTTTTTACTAACTTGGTACAAACTGAGGTCATATGAGAAGAAGGACCTCGGTTGAGAAAATGTCTTTATCAATTTGTACTGCAGGCAAATCTATGGGGACATTTTCTCGATTACTGATTGAGAAGGGAAGGCCCAACATGCTTGAATGGTGCTCCCCTGGGCAGGGAAGTGGTCCTAGTTTGTATAAAAGAGTAAGGGGATCCAGCAAGAAAGATGCACTCCTCTATGCTCCCTGTTTTAATGCCTGTCTCAATCTCCTACCTTGGAGGATGCATTGTGACCTGGAAATGTAAGGCACATGAACCATTTCCTTCCCTTGTAGCTTTCCGTCATGGTCTTTACCACAATAGAAGGCAAGCTAGGCTACCTAGTGTCACCTGGAACTCATTCTATAGGTGAGGCTAGTCAAAATCTTGCACAGTCCTCCTGCCTCTGCCTCCTATGCATGCTGAGCCCAGCTACGTTATTGACATTGACAAACAGGGAATTCATATTTATCTTAGTTAGGGTTACTTACTATTGCTGTGACGAAACCACTGCCAAAGCCACTTGTGGAGGAAAGGGTTTATTTGGCTTATACTTCCATATCACTGTTCATCATGGAAGGAAGTCAGGACAGAAACTCAGACAAGGCAGGAACCTGGAGGCAGAAGCTGATGCAGAGGCCACGGAGGTGCAGCTTACTGGCTTGCTCCCTATAGAGCTTGTTCAGCCTGTTCTCTCATAGAATCCAGGAGCATCAGTCCAGAGATGGTACCACCTACAAAAGACTAAGAACTTCCCCACCAATCACTAAGTAAGAAAGTGCCCCACAGGCTTGCCTACACCTCATCTTTCATAGAGGTTTTCTCCTCCTCTCAAATGACTTTAGGTCAAGCTGCCGTAAGCTAGACAGTACAACACTAGATTTGAACTATGGTAGTTCCTGTAAAAGAAATGAAGGGAAGGAAGTCCAAGAGAATGTAAGAGGAAGAGGGGAAACCAGTGGAAAAGGCATTGGGAGAGTGAGGATAACAGAGGAACTAGAAAGAATGTGAAGAAAAAAAGAGACAAAAGACAGTTTCTGACGAGTGTATGAAAACAGAGAAATGTGAAACAAAACCAAAAGGAAGCACACTTCTCCAGAGTGGGTGCTGACTAGGCATCTGGATTCTCATCCTGTTTAACCTCTCAGCCTACTTTTCCTCGGAGTTTGCAGAGTGGGTTTGATTAGAGGATGAATTCCCCGTTAATGAGTAAACTATTCAAAGAGGGAACTAAGAAGGGGAGAGGAAACTGAGAGGGGGTAGGAGAGGGCACCAGCGAGGCAGTTTTTGGCATAACAGTTGAGAACTGAAGGAATCTCCCTAGGGATGACGCTGTTGCTACTGCAGAACCTGCTCCTACTTGCTGAGTGCTACTTGAAGGGTACAGCGCTCCTCGTGGATTGCTCCATGCTATCCTTACAGCATCTGAGGAATATTATCTGACTAATATTATCCTCCTTTTATAATAGCGGTGTCTGAAGTATAGAGAAGTTTTGTAGCTTAAGGTCGTGCAACTGGGGAAACACCCGCTTAGAAATTCAAAGACACTTTGTAGACTTAAAAAAAAACAAGGTAGTTAATAATTTCTAAGTCTCTCCAGAGACGTTAGTGAGTCTAAAGCGAATTCATGTTCCCGTCAGTTCGCAAATTTCCCGGCTAGAGTTCCAGTTCTTCGAACGTTTTCCGTCAATTGAAGTTTAGTAACAAGCCAGGCTGCAGGGCATCTTTCCTCAATCTGTTTAAAAACTCCGCCTAGCCAACGAAAGCGTCCCGTCTCCAAGGAGACTGGCGCAGGGCGGGACTTCCGGCTCCATACGCACTTACTTCCGTCTCCGTCCGGAAGCGCTGTGGCAGACGGCTTGGGTCTGTCGCGTGGGTACTTGTCGCGTGTCTAGCCGGTGGTGGCTTCAGGCGCGCGCAACGATGCTAACTCCTGCGTTCGAACTGACTCAGGACCGCGACTTCCTTACCGTCGCCATCCGCGTGCCCCACGCGCGCGCCTCCGAGTTCGACGTGTACTTCGAGGGGGTGGACTTCAAGTTCTACGCCAAGCCGTACTTTCTGAGGCGAGTTCCCGCCGCCTGCGCGCCGCTTTCAGTCAGGAGCCCACGCTTGCGATTAAATCCGCGCCTCGCGGACACACTCGCGGGTCTTTTCGCTGCTGCCTTGGCGGCGGCTTCTTCCAGATTCGCAGTCTACCTGCCGCAGAACCACCTCTTGCGGCGTCTGTAGATCCCTCTGCGGAGCACGGGGCCACCCATCCAGCGTCAGTCCTGTCACTCGTTTTCAATCCATCCTGACTTGTGCTTTTCTTTCACTGCACTCCCGCGCCTCCCACCTTGCGTGGTGACTTCCCCGCGTGGGTCGGTCCTTTGATTCTTGCCCGCATGCCATCTGCTTCCTGTAGTTCTCAGATCCCGTTGGCATTAGATTAGACAATTTCTTTCTTCCTGGCTGCCGGGAGAGGCGAGCAGTACTTAGCATTTGCCCATCTTGGTTTTTCTTCTATTGAACCAAAACAGTAGTGGCAGCTGACACTCCCCACATTCAGTGTGGTAGGCAGACAACTTCTTAAATGCACTATGTCATTTTAAATTTGATAGCCCTACTTTGAGTTAAGCAGAACTGTCAACCCCCTGTACAGTGGATGCTCTGAGAGTCTTCTTCCTAAACTTTCGTCAGTTGCCCTCTGCTTTTCAACTAAGTCAAGCTGCAGTCAAGCGGGTTTCTGCACTGCTCGTGTGGGAGACATATTAATTCCATGCCGACTTGAAAAAATACTTCCTACCTATGAGGGAGAGATAACTTCCAGGACTCCTCCGTGGATATCTGAAATCATGGATAGTAATGAACCCTATATACACCATTTTCTCTTTACCTATAAAACTAAGATGAAGTTTAACTTACAGATTAAGTTAAAAGAGTTAAGCAGAACAAACACATGCATTTACTAACTTTTTTTGTGAGGTTCCCCCCACCCCCCACCCCACCCCTATTTTATTGGTAACTAAAGTATTCAAATGGGAAGATGGGTCATCTTTGATTTTTCTTATTTGAAGACTGAATCTAGGTTATTTGGCCTGTAATATGTGAAAGACGTACTGAACAATTGCCATTTGAATGGTGGGTAGGTTTTGATGACTGAAACCGTGCTGTGATGGATGATCACCTTCCTTGTGTTAAATCTGCAGGTTAACACTTCCTGGAAGGATTGTAGAAAATGGATCTGAGCAGGGATCCTATGATGCAGATAAAGGTATGGTTTGCGATTTTAGATTTTGTGTTGTGTGTGTGTGTGTGTGTGTGTGTGTGTGTGTGTGTGTGTTCATGTGTACATGCACGTACGCACATACATGCATGTGCATGTGCCGGTGCTGCTAAAATTCCTTCCCTAGAAGGGATGTTCTCCTAAGATCCCACTGAAAAACTTAATGTGATTCCACCAAAGTTCCCTGGGGGAACCTTAGAGTTTCTAAAATTAGAGTAGTGGTTAGAGGTTTTGGGCACAGTGGATGATCTAGCTGCATGGCTTCCCCAGGGCTGCATAGATTGAATTCCCTTCAGCCTATGTTCTAGCTCCTCCCCCATGACCACAGCAGTTGGGGCAGAATTGTATCATACACTAGTTGGGGATGGTGGTGACTGAGTAATCAGATGAGGTCCCATGACACTCTCTCTCCATGAGGGAAGGTGGCTCAGCTGTGATGGCCTTTTGTGAACAGGCTTGCAGAGCTGAAGATGGTGGCAGTTTGACTCCAAGGATGGCAGTGTACAACTGCATATGTGGTATAGGTGTGTTGAGGGGAGTTGTATGTATATATGTATGCATGTGGGGGACCACCTCTGATGTCATCAGAGGAGTGTGTTAGAGACACGGTTTCTTGGCTGTGTAGTAAGCCCCGGGAATAAATGCCCTTGTCTCAGTCTCCCCAGCTGGAGGGTTACACACATGCACCACTGCATCTTATGTTTTCGTTTGGGTGCTGGGAATCAAACTCAGGTCCTCCCGCTTGTAAGACAAGCGCTTTACTGACTGAGCCATAGGCCCACCCAGTCTTGGATAGGATTGGTGGATTTCTTATGCTATAGTACCCACATGGTAGTCGTCTCTAAAGATACCATGGGGACTTTCAGATGTCCAGCAATTGCTATATGCTGCAGAACTCTTTCTTTACTGTTTACTGCTTGTTAGCTCTGGATTTTTGACAGGTAGCTGTTTTCTCAGTC
Organism: Rattus rattus; assembly: GCF_011064425.1. Taxonomy (NCBI): domain Eukaryota; kingdom Metazoa; phylum Chordata; class Mammalia; order Rodentia; family Muridae; genus Rattus; species Rattus rattus. Next base: position 46,351,745 of record NC_046159.1, read on the forward strand.
TTTTAAAGTATTTTGCAATAATCTTTAAAGTAAATTTGAATCAAAAGTTCTAGTTTAATTTTCTGGGCTTGTTTCTATATTTAGCACATGTTTAAAGTAAACATCAACTTGAAATGACTGATTTTAAAATGGACGGACGGTTTATAAGCATTTGAATGAAAAGTTTCTTATACAGTTTTCAAATTTAAATTTTAATAACAGGTAGATGAGAAATTATGAGTGGAAAATTTTTAAAGATTAGTTGGATCTTCTTTTCATGATTGACAAGCCCCCCATTTTAAGCTAGCCACAGAACCCATGAATTTTACTCTTATAGGAGCTACTGTCTTTTCTTTTGTATTGAGTTTGGAATAAGAGCAGCTGTGGGGGCCAGCAAGGTAGCTTAGTGGGTAAAGGCGCTTGTCTAGCAAACCTGGTAACCTGAATTTGGTTTCCAGAACCCATGCAAAGGTGAAGGAGAAAACTGACTGGGCAGAGCTGTGCTCAGACTGCCACACATGAATTACAGCACAGCCTGTCCCACCCCCCAACCCCACGCATGCAGAGTAGTATTTTTTAATTCATTCAGTAACTATTGAGCACTAGGGTAAGGAGTGGGGTACAAAGAGACTAAAGAAACCTGATTAAATTCTCACTCCTGATGCTGTGATAATGAAGTATAAGGGAGCTGCTGTCCTAGCTGTGGATGTGACAATGGAATTATTGAGCTCTATGACTGGAAAGGTAGCTCAGTTGTTAAGGGCATATACTGCTTTTACAGAGGACCAAAGTTTTTGGTTTGCAGTACACAGAGACTTAAAGTTTTAAGTCCAGCTCTAGAGAATCTGACTCCCTCTTGTGGCTTCCACAGGCATTGTACTCATGTGCACTTCGTTTATAAAATAAACCTTAAAAAGCAAAACAAAACTGTTAAGTCCTGAGAGTTAAGGTGTTGAATATATGGGGACGTCTGGGTCAGGTTATATTTGATGTATTGGATTGCATGTTGGTGCAATGGGAGAGTTAAATGTTTAACACAGTAGGCTGCAAGTGGGAATACACACTTGTAATCCTGGTGCCCAGGAACCTGAGGTAGGAGCATAGTTTCATGTGGGTTTGAGGCTAGCCAGGGCTACATTGCAAAGCTGTCTCTAAAAAAAAATTTAAAAAAAATTTCACGAGTTATTAGGAAATTATTAAGCTGTAATTGCCTTGCTGTGGTTTTAAAGCCATTGCCACTCTTTGGATTAGGCATCCTGGTTTCCCCATAGTCCAGAAATACACATTTTGTCAGTAGCTGTCGGACAGTGCTGCTGCCGCTTCAGCCGCTGACTTGTAGAAACTCTTTGAGTTTGGCTATTTTGACTAGGTTAAGATGGTATTAGCTTTCTGTGGTTTGGACGCATGAATTTCTGATAGAAAAGACAACTTTGGAGAAAGCCCTTTTAAGACTTTTTCTTGATTTATAGTTACTAAACCTATAATAAGGGCAAAATTTTAGAATCCCATAAGGAATTATGTTTTTTTAAAATAATCTAGTTAAAATGTTTTATTGGTGTTCATTGCAGATGGTATTAGGGTTCATGAAAACAATTTCTTTCAAGTATATCATATATTCACCACTCCAAACTGTTTCCCTCCTCTCTTCTCCCCTTTTCCTCTCCTACTCATATCCTTTCCCCTAGTTTCCCTAGCTTTCGTGTCTCATACATGAGGTCATACATGCGTATGTGCGCACGTGCGCACGCACGCGCGTACACACACGCGTACACACACGCGTACACACACGCGTATACACACACACACACACACACGAGAGAGAGAGAGAGAGATGTGAATATTATCTATGTCTCTACTATGTATCTATCATCTATTTACCCATCATCTGCCTGTCTAGCCTCTGTCTGTTTGTCTGTCTGTTCATGCGTCTATAGAAAGACTGGTTCACAAATGGGACAAAGCATATCTAGTTTGGCTTATGTTGGTCAATATGATCTCCAGTTAAGTCTATTATTTTGCACATGACACCATCTCATTCTTTTTATGACTAGTCAAGGCCCATCGGGTAGATAACGTAATTTGTATTTATCTGTTGATGGACACCTAGATGGAGTCTGTAACCTTGGCTGTTGTGAATGTGCTGTAGGGAATGTAGATGTGGCATGATAACTTGGACTCCTCAGGGTGTAGACCTAGGAAGGATAGCTGGGTTAAATGGCATTTCTGGCTTTAGTATTGCGGGGGCATCCTTACTGATTTCCGAGGTGGTAAGATGAGTTAGAACACTAGCAGCGTTCTAACAGGTCACTTTTCTCCGCATCCTTGCCAGTGTTTTCTTTCTCAGAGGCGGTCTGACTGAGGTGAGATGGGATCTCGGTGTAGTTTGCATTTCTTTGTTGGCTAAGGATGCTGAGCATTTTATTTCATGTGTTTATTTGCCATTTGGTTGGGTTGGTTGTTTTTTGTCTATTTTTTTCTGTGTATGTGTTTGTAGGTGGTTTATACCTAGTTTGTGTTTGTGTATATGCACATGGCTGTAGACAGAGGGTTGACTTGTGGCTTCTTCCTTCATTGCAATCGACCTATGAGACAAGGTCTTTCACTGAACCCGGCGCTTGGCGCTTGCTGCTTCAGCTTGGCCAGCAGACCCTAGGGGTTCTCCTGTCTCCGTTTTTCAGCACTGGGGTTATAGGTATTTGATGTTGTGCTCACTTTATTGTAAATGTAGAATATAGAGATTCAAACTTAGATCCTTATGGTTATGGGGGAAATGCTATCAACTGAGCCATTTTTCCAGCCTGAGTATTTTGTGTTTTGAGCTCTTTACATGTTGTGGATATTAATTCTTTTCAGATGTATAGTTTGTTGACTATTCTGGCCAGTTCAAGCTGCCAGACAGCCTTTCCTGCAGTGGGCAGAAGCTCCATTCCTAGATATCTCCTAGACTATTCTGACTGCTGGGCCTGACTGAACCTACAGGTGCAGAAGTGACCAGGGCCCCTGCCTGAGGAACTCCAAGGGCCAGGCCTTGCTCCACTCAGACTTCCCTAATGGCTGTTAATGGCTGTCCCAGCCCTTGATAGGAGTGGCCAGGTTTTGTCCTACAGGAAAGAAAAAATTCCACTAATACCTGAATTGGGCCATATAATCCCTCCAATCCCAAGTCATTCTGGAAAGCCACACCCTACTACCCTTCAAGAAACCCTATATAAATCCCATCTTCTGCTTAGTTCTTCGCTGCCACCCTCCTGCGTTTTTCCTCCAGGTAAATCTCTTGTGCGAGGTCTGTTGTGTGTGTGACTGTGGTGTTCCTTGGCTCCCAACTGTCAAGGTACCTTTCCCTTCTTGCTGTGACACTTACACAGGTTACAAAGGTTTTCCTCAGAATCATATATTACCGGTACTTACATTCCCTATATGTACTTATGAAGTCTGAATATTCTAATCTAAGTATACAACAATTTCTTTTAAAGGAATTTTTACCATTCGATTGCCCAAGGAAACTCCTGGCCAGCATTTTGAGGGGCTGAACATGTTAACTGCGCTTCTGGCACCAAGAAAATCCAGGTCTGCCAAACCGCTTGTGGAAGAAATAGGTATGTTTATTGCAGTTAGGAGGAAATGAAGATAGAGAGGAATGCTTCTGATAATTGGTATTTCTAGGAGAGGAGACTTGGGGATAGAAAATCAGAGAGAAAAGGTTCAAGTGAAAAAAATAAAAAGGAAAAAGTTCAACTGTCCTATGAAAAAACTCATCAGATATCATAGTTAAAAGGCAGACCAGTAGTGGATGAGTAGACCAGTCACATTTTTTCTTTATCAGTTAAAACATTCTGTCTTGTCAGAATGTAAAACTGAAAAAGTTACATAATATGAACACTTGCTAGGTCACAAACTGTAGTGTTCACTTATTTACAATGCCCTGGGTTTAAAATTTACTATAATCCCATCATGCTCTTCCCAGGTACTGTACCCCATTCTATCATAGATCACCAGTTCCCTCCCCCTTTGCCTGATTGTGAGTTGCTTACATAATTACTCCCAGAGTATGTGTTCCTTCTCATCTGGCTTCTTACACGCCATGTTCTTATGAGGTGTGTCTGTGTTAAAACAGAAGTCCATACACTTTCATCACTGTATGATAGACGATGTCCTCAGTTTATCTATACCTCCTACCATGGTGAACATTTGGGCTGGCTCCATTTTTTGCTCATATGATCTGCAGGGCTGTGACTGTTCTTGTCTGGGCCTTCAGTGCACAAATACAAGCATTTTCCCTGTAGCAGCTTCTTCTCATTGTACCTGGACACCTCAGAACTTTAAGCAGTATACTAATATCTAACACATTTAGGTGCTTCCGGGGTTTCTGAGGAAGGAGCTGATGATGAGGATGAAGAGTTTGACTGGGAAATTGAGCAGACTCCCTATGAAGAGGTCTCAGAAAGTACTCTGCGATCGCAGTGTCACTATGGATTTGGAAACCTGCGAGCAGGTGTGGTTCAGCGGTTACAGGTATGCTGTCCTGGGCACACAGTGCGTTTCAGCTTCATTTCTGCTTACCCGGGCACTTATAAAGGAAGATTGTAGACGACGACAGAGTTAGAGCCTGTAGCCTGGAGTAAGTGAGAATCATGTAGCTGTCTATTCCTTCCATGACTAGTTCGATGCTGTCCTTAGGGAAAGTTCCGTCTAGGATGGAGCTAACTTTCCTTTATATGAGTAACATCTCTCTCCTGGTGCTTCTGGACATCCGTAAGGAAGTCTGACGCTGCTGAGGACTGGAGATCAAGTACTGGGGTTTGACGCAGCTTCTGTTGTACCTGTACATGACTGAGTTTTCCGATGAGGATGGGTCTGTGAGCTTTTTGTTTAGTTTTGCTTGTTCTCATTTTATACTTGGGTTGCTTTTGTAAGTGTCCTAGACATCAGTTAACATCCAGTCCAGAGGTAGTGTGGCCATTTTAAAGGGTTTCTCCTTCCTTAGAGGGTGCTAGAGAACCATAGTTCAGGTAAGGCCAAATCCCTTTTAGGTCAGAAGTTTTTGTATTTATTGAAAATTGTTTATAAATAATTTAGGTTGCTTTTTAAGTCAGCGTTGTTATGAAATACTCTTTGTTTTTTGATATAGGGTTTTACTCATTCCAGGCTGAGGCTGGCCTTGAATTCCTGGTTCTCCTGCCTCCTGTTCTCAAGTCCCAGAAGCACAGATATATAACATATACCTATCTTTTATTGTTAAAAAGTAGTACTTTGAAACATAAAAGTTGTATATACTCTTGAGATAGCATGGTATTTCGGAGCACGTATGTAGGTAGTACTGTTTCTGAATAGTGTGACTAAAGCATCAGGTACCTAAATATCTGTCACTCCACTTAGAAAGTGACCACACTGTCAGTGTAGCTAGGATCCCTGTATGTCCCTCTAGGATTACATCTCTTTCTCTGTCAGAAATGCTTAGATGGTTCATTTAGCTTAACTATTAAAGCTGCTAAACTCTTTTCAAACTTCAATTGAATGAATATTACTTTAAAAAAAAATCCCTATTCCTAAATTTAGAAAGAAAAGGCCACCCAAGTGAGTGGACTCCAGGGTTTTCTGTGTCGTGTTCTGCTAGCAGCAGAGGCTTGTCATTCATTCACAAAACACTGCCAGCCCAGAGCGCTGAGAATGCCCAGTTTCCAAACGTGTTTACTTTGGCACCAAAACCTTATCTGAAACAACATAGGCTTTATTTGGTCATTCCCCCCCTGTTTTTGAGATTAGTTTTTACTTTATAGCTCAGGCTGGCATGGAACTCAGAATGTAAGTCAGGCTAGCCTTGAACTTTTGGTAATCCTTCTGTCTCAGTATCTCCAGTGATGAAATGACAGGAGTGTGCCACCACACCTAGTTGGCTCTCCCAGCATGTTTTAAATTACTTAATTGTAAAATTAATTATGATTATGTTTATATGTGTATGACTCACGCATGTGAGTGCGGGTGTGTTTGTGTTACGGCATATATGGGGGGGCGGGAGGTCAGAAGTTAACTTTCAGGATTCGTTCTTCTCGTTACACCATGGGTTCCAGGGATCAAACTCAGGTTGATAACTGCTGCTGTATAAAATATTGTGACTAAAGGCAACTTAGGAAAGGCAGAGTTTATTTAGACTTAGGGTTCTAGAAGGAGGGTCTTTGATCGAGGGAAAGGCATGGCATGGCGGCGAGAATGGGAGGCAGGCTAATCACGCTTATCTGCACACAGGAAAGCAGAGAGAGGGAACTAGAAGTGGGAAGAGGCTTTTCCTCTCTGTACTCTCAGTTTCCTCTCACAGGACTCTGTATCCTTACAGATCCATACCTTATCCAAACAGCACTACTTAGCTGTTGACCAAGTATTCATATGTAGGAACCTGTGGGGGACAGTCGCCATTTAAAACTCCACACATGGCAAGTGCTTTTACCAACTGAGCCATCTCTCCAGCCCTCTGTATATTTTTAAAGCTGTTTTAAACTACATACTTAGTGTATGTGTCTGATTATCGCTGTAGTGTTTGGATAGAGAGTGCTGCCTGCCCCAGCCTTCTAACACACACTCTAATTAAACAGTACGTGTCCTCGAACACTTTTGCAGTCTAGAAGGCTGAAGCCACCAAGTCCTGGAATTTATATGGACCTGTTCTGAGTACTGTGTGAGTCAGCCAACAATACTGGTCCTTCCGACATCTTTACTGCTGCATGTATACTTTTTACCAGGAGACAAAGCCAGTAAAAAGCTTTAAAGAAGAGGGATTTTCTTATATGAAGTAAATTTGAGAAATATGATGTTCTTCATAACATTTGGGATTAATCAGACTTTTAGAAGTCATAGTAAGGTCGGTATATTTTCTCAGAATCTTACATAATTGCTATTACTTGCAGTGTTCTATGTTTACAATTGCTCTGTTTGTGACAGTCACATCAGGTGGCTAAAAACATGGTCCTGTAACATTAACAGTGTGGTCCTTTTCCTTTTAGTGACCAAGTTGTAGATGCTCCTAAAAAAGGTTATCACAAGTAAGAGACTCGGAACAATCGTCTCATTATATCTAGTACTGTGCTTTCTCACAGTCTTAGTTTCTCTAGCCTTTGGGTCAAGACACACCCAAAACATTTGTTCACTAGTGTTATGCCAGTATCTCCCCATTCTTCTTAAATGAAAATAGTTTTGTTTTCTCTGATGCTAAAAGCAGTGTACTCATTTAAAAAAAAAAAACCAAGAAAAAAAAAAAACCAGTATTTCCCACACCCAGATGTCTTCGGTGAATAATTTAACTATTTACAAAAGCATGATCCTGTCTCCTTTTAAACAGATTTCTTTGCAAACTTCTCTGATGATGAAAATATTTTATCTGATGATGAAAATATTTTTGCTGAAGCAAATTCTCTTTCACTAGCCCCAGCCCTCCACTTTCCATGTGTACACACACACACACACACACACACACACACACACACACACACACTTTCTTTCCTTCTTTCCAAATCTCTGCTGGACACACACACACACACACACACACACACACACACACACACACACACACACATACTTTCTTTCCTTCTTCCAAATCTCTGCTGGCCACACACACCCCACACACACACACACACACACACACACACACACACACACACACACACACACACACACACACACTCACTCTTTCTTTCTTTCTTTCCAAATCTCTGCTGGACACACACACACACACACACACATACACACACACACACACACACACACACACACACACATGCACACATGCACACACGCACACACGCACACACTCTTTCTTTCCTTCTTTCCAAATCTCTGCTGGCCATCAGAATGCCGTTGGAAAACTTCCCTGGCTGCTCAGAGTCAGGGCTACACAACAAGCTGGTGGCCTGGGTGGCTGCCAGCAGTCACCATCTTGGAGGACTCCGGCGACAGCCTCAGCTGTAGGATGCCAGGCCTCTGGCCCTTCCTTCCTGTGGCTGCTTCA